>NC_064921.1:627204376-627578751 GCF_023897955.1 Schistocerca gregaria | reverse complement strand
GGAGCAAAATAACTGATGATGGTCGAAGTAGAGAGGATATAAAATGTAGACTGGCAATGGCAAGGAAAGCGTTTCTGAAAAAGAGAAATTTGTTAACATCGAGTATAGATTTAAGTGTCAGGAAGTCATTTCTGAAAGTATTTCTATGGAGTGTAGCCATGTACGGAAGTGAAACATGGACGATAAATAGTTTAGACAAGAACAGAATAGAGTCTTTCGACTGAAGAATGCTGAAGATTAGATGGGTAGATTACATAACTAATGAGGAGGTATTGAATAGAATTGGGGAGAAGAGGAGCTTGTGGCACAACTTGACTAGAAGAAGGGGTCGGTTGATAGGACATGTTCTGAGGCGTCAAGGGATCACCAATTTACTACTGCAGGGCAGCGTGGAGGGTAAAAATCGCAGAGGGAGATCAAGAGATGAGTACACTAAGCAGATAAATAGTTTGGACAAGAAGACAATAGAAGCTTTCGAAATGTGGTGCTACAGAAGAATGCTGAAGATTAGATGGGTAGATCACATAACTAATGAGGAAGTATTGAATCGGATTGGGGAGAAGAGAAGTTTGTGGCACAGCTTGACCAGAAGAAGGGATCGGTTGGTAGGACATGTTCTGAGGCATCAAGGGATCACCAATTTAGTATTGGGGGGCAGCGTGGAGGGTAAAAATCGTAGAGGGAGACCAAGAGATGAGTACACTAAGCAGATTCAGAAGGATGTAGGTTGCAGTAGGTACTGGGAGATGAAGAAGCTTGCACAGGATAGAGTAGAATGGAGAGCTGCATCAAACCAGTTTCAGGACTGAAGACCACAACAACAACAACATGTCCTCAGTCAAGGAAACGATGCGAAGCTGTTTTGAATTTAACTCTCTGGCCCCCTTGTCGAGCTACCTATCAATGGTGCACATTCCTGCCACAGTATGGTTCAGTGCCTAGCGTTGCCGTACCATCGCCCGTCGGCAGTTCGCGTTCCTTTACTAGCGTCTGTGCGAAGTCGCAAATGTTCTTCGCGATTCTGGCGGTGGCACGAAGCCAGTGTCGCCTTCCTCGTCTGTCTTCGTCGGCACCAAGGACAACCGGGAGGTGCCGCTGACGTCACTTCCTTCTGGCAGAGGCCGTGATGAGCAGCGTAAATCACCCGGCAACGCCGCTGCCCCGTGGGGCACCTAGCAGAGCGCAGGGACCGACCAGCAACCCACGAGTTTGTGCTTCTACTTACTTATTTATTTTTGTTTCCACCAACGATATTGGGGTAATCGCTCATCGGCAGATGGCACACTTTGTAATAGTGTTTAAGTTACAATTAGCTTCCTGGTTCGCCCTGATATTGCGTCTATTTCGTGTTCTGTTGAGGCATGCATAGACATGAATGAAATTTATCTCGGTGTACATGCCGCGTCAATTCAGGATAAAAGTCCAAGCTAACGAGGCCAGTTTAAGACAGTCAGTTTTAGCCCTGACGACGACCGTGGAGGTAGTGGTTGAAAGCTTGGAGTTTTATCCTGAATTGACGCGGCATGTACACCGAGAGATTGTTATTCAAGAAATGCACCGCGAAAACGAGGATAATGGAATGTAGTCGAATTGAGTCGGGTGATGCTGAGGGAATTAGATTAGGAAATGAGACAATTAAAGTAGTAAAGGAGTTTTGCTATTCGGGGAGCAAAGTAACTGATTATGGTCGAAGTAGAGAGGATACAAAATGTAGACTGGCAATGGCAAGGAAAGCGTTTCTGAAGAAGAGAAATTTGTTAACATTGAGTATTGATTTAAGTGTCAGGAAGTCGTTTCTGAAAGTATTTGTATGGAGTGTAGCCATGTACGGAAGTGAAACATGGACGATAAATAGTTTAGACAAGAAGAGAATAGAGTCTTTCGACTGAAGAATGCTGAAGATTAGATGGGTAGATTACATAACTAATGAGGAGGTATTGAATAGAATTGGGTAGAAGAGGAGTTTGTGGCACAACTTGACCAGAAGAAGGGATCGGTTGGTAGGACATGTTCTGAGGCGTCAAGGGATCACCAATTTAGTATTGGAGGGCAGCGTGGAGGGTAAAAATCGCAGATGGAGATCAAGAGATGAGTACACTAAGCAGATTCAGAAGGATGTAGGCTGCAGTAGGTACTGGGAGATGAAGCAGCTTGCACAGGATAGAGTAGCATGGAGAGCTGCATCAAACCCGTCTCAGGACTGAAGACCACAACATCAACATCGCGAAAGACTTCGTACCTAGGCATTGACATGTTTTCTTTAGACGGCAACATATTAATTAAGAAGAATGGATACCCATACTACGGGACTTTTTTTCTCAAACTGGATGAAAGAAGAAAAAGGAAATTAGTCCGACGTGGTTTGAACGTCAAAGTCATTAGAATCCGACAAGCACGAATCAAAGGAACTAAGGCATCGTCCTGGAGTGTCTCAGAGAAACCAGGGAAAGCCTAAATCTGGTGTGATGGACAGGGATTGGACTCCTCTCCTCCAGAAAAAGAATCCAGTGTCGTAACAACTGCGCAGCACTGCTCGTAAACACCACTTACTTCACTTATTCTCGTCCTAGCTCGAGAAACACCACGCGTGACAGTTGACAGGCGCTGCTTAACAAATGAGCCACAGGTCATTTGTATGCGGAACGTGTTTTCTGTTAGTGAGTCAAAGAGAGATTTCATTTTGCCCAGTTGTTCGAAAACCATTGATATAATAACTTCAGATATTTATAGAACAGTCCAACATGTTAGTACTTAGCACAACGGATGGGGGTGTAAGCCCAAAAACCCCCACCGTGCGACTGCTACGGTCGCAGGTTCGAATCCTGCCTCGGGCATGGATGTGTGTGATGTCCTTCAGTTAGTTAGGTTTAAGTAGTTCTAAGTTCTAGGGGACTAATGACCACAGCAGTTGAGTCCCATAGTGCTCAGAGCCATTTTTGAACCAAAAACCCCCTGAAGTAAGAAAGCAAAATTCGGATTGAACGTCCCCCCGACAATGCAATTAGTAGAGACGAAGCACAATTTGGTTCGGACAAAAATAGGGCAGGAACTTGAATGTAGCACTTTCGGATGATCGGCCCAGCCATTGACAGAAAATTTAGATCTGTGTTTGAGCTCATTCCTATCGAATACGAGTCAACTGTGCTGACCAGAGGCTTGTTCTTCTATGTCAGACAGTTTGAGCCGGGAATGTAAACTAACGTAAAACTATTGCAAAGAGTGATGGTTAATAGCTCATTGCTCACGTTTCCTTTTCTACATTCATTAATTATCACATTTTCATAGGTGTTGACAGTGAAACAGATCTGTACTTCACAAGACATCATATGAGTTGGAGGGCACTTCTGATAACACTGTCTCATACTCGCTTTACTGTTGCGCACGCGAGTAGCGTGTGGGAAGAATGATTGATTCTCATCAAAACCAGATTAGAAATAATCGGGTAGCTCTTAAAAGCTTCTGTTGCTCAAACATGAAGTAACGCAAGAGAAACATAGCTAGCCTGTTCTACTGCCGTCGTGTGCTAATAAACTAACTGCTTGTCGATCTTTTCTGTTTCGCCACAATTTGGTGGAAGGCGTCAGAGGCTGAGAAGACGGGCCGCTACCGACAGAGCGTCAGCAGAGTCTGCTTCTGAGAGCTGTGACACTTCCTACGAAATTAAATAAAAACAGTTCTGGAGATGAAGTCATAGCACAGCAGAGTTTGGTGCAGTACTGTCTCCCAGTTGGGCCATTGCAAGATTAATAAATCGAGACGCGAGAAGCTGCAGCCGATTACCTCCAACTAACGCGAGGAACTCTAATTACTACAGGAACTTCATAACCCCACGACATACTAGTTCCTGTCGCTTTGTCTCGTAGCGTCTCCGTGACTGAAGGATCCACACGGGGGATCTGATTTCACTTGGCTGTGCAGCTGAAGATTTTTTTCTTGATGTTGACCTTCGTTGGCATAACTGAGCAGCTGTATGAAGGAGAAGTAGCTGCTCTTATGTAGGAAAGCCGACTTTAAGTGTCGGGGAAGTTATGTGCTAAATACATGCCTCATGATACGGTCGTCCAAATGCGCCGCTGGTAAGAGATGACAAAGTGGTTCATCATCTGAAGGTGGTTCACGGTGTTGGTATACTAGAGAAAACGAATAAGAAGGCAATATGGTAACCATCACTAAAAGATATTGTAAAAAAAGAAAAGAAACTGTTTGATAGCTGCTACTGTAAACAACAGTGTTTCTTCTATTATTATTCGCTAGTCAGTTGCTTTACAATAACAACAACTACTACTGCTGTCAATTTTTATATTAGTGTGTCCACATTTGTGCGTCTTAATTATAATGGAGAAACAATACAAAACCTTCTTCGACTTATACAAGTAATACTGACTCTGCTAGTATTAATCAGAACTTCTATGACCTTTGATTGCATTTGTCTGACACATAAAGATCCACTGCTACATTCGAAATTGTTTCTGAGATATTTTCTGGGCTTGATTTCCTTGTGTTTGGTGGCATAGCTCCAATTTATACTTTACTTCAAATAACTTACGGGTTTGCTGGCGGGTGACCTTAATGCTACAGTCCTGTGTGCCTAACTAAATCATGGAGTTGGGCCCATCAGACTGCACGTTTAAGGTGAAGCTTCGTGTTGGATTCATTAAGCATTGCCACCTCATATAGGTCATTGTGAGTAAATGACGATGTGGGATTCATAATATCTACTTGATAATGGCTTATAGGCGAAATTTGCCGCTTGTGGAAATGAAGTTGTATTTAGCGAAAATGATCATTTAAATTTTCTAGGGTCTTCCTCTAGATATATGGTATCTTGTCTGTAGTCGTTCACTATTTCGAAATACATTGTAGAGAACAGGGTAGAGTTCACTGAGTCAACAAGAACAAAATAACAAGTATTACCAACCTGCCTGTTTGTTCCGTGTAAGGAAGTTTGACACGGACTATTTTCTATAAGAAACAAACGAGCAGTGGGAAGAATCACCCCCCTCCCCCCCCCCCCCCCACACACACACAGAGAGAGAGAGAGAGAGAGAGGGAGAGAGAGAGAGAGAGAGAGTAGCTGTAGGAAGTAAGGATGACGAACGTATTGCAGTGGGTGGTCTCACTCAGGCAGCATGAAGGTATGAAACGAGGTCTTGAGCTCCGAGAGTTAAGAGAGAGCTTCCCGTCCCGATGTGGCTACCCGCACTGGTTCTTGCCTATTTTCTCTTCCCAACGGTGTTCTAGAAAAAGGCAGCTCTGGTGAGGAATTGCTCTGCTCTTCTGACAGCCTGCAGTAACTGCCCGGCAAAATCGCATAGCGTTCACCACCGCAATTGTGTGAAGGTAACCTCTGAAGCTTTCTGTATGACATAAGTAATCCAAGTGTATCACTATAAAGTGATGTCAAACTTTCTGATCTGCGTATATTTACGCCGTAGCTACAGCCACCCACCGGGGATCAGATCCAGTTGCTCTTGGAGTTTGTTTTGGGACATTACATTTGATAAAAACGATACTGTAGGGCTCACTGAGACACTAGGGGTGATGGAGTAGGATGTAATCGGAGTAAAAAGTGTAAAATAAGTTCTTGTAGCTTCATACAGATTTCTAACCCCGTATAGATAGTCCTCAAAATCTGTGACTGTGAATTTTTAGTAGCTAGGAAAATACTTGTAAGATTTGAAAACCATGGGGTGAATTCATTAGGTAATACTAAGGAGGTGATCTACGCATGTATCATTCACTAGGTAGTGTAATCGTAAGATGGTGAACTACTCATACAGCAGTTAATAGTTAGAGTAGTAGTAAGAAGGTGAAGTAATCATCCATCAGTTATGTATTGCATGCGCCCTACGATTTTCTTTTAAATCCAACAACTTTTTTTATAGATATTAAAAATTCACAATCACAAATTTTCAGGGCTATCTATGTTGGGTTGGGGATCTGTATGGTGCTAGGAGAAATTATTTTATACTTTTCAACCCAATTTAAAAACTTAGTGTACTAAAAATTCATTTTCATTAAAAGATTGTTTTGTTTTTTAGTCTTTCCTGTGCGAAATTCTACAATCGATTGCAAACATTTTGATGAAATTAAAACAGAGACATGTACTAAAATTTCGGGTTTACTTCGGTTTCTCTTCACCTGAGTGAATTAATATATTGCTTCCTCCCATGTATTACTCGCATAAAGGCTCGTGAAGATAAAAATTAGATTCGACCTCAGATGGAGGCTTACCAACAATCGTCCTTCCCCTGAAACATTCGTCACTAGAAGAGAAAAGAGTTTAATGGCAGTGGTACACAAAACCCTTCCACCACATTCCAAACAAGAAAGTGAGTTAATACTGCTTTGTCATTCGTTTCTGAACTATGTTTAAAATTTCAAGACTGTAGCTCATTGGGGAGTTAGTATAAAATCAATTGCAACATTTTTACCGGACAGGAAGGCAGGCAAGAAAGCGATATCCATCTCCCCTCTCCCACTTCCCCCTCTCTCTGCTCAGACGTTCCGCTCGCATACAGGCCTACCTGCACAACACGCCAGCCTCTATATCAGGCACTACCAACAATCTTCACCGTAACTCGAACCACTACCGAACAGACCGACAAGAATGGGAGTTAATATTACAGTGTCATACAGCAGTTAATAGGTAGAGTAGTAGTAAGAAGGTGAAGTAATCATCCATCAGTTATGTATTGCATGCGCCCTACGATTTTCTTTTAAATCCAACAACTTTTTAATAGTTCTGTGCTATGTTTAAAATTCCAAGTATCTTGCTCATCGGTAAGTTTAAAAGCAAGCAGACAGATAGATAGACAAGAAAGCGACCTTATACAAGCGTGGCAAAACGCTCATTCAGAACATTTCGACGTACACATACAACCAGTGCTTTGATTAGCCTCAGCAGAGACGCAGAGAAGCAATTCGTCAGGAGCGCCGCAGCACGGCACGCAGTGGGGAGGGAGCTGGTAGCTGTCCTGTGCAACCTGAGACCTGTCTTGCCTTTGATTCAGCGCTCGTTAGGGAGCAGGGCAGCAGCCACTACAGTCAGCCCGCACTTAATGGCCAGACCGCACCTGCGTATCTGCCGCCTGCCGCTGCATAATGTATACCGCTGTCCTGCCGCGCCGCTGCTCGTCCTCAGTGCTCACCGACCGCCGGCTACACTGCTGACACTTGTTTACTTGTTCATAAATCGCCTCAGCTGCACGGCGCCTCTTTGCCAATTAAATGACGAGAGAAATTATTACCGCGCCTTGTCAATTACCACAGATATATTGGTGTTTGTTTTGGTCTGCTATCTTTATAATCGAGCGTACACTTCTAAATAGCCACATTATGGCATTTTCTGTATCGTGGGATCGCGGAGACCTCTACCACGTGGAGGGAACGTGACGCCATACGAAAGGCACGTAACAGGTGTAGAGGATGCAGTGAAAATGACCCGCTCCCACTCTTCTTAGCAGCCTCCATAGCTACCAGCCACAAAGAGCATTGACATCCTCATTATAAGACGACACATTTGTCATAACCGTTTTTCCGAACACTTTCATATTGCTCAAATATTACAGTTAGTCGCCATTTAATACATCGCACGATATTTCGACTTCGCACCTACCAGTCATCTTCAGATGAGCCATCGTAGATTGACGACCGAAATACACATCGAGTGCGAGTATTCCGCGCATCTGTCAAAATAAAGTTGACAGACGGACCACACCTCCCGGCAGCAGCGCCCTCGCTAGAACCGCGGAACTCAGCTGTCCTCTGCATTACCGCTCTCCGCGACCGTTGGCGCACTCTGTTGTCTTCGATTAAAATAAATCGTCGAAATAATAGTGTTCCATGCAATGTCCATCTGATAGCCGCTATCAAGGTTCATCGGCTTTCCTCCTAGGCGTATTTCCATGACACTGCAGAACGTGTGCAGCAGAAAACTGCAGAATCGTAACCGATTAGACAGGAAAACTTCTGCACTATTGAATTCTTCCTCATCGCCTCAAGAGATCATGTTGTGTACCACCAAGACTGTATGGTCTGCCAAAAATTCATAAGCGAAGTGTTCCATTACGTCCAGTAGCGAGCAACATTGGATCTCATACGTATGATTTAGCCAAACATCTTGTTTCTTTACTGAGACCGTTGGTGCGGAAATGCTCACAGGGTATCTGTAACTAAGCTGACTTTGTCAACATACTAGAGGCTCTCCGCTAAGCAGTTCTGACAGTTTAGTTAGTTCTGATGAGGTATCAATTTCTACAAAAGTTCCTCTCGTAGATTCTTTGCAGTGACAGCAAAACGTTTCAGGTTGTAATGGTACTTGAATTACGTAACCATTACGGCACCTCATCTGAATGTCTCGATACCAGTAATATTCTACTGTGTTTCTGTAAAGTAGTTTATATATTTCTGAGACAACATTCAGCTTTGATTTCATTAATGTAGAGGTACTTTGATACATCGATATGTTTGTATTGCAATGATATTATTCTTATGTGTATTGTTTCTTTTGTCACTATGATCTTTGACGTACTTGTAACTCTTGATTTTTGGGCGCGTAAGCGGTTATTAGTTAGAGGGACGGACCTTGAGAGAGTCAAGTCTTGGACGTCATGTTGGAAAGACGCATATTGTCGTCAGCTTATAAAATGTGAACTTTAACAGTGAGGAAGATGTTTTCAAGTATGTTTTGTATTGTGAAGTGATGTTTTGTGTGTTACGTGATATTGCAATAAAAGCAATTAAAAGGAAGTGTAACTTAAATTTGGAGGGCTGACTACTTTGTTTGCATCAACCAATGTCCTGCAAAAGGGTTATCTTCAAGAATGGTTTGTGAAATACATCTATAAAACTTTTGAATATCGCAGAATAAAAACCTAGGCCTCTTTGCATCCGAACTTGGAATCATCACCACCTAGATTTTCGACGATTGAAGCATGATTTTACAACGAGACCAGCGTGGGAAACACGAATAGATGAGTGCCTAGTTTATTCATTATTACATGAAATGACTTTATTAACTGTGCTCTAATGATACCTGCCACATAATAACTTTGTTGTTGCCAGAAAGTGCAGTATTTAGCAGCGTGAGCAACACCACAATCGTTATTAAAATTTTGACGTTTGTTGTGGTAGGGTTGTTAGAAGGTGGATATCAGTATTTTGTTTCGGCACACTCTATTCTGAACCTCTTTTTCGTTCAGTCTAGAGTATCTGTATTTTGAACGAACTGACAGCATCGCCGTGGGCAGCCATTTGTCTTGTCTCCCTTGGGAGCCAACGTTTTTATGGAGGATTTCGACGAGACAGTGCTCGAATCAGCTGTCCTTAAACCAACCTTATTTTGGGAATATGTGGACAATACTTTCATAATGTGGCGTCATGGAGAAGGTAAACTGATGGATTTTCATCATCAGCTCAACTTCATTCATAACAACATTCGGTTCATTAGCGAAATAGAGAATCGTCTATACATTTCTGGTGAAAAATATTTTTCGCCTATCATCTAAGATTGTAAGCTTTTTGGGATCAGCGAAGGACGACTTGTCATTGCGTAAGGCTGGAGATTGCAAAATACCTTGTCAGTGTGGAATGGCTTGTATATGACAGACCACAAGCACTGTGGAAGAACGGTGCATGGAACATTAACGTTGCAGCCACCTTTTGCAACCAAGCATGTCCGCTTTTCACGAACACTGTATTTCCACTGGACATTCAACTATGTACGCTAAATCTATAATTCTGACCGGCCGGCCGCCGTGGCCGAGAGGTCCTAGGCGCTTCAATCCGGAACCGCGCGACTGATACGGTCGCAGGTTCGAATCCTGCCTCGGGCATGGATGTGTGTGATGTCCTTAGGTTAGTTGTAGGGGACTGATGACCTCCGATGATAAGTCCCATAGTGCTCACAGCCATTTGAACCATTTTATAATTCTGACCAGAGCAACTTATTTTGGTGGAAATACGATTGGCGGAAAAGCTGATGAACCGTGGCAGCGGCTATCATTTGGACAGATCGTGGGACACCACCATGTCAACGGTTTGTTCTAATCGAAGGCGACCGTCTGCGACAACGGCCGCGACGTGCGGTAATGCAGAGGACAGCTGAGTGCCACCGGCGAGGGCGTTGCCGCCGGCGCTTGTGGTCCGTCTGTCAACTTGATTTTGGCGCATAGCCCACTATGTATATTGCGGAACGTAGCTAATCTTCATCAAACTTCGCTAGCTCAACTGAAGATGACTGGTAGGTGCGCAGATATCGTAGGATGTACAAAGCTGCGACCGCCTGCAGGCTCGAAATTTGTCTGAACATTCTGTTCACCGGGAAACTTTTACAATTTATATTCATTCGTATTACTGTAAATTCAACATGTGCTTTCACCTTAACAGGTACAAAATTATCTGGGCTACCACACAACGAGATGAACAGATAACGGTTTATAGACGGGAAAAACAATTCGCTTTCCTTCAATCCGATCCAGATCTTTTCGCCAAATATTTACTTTGGGTAACAAACTACATAATGTGCAAGGGCTCCTCCTAAATTCGTTGACGTCTCAATATTCTCTTTACCACAGCACATAATACCAGTAGTGACTAAGAAATTCATTTCTCGTTGAAAATGATATCGACTGATGAATAGTCAATATACACTACTGACCATTAAAATTGCTGCACACGAAGATGACGTGCTACAGACGCGAAATTTAACCGACAGGAAGAAGATGCTGTGATATGCAAATGATTAGCTTTTCAGAGCATTGACACAAGGTTGGCGTCGGTGGCACCATGATGGTCGCATCCGTGTTTGGCGACATCGCGGTGAACGCACATTGGAAGCGCGTATTCGCCATCGGCACACTAGCGTATCACCCGGCCTGATAGTATGGGGTGCCATTGGTTACACGTCTCGGTCACCTCTTGTTCGCTCTGACGGCACTTTGAACAGTGGACGTTACATTTCAGGTGTGTTGCGACCCGTGGCTCTAGCCTTCATTCGATCCCTGCGAAACCCTACATTTCAGCAGGATAATGCACGACTGCATGTTGCAGGTCGTGTGCGGGCTCTTCTGGATACAGAAAATGTTCGTCTGCTGCCCTGGCCAGCACATTCTCCAGATATCTCACCAACTGAAAAGTCTGGTCAATGGTGGCCGAGCATCTGGCTCGTCACAATACTCTTGATGAACTGTGGTATCGTGTTGAAGCTACATGGGCAGCTGTATCTGTACACACCATCCAAGATCTGTTTGACTCAATGCCCAGGCGTATCAAGGCAGTTATTACGGCCAGAGGTGGTTGTTCTGGGTACTGATTTCTCAGGATCTATGCACCCAAATTACGTGAAAATGTAATTACATGTCAGTTCTAGTATAAAATATTTGTCCAATGGATACCCGTTTATTATCTGCATTTCTTCCTGGTGTAGCAATTTTAATGGCCAGTAGTGTAGCTATTGCGAATGGACTCTCTTGTGGATGAAGGAATCTTTCTTCTACAGATTAACACTGTTTGGTGCATTTTATTATCGATGATGTCATGTAATCTCTTACGGGACAGTGGAGACCTATGATGGATCCAATGTTACTTAACACCTTTTGAATACATACTGAATTAATTAGTTGACAAGGACAAACGATAATATGATGAAGCGTTCTTCCGTCCTTAATACGTCTACTAAGCGACAGACAAACGAGCGTAGTGTTGGAGCAAGCCTACTGCCGTGCGAACTCTGCTGGTGCTAAGCTGAGGAGCAAAGTAGCTGCCTGCGGCCTGGGGCTTTCTGCGATCCCATGCATATTTAACGCGGTAGAGGTTAAGACCGCAACAATGGGCGCGCGCGCAGCCGTCAGCGGCGCCGTGGGACGGGGAAGTGGCTGCCTAGTTTGGGTGTGTAAACAAAGGGCGGCAACGGGCGATCCGTCAGCTCAGTTGCGGGAGTCACGTGGGAAGGGCCGCACGCGGAAGTTCCGCGCCGTGCGAGCACTGCCGGCCCGTCGCCGGCAGCAGCGGAGCGCTATGGCAGACACCGTTACGATAATTACTTTTCCTCGAAAACATCAGCCATTCGAAACATGTGACGGCCAGTCAAATGAAAACGGAACATCCATCACAACGGAATCATGGAATGGTACCATTCTAAAGTAATCACCATACGCATTAAGACATTTGTGCCCCTGGGGGATATCACATGATATCTTGCCAACCATGGATGAAGAGTATCAGACGGATGCCATATACCTTGACTTCCGGAAAGCGCTTGACTCGGTGCCCCACTGCAGACTCCTAACTAAGGTACAAACATATGGGATTGGTTCCCAAGTATGTGAGTGGCTCGAAGACTTCTTAAGTAATAGGACCCAGTACGTTGTCCTCGATGGTGAGTGTTCATCGAAGGTGAGGGTATCATCTGGAGTGCCCCAGGGAAGTGTTGTACTTCCGCTGTTGTTTTCTGTCTACATAAATGATCTTTTGTATAGGGTGGATAACAATGTGCGGCTGCTTGCTGATGATGCTGTGGTGTACGGGAAGGTGTCATCGTTGAGTGATTGTAGGAGGATAGAAGATGACTTGTACAGGATTTGTGATTGGTGTAAAGAATGGCAGCTAACTCTAAATATAGATAAATGTAAATTGATGCAGATGAATAGGAAAAAGAATCCCGTAATGTTTGAATACTCCATTAGTAGTGTAGCGCTTGACACAGTCACGTCGATTAAATATTTGGGCGTAACATTGCAGAGCGATATGGAGTGGGACAAGCATGTAATGGCTGTTGTGGGGAAGGCGGATAGTCGTCTTCGGTTCATTGGTAGAATTTTGGGAATATGTGGTTCATCTGTAAAGGAGACAGCTTATAAAACACTAATACGACCTATTCTTGAGTACTGCTCGAGAGTTTTGGATCCCTATCAGGTCGGATTGAGGAAGGACATAGAAGCAATTCAGAGGCGGGCGGCTAGATTTGTTACTGGTAGGTTCGATCATTACGCGAGTGTTACGGAAATGCTTCAGGAACTCGGGTGGGAGTCTCTGGAGGAAAGGATGCGTTCTTTTCGTGAATCGCTACTGATGAAATTTGGAGAACCAGCATTTGAGGCAGACTGGAGTACAATTTTATTGCCGCCAACTTATATTTCGCGGAAAGACCACGAAGATAAGATAAGAGAGATTAGGGCTCGTATAGAGGCATATAGGCTGTTATTTTTCCGTCGTTCTGTTTGGGAGTGGAACAGGGAGAGAAGATGCTAGTTGTGGTACGATGTACCCTCCGCCACGCACCGTATGGTGTATTGCGGAGTATGTATGTAGATTTAGATGTAGACGAACGATTCCTGTTTTGTAGAAGGCGGTCGGCCACTGGCAGATCCACAACCGCACCCACTCTCGCACTTCCACGTCCAAGCACGTCTCTCTTCAGGTCGTCAAAGATGTGAGAATCACACGGCCAAAATCCGGGCAGTACAGAGGATGTTGCAGAGCTTCCGAACCAGTTCGCTTGAGTGTTGCCTTCGCACGAGTGGCACAGTGGGGTAGGGCGTTATTGTACAACAGGGTGAAATGGTTCAAATGGCTCTGAGCACTATGGGACTTAACTTCTGAGGTCATCAGTCCACTAGAACGTAGAACTACTTAAACCTAACTAACCTAAGAACATGACACACATCCATGCCCGAGGCAGGATTCGAACCTACGACCGTAGCGGTAGCGCGGTTCCATACTGTAGCGCCCAGAACCGCTCGGCCACTCCGGCCGGCTGCAACAGGGTGATTCCGAGCGATAGCGTTCCTGGGCAATGACAAGCTGTGATCGCATGAAGTTGCTATGGCATTTAAAACGTATGCCGAGCTCAGCTCTCAAAATTTATTCCAAAACCAAGTACACGTCGTATGTGTTATGTGGTATCTTCTCTTATTGAACAACCAACACGACGACATCATCAACGACTGCAGTGTGTTATCTCGTAGTAATATATCGAAAGAAGTACGTATGAAGATGTGAAGGGGCGTGATCAGACGGACACAGGTATAGGTAGCGTAATGGGTAAACTGCAGTTTTCCCCAAAGACATTGTTCGAAAAACTGTTGGATCTTCTCTGCTGGAACACCGAATCAGTGACACTTGCATGAGGACCGATTGAAAGAGGCTTTTAAATAAATATGGCGGGTATGGTCACAGGCTGAAAAATATTAACTGAAACATTGCCAAAAAGGTAACGACATATCAACAGAAATCCTGCTTAGCATATTTCTAGAACCTGTTACCACGCAAGACAAAATGAAAATACCTCAGGCCTCACGTATCGCTCTCTTTTAGACCGTGGAGATACTGTTCGGTTAATGAGACCACACATAGAGCGTACATCATTCTTCCCACGCTACGTACTTGAAATAATCGAGAAGAACGAACAGAAGTCAAATATAGTGAACAACGTGTATTTAGAGTTACTGTATTCATTGAGCTGTTGAACATGGTCGAATGAGACGTCAGGAAGACAGAAACTTTTTTCTTGTCCTCAGTCTTCTGATTGGTACCATTCCGCCCATCACGACTAGCTCTACGGTGCCAACCTCTTCATCCTCTGTTATTCTATAGTTTTATCCTTTGCCACAGAAGTTACTCCCAGACATCTTAAGAATCGTCCTGTCTTGCTGCCCCTTTTTTCCGGTTTTCCCAAAGTCCAAGACTGACCTTCATAAAATACAATGCTCAAAACGCACATCCTCAGAAATTTATTCCCCAAAACGAAATTAACGCCAACAAATGCTAGCCAGCGTAGTGGCCTAGTGGATGTGGCTCTCCATTAACATTCAGGAGGAGAGATGTTTAAATTACGGGTTTACTTTTTCTCTGATTTCTCCAGATCACGCTAGGGGGCGGGGGGGGGGGGGGGGGGGAGGAGGAGGAGGAGGAGGAGGCGGCGGCGGCGGAAGGCTCCTTAAACTACGACGCCGCGACCTTGTTCAGCTCCAGCCATTCTTCTTTTTTTCCCCTTGTGGCTTTGTCCCGCACCGGAACAGTGTCGCCATGGTTATCAACTTATTTGGCATGGATAATTTAAGGTGCGCCAGGATTTCCTTCCTCTCACACCCCGTTACTCCCCGTGGACGGAATATGTGTAGTCCAAGTTTCTGCGTGTAGTGTCAGTCATGTGAAAGTGAGTGTGAGTTTTCCAAATGTTTGCGAATCGTGTAACACACGGGATTTGGTAGCAGCCCGGCTTTCGCCTAGTGCGATGTGGGAAACCGCCTAAGAATCACATACGGACTGGCCGGCACGCCCGTTCTTTATATAAATTGGGCATGCCGACCCTCCTAGCTTATCCACCGAGCGGATTCCATCCGTGGCCGGCGCATCTCCCCTTCCCAGAATCGGCGCTTTAACACGCACGGCTATCCAGGCAGGCTCAGTTCGAGATGTTTCTGTGCCAGTTACGATCTCGATGTCGACGGGACAAACTCTAAATATCTCTGGTGTGACTTTATTGGAGCCTGCGGCCAAAGGCTATCTTTGACACCGCTTCCACGTGAGAACCAAATGCCACCTAAAAAGTTCATATGCTTGTTACATCACCACCTGTAGAAAACGGGATTCGAATTGACTTCTAGAGGAATACCAAATGGAAATGCATTCGTGCAATCAACCTGTGCACCTTTCATGAGAGAGAAAACATTACTAATTAAATCTGTATATTGTTCTTAAACTGTAAGTGCACACCTTCAGGAATCAGACAGCTCCGAACGGCATTATAGAATAATTCAGTAACGGTATACTTTTGGGCGGCTTAACGGGAAAAGCTATTAGGTTACGAACAACTAATTTGCCATAGGATGTCAGGCAAGCACCAGTAAACTGGAGGAGGTAATTAAAAAAGCATTATATGTGGTGAAGCGCCAGTTGAACCCTTCCGGTTACTTCTCACAGGCTGGGCTGAGGAAATGTGGGAATGCCACGGTTGCTGCACACCCTTTTGTACGGTTAAACTCAACTGCAGTTTCCCATTGTTACAATACAAGTAAGAATATAATCGCACATCTAGCCACATAAAGGCTTGATGGTCACACTGTATACAAGTGATACGGTCAAAATACAATCATAAAGTACCAGAAGAGAGCAAGTAGTTAGACACTAAATTTATCGAAATTTTGTCATCTCTGTTACTGAATAAGAGGCTTTGAATGATGAAATTCATTGGAATAGTAGTATGGAATACTGATCAGGATGTTTAGAGGACGGGGTGGGAATTTGGTGGATGATATGTCTGGTAACAGAGCGAGCTTATAGGGGCAGACAACTCTGCAGCCATGTGTGTGGTCAACAGAAAAATTATGCGAGTCCTTCTCGAAGAAACGTAATTTATTGCAGCACCGTAAGTGTTTAGCAGAAGATTAGATACACCAAGTCAAACTTGTAGTCTGCTGCCTTGACCGGTTTCTATGACCGGCCTTCTTCTATGACATTCAACAGGTCCCTCGATTTCTCAAAAACGATTCAGAAGCGCTACGTGGCGTGGCAGTATGCATCATATGTAAATCCATACTACCACCGTGTGGAAGATAAGCAAAATCGGTGAGCTTCTGGATGCCTGCTTGTCTTGTGAGCTACTCAGGCACGACCTCAGTTTTAGCAGTACTCCTCTTCTAGCCACCAAGCTCCATAGCTGTTTAATTTCTGGTCACTCTTTTGACTGGTCTGGTGTGGTCTACCAAGGATACGTTTCCTGTGGCAACCTCTTCGCTTCAGAGTAACACTTGCACCTGATGTCCTCAGATATTTGACGGGTGTATCCCAATCTCTGTCTTCCCGTGCGGGTTTTAGCCTCTACAGCTCCCTCAGCAAGTATGACGGTTACTCCTTCAAGTCTTGACACACGTCCCATAACTCTGCCCCTTCTTCTTGCCACTGTTTCCGCTTGTTCTTCAGCTCGCCGAGTCTGTGGAGAGCCTTCTCATTTCATATCTTATCAGCCAATCTAATTGTCAACATCCTTCCATAGCATCGCATCTCAAACGCTTCGATTCTCTTCTTATCCGAATTTTCCCTACATAGAATGCTGTGCTCCAAACGTACATTCCCAGAAATTTTCAAATTAAGGGGGGGGGGGGGGGTTGAGGTTGGGTTGTTTGGGGGAAGAGACCAAACTGCGAGGTCATCGGTCTCATGGGGTTATGGAAGGACGGGGAAGGAAGTCGGCCGTGCCCTTTCAGAGGAACCATCCCGGCGTTTGCCTGGAGCGATTTAGGGAAATCAAGGAAAACCTAAATCATGATGGCCGGACGCGGGATTGAACCGTCGTCCTCCCGAATGCGAGTCCAGTGTGCTAACCACTGCGCCACCTCCCTCGGTCAAATTGAGGCCTATGTAATATACTGTTATTCTTCTTTTTGCCAGGAACATTCTCTTCGCCTGTGCTTGGCTGCTGTTTATCTTTCTTGCTTCCTTGGTGTTTTTACGTCCAAGATAACAGAATTCCTTCACTTAGTCTTCTTCGTGTTCCCCAATTTTTATGTTAAGTTTATCAGTGAACTCCGCAGCTACTCCTCATTACTTTCGTCTTTCTTCTGTTTATTCTCAATCTGTAGTTAGTATTCGTTATACTGTTATTTCCATTCAAAATTCCATTTATAATAGCAGTGTCATGAGCGATTCTTACCACAGATGTAGGAAAAAGCAAAAACCAGAGCTCCGCGTTCTGTTCCAAACAGGCCAATTGAGACCGACCGACCGCCGTGTCATCCACTGCCAACGGCGTCATTCGGATACGGTAAGGAGGGCATGCGTCACCACACATCTCTCCCATTCGTTGTCGGGTTTCTCGACATCGGAGCCGCCACTTCTCTGCCAATCTCTACGTTCTGCGCAAAGTGCCAATCGGGACCGTCCGTCCGCCATGTCATCCTCTGTTAATGGTGTCATTCGAATGTGATAAGAAGGAGCGTGCCGTCAGTAGACTGATCTCGGGGCCGTTGACAGCTTTCTTGTCCTGGGAGACACTGCTTCTCATTCAAGTTTGGCGTTCTCGCCCAGACAGGCTAATCGGGATCGAACGACTGCCTTGTCATCCCTTTCCAATGGTGTTATCGGATGCAATGTGTTGGGGCTTGGGATCAGCACACCGCAGCAGTTAACGTCACGAGGCTGAGTGCACCTCATTCCAACCCTCCCACCAAGGAAGAACTCCTGGTAGCACAGAGGTCGAACCCGGGTCTTCCGCTATAGGCGCCAAACACGCTATTCACAGAGTTACGGAGGCGGGCTACCACTGATATATGTACCTTCAAAATCAAGACTATGCAAGTCGGTTGTCACACAAATTAAATTATCACTATAGGAGACAACCCACTCAGTCTTACAATGCCGGCAGGATGAAAGACGTGCTGCTACAACTACAGCCGTCTTGACCAGAGGACCGCCCGCTCTGGTACATTGGCGCCTGTCCTCTTAGCGCAGAAGACGTCGCCCGTGCAAACAAGTACGTCACCCACGATTGTCAGCGGAGGCTGCGTGTAAATGCAAATGCATGCAAATGGCGCAGAGACTCTTATAAGCGGCCGAGCGCTGTCTCACGAGTTCTGGACTCGTTTAAAGAGCGAGTGCTGCTGCCCGCCTTCTGCGCCGAGCCTCAGCTCAGAGTGCTTATTGCCGAGGGTCTAATTGGGAAGTCGGCGCTGGGTTGATTCGCTTGGGCAGTGGAGCGGTAAGGAGGGGAGGCCTCTCTCCTCGCGGAATGCCAGGTATTTCTGCCTCTGTTCTGCTGCGGTCGACCGGCGGAAACAATAGCTGCAGCGGCCGCAACCTCCAGGCGCCAGCCCCCGTGTCTGGTGAACTCCTCGCTTTAGTACAGGCCACAGGCTGGCTTTTGTACCAGCTGTTCGTCGTTTTTCGGAACGCAGACATCTGTTTTCGCCCGCACTGATCAAAGACTCAGCGTTAGCTCCGTTGCTAAAATACGAAACCATCAAACATTATTATGGGTTTGATATACCTACTATCTGGTCGAAATAGCAGATACAGGCAAGCACTGTGCTACGCCATACACTGACAGCGTCTTCGCTGCAAGCTGTTTGTCTATTGAGTATATTTGTATAAGCGAAGCAGTGCTGACTTTCACAATATCGTGTGTGTTAGGAATTAACTTGTTTCTAATGATATACAATGCAGCTGAGACTGCAGGCCGGCAGATGTGGCCGAGCGGTTCTAGGCGCTACAGTCTGGAACCGCGCGACCGCTACGGTCGCAGGTTCGAATCCTGCCTCGGGCATGGGTGTGTGTGATGTCCTTAGGTTAGTTAGGTTTAAGTAGTTCTAAGTTCTAGGGGACTGATGACCTTCGAAGTTAAGTCCCATAGTGCTCAGAGCCATTTGAACCATTTTTTGAGACTGCAGCCTTCTCCATTCCCTGCTGTAATGCTAACAGATAACTATTGTCTTTTTGTAATCAGTGACAATACATTTGGCTGTATCTCCATTAATTTTGATGTGTGTAGGTGTGTGTGTGTGTGTGTGTGTGTGTGTGTGTGTGTGTGTGTGTGTGTGTATGTGTGCGTATGTGCATATGTGTCCGCTGATACTTACAACTAAATTAGACAAGTCCAAGTACAAGCTAACAAGCAAGATGGAGCCAAAAATTTTACTAGCTGGTATCACTGACACGTCTTCAAAATGGTTCAAATGGCTCCATGGCCATAGGGGTTCGACCGTCGATCAATGGAAACGTGTCGATTCTTCCAGTTAATCACATTTTTGCTACACTCGGTCGATGGTCGGCTACACAAATGCCGTCATCGACGAGAACGTCGGAAAGAAACGTGCAGGCAGCTATAGGGGACTTTCTCCTGCGGTTTCGTGTGACCTGAGGTAGTAATCGAAGACACGCTGACGACTGCAAACCAGCAGCAGCCCTTCACGATTGATGTCTTCCCCGACGGCGATGTCATCTTTCAGCGACATAACTGTCCGTGTATCAGAGCCAGAATCGCGCTACAGTAGCTTGAGGAACATTATAGCGAACTCACGTGGATGTCTCGGCGACCAAATTCGCCTGATGTAAATCCTATGGAACCCATATGTGTCGCTATCGGGAGTCACCACCGCGCACGTAAATCAGCGCCTCGTTATTTACGCGAATTACATGTGAAACCTCCCCTTAGAAAAATTATAAATGACTGTGCTTAAACTGACACACAATATTTTTAGCGCAATCTGACTTTCAATTATCCCTACAAAAGAATGGCCCTGACTAACAATAACCTATACCTTTCACGAATTCTATCTACTGAAGGCACTAACCACTGATAGGCATAGTTAGCAAATGTAAGATTTTGATTAAGAACGAACAACGTATTTACGTTAATAACCTTCAAAAGTCATAATATATAAATATCAGTTCATGACACCCAGTCTTACAAATTTACTCTCTCATGGACACACGTCCAGATATCCGCTCTCAAAACTCCGGCATCTCTCTCCCCACATCCACCACTGCTGGCGGCTCACCTCCAACTGCGCAACGCTACGCTCTGTTAACAGTCAATTGCTCAACACTGCAATAGCTAATTCCAACAATGCAAACCAGCCACAGACTGCACACAGCACAGTCAATGATTTCCATATAGAGCGCTACATGGCGTTACCAACATAAAAACCTAAACAGTCTACTTACACATGACCTGTGCACAGTCATCTAATGCCACACACCTCCACAAACCTACCAACAAACTGTCGGATTCCTGATACGCAGAATCAGCGTTGTACTTCGTTCCAAAGACGGACAAAGAAGTTATTAAGCAGGTGGTCATAGTGTATTGACTCATCAGTGTATGTAATTTACCGAAGATATTGAGAATCGTATAAGCGACGTCGGAACTAAATAGGAGTAATTTGTTTCGAAATAAAATTTGTTTGTTGACTTAGTGCTATACCTGTATGCCTGAATTAATCAAACAGTATCCTATATTCATTTGAGTGAAACTTTGGTGTGACCTTTACATTACTGAAACCCCATACCCAAAAGCAGAGTTTATTAATACTTATGTACCCACGTTTCCGCCACAACCTTCGCGTTCGTCCGTAGCGGTCAACAGTTGCGTTAAAGAGAGACGTGTCTAGCAATTAAGTCGGTCGGCACCGTCCCGGCGAACTCAAGGCGCACACTATGGGCGTGCCGAGCTGCAGCTGGTTACGTGAGCTCTGCGGACGTGACGTGGAGATTAACGAGTGCTTGCAGCAACTGCTCGCTACGTGTCAAGTGCTGCCAATCAATACTTGCCATCAAAGCCTACACTGGAGGAGTCACTTTAGACTTATGAAGTGAGCATTTATTTATGGTTTTCAAATGTTCCTTCTCATTTTTGTCACAGTTGTCTGTAAAACATCGTGTAGTTTACTTAACGTAAATTTTTCGTGACGTTAAAATATTCTACACGCCACAAGCAACAGAAGCTACATTATCCAACTGCAAATGATCCAGCACACAGAGTGTGACTCTCTTTTAAGGAAAGTGATGTGTCGTTCCTTGCTTGAATTAGCATACTGCCACTGACTTTCCGTTCCATACTGAGCTGATGACAAAACTGGACAACTCAGCCAGCGAAGTGGGGCAGCTGTTAAGGCACTGGAGTCGCATTCTGGGAGAGCGAATTCGAGCTCCCATTGGGCCATTCACAGGTTTTCTGTAATTTCCTTAAGCCTAACGCCAGCATGGTTTCATTCAATGGGACACTACCGATGCTATTCTCTATCAATGGACTTTACGTGCTCGTGCTAGGTCTCTTGCCGTCTTGTCGTCAATGGGTCTATTGAGCCCCAGTGTTCCTTCCTTCAGCCTAGTGCTAAAATCATAGTGAAGTTGGTTTTCGAAACTTGTTAAATATTATGTACGGTGTGTGTATAAGCTTCTTGAAGCACCTCTATTTAAGAGCTCAGTCTTTCACGTTTACGGCTGGTGCTGTTGCAGAGGGAGACAGGGATATTAAAAAGACAAAATCATTCATTTGTAAAGATGCCAATAGTGGACGGCCTCTCCCGCTTCGCTCAGTCCTTGCACCTACCATCTTTGGTGCTCGACTCTCCTCAGTTCACGAGCTACTTAGCATTCGTTGATAGTCATCTCTCCCACAGCTAATGGTTCTTCTTGATGATTAACTTACATTTCGCCATTACGCCATTACGCACCGTTCTCGCCGTAGTCTTTTTACAAACATATAAGAAACGCTACTTGCCGCCGCACAAAAGTATTCAGCCTTTAGAGAACTTAGGAGAGCCCCAATTGAATTCCGTGTTACTGAATCAGTGTCTCAGAAGAGGACTGATTTCATCCAAATTTATGGAGTACGCACGGCCTGGGCAGAAACGAAAGTAACACCAGTGGCAGACTCCAGATGGCCACAGTCTTTTGAAAAAAATAAAATAAAAAAATTAATAAATAAATAAAAAGAAAAAGAAAAAAACGACTTTTTTGGCGAGTAGCGCGTTCGGCGAAATATTACGCCATCTTCAGGCCCCCTGTCGACGTGTAGGAAGATTCCAACGTCAGTTCCAGTCAAAATAGGGGCCAGCCTTCAATGACTGGGTCACTTCAATGACTGGATCACTTCAATCATCATCGGCAGATGGAATCTTCCTACACGTCGGTCAGGGGGCCTGAAAATGGCGTAATATACCGTCGAAGGTGGTAGTCCAATGAAATAACGGTTTAGAAATTAGACGGTTGAAAGGTGTTTGATTTGACATTCTGTACTGAACAGCTGAGTCCCGCAACCATCTCTGAAAAGATGGACGTACAGAGATGAGCAGTTTGTGTTGGTGTAGGAAGCGCTGGGCGCAGTGGAGAGAGAGAGAGAGGGAGTACAGAACAGGAAATCCAAGGCTCGTATGATCGAGTCCCTACGAGGAACTTTTTTTCTTCAATTTTCAATTTTCACGTTACTCACACTGCGAATAAACAAAGATGCTCAATACATTGTATTTGATGTGGTGAAACACTGTGTGCAGGAGAACAAATGTCGTATGTTAATTGACTCGCGGTGACGAGAAAAAAAATCCACAGTTATACTACGAAGTTTTTCAAGGCGAAGGAGAACTGCTATTGTGTAGTGCCCCCGTTCCCCTCCCCCCTCCCCCTCAAAGGCACTCCGCTATTGCAACCCCGCGATGTTTAATTTTATCGTAAGTTAAAAAATTTAATCAAAAATCTTCAAACTGCTCGTGTCTCGTCGAGAGAGAAAAGTAAATCGCATCCCGAGAAGACTGCATCCAAATACATTCGACTGTACATCACGAGCTATCCTCGCCAATATTTGGCGAAACGATGCGTTATTCGTGGTTTGCTACCAAACTAAGCGATAAGAGAGAAGCTTTCGTGGATGTTTCTATCAAAACTGTAACTGTAAAAATGCGGCGTTTATATCGATTGCGCAGAAATGTTTTTATGATAAATATCATACCATCATGTGTATAATCTGTTTGCAAACCCAGGTTTGTCTTTTGGTCTATTAAAATATCAGTAAATGGAATATATTGAGAACTAGTTCGATTTATTTGCTGTACAAGTGGCGTAAAAAGTGGAAATAAAAAAGTTTCCTCCAAAGCAGCTCGAACCCACGACCCTCCGACTATCGTTCTCTACTGTTTTCGCTGCGCCAACCACTGTCTGTGAACTACGCAAATGTAAATGGCCCATGTTCATCCGACCAGTGCCAGAAATGGTATTTGTTTTCTAAACGCTTGCCCATCTGGTGCTCCCAAGTCTGTCACATTCATTTCTCGTCAAGCCCTGCGTATACCATAAATTAAAATTAAACGAAATCGATGATGAAGAGTAGGTTGCGGTCCGTCTGCTAGTGCCTCGATTGCTTGTGTAATACAGTCTTCATGTTTCTGTTGATAGGGGTGAATGTCGAAATGAGAGGGAAGTGAATATGACACAAAGGGATGATATGTAGCCTAATCTATTTGGAATACTCGTATACTAGCGAACTGCTAGGCTTAAATGTCCCCACTGGAAGGGTAGATCGCTGTGAACGGTTTCACAAGCCTTCCGTTTATATTTCCCGGGGGAGGACTGAGAATCAAATTAAATCACTGGTGCATGATAAGGCCAGGAGGAAATCAATGCTGCGCTTCCTGTGCCCTTTTGGGCAACAAATGGCAATGAAAATTTCTTCACTGGAAGACTGGAATCGGCTACATCCTTTGAAGCGACAGCACGTAACGGGCAAGGGTGTTATGCATTAAGTCTGTATGGACAACATGAGCTAACGTAATCAAAAGAGTTACTAAATATTTGCTGCCTGAAGTTTAGTATATAGACCAAATAAAAGTGCCGTTCAACAGAACAACCACTTATAATATGCAGTAAAACACTAAACTTGGACAGTAATGTTATGAAAAGATACATAATTTTGTAACACGAAATACTAAATTACAGAACAGTAACTTCAAAAATGAAAATTGAAAATAAGGTTCCTTTTATGTACAAGTTTTAAAGTAGCTAATCGTGGCTTTATAAAACGCATGTATTACTTTTAAGGCTGTGGTAGTTCCGATGCGTCTGATACACAGTTACATTGTGGTTTCTGAGGCACTTTAATGCTTCAACCAACTGATTGTCGGTGCTTTTGATTAGTGCAACTTTTCCACTTTAATGAAAACCAAGATGATGAAACAAGTAGCAGGTTGCTATCTTTACTGCAGTATAAAAGGCCTTTCTTCATTAGAAAAGAACTTAGCTATACTTAAACGTGTTGTTAAAATAACAAAAACATTCAAATTTGCTACACAAATCCTTTTGAAGGAGTAACAGATAGAAGCCATATGTGCATATTCCTCCCTAGGGAGATGTGTGGCATTTTAACCGTTTTAAACGATGCTTCTCGCTGATACACTCCCAATTCCTCGCACTGCCTCACTCACAACACACTACGGACAACTGCGTGTTGATTGGGCAAGTTTAATGGCAGGAACACATCCACAGGAAAGAGACTGAAGACAACGAGGCAGGTTAGACTATAATAAAATATGTTCTGTCTCAGAAACCATTAGGAATAGGGCATATGTCCATGTAAAGTTTCTTTCTTCAAACGGGCGTTACTGTTATGTCCCTTGAAGTGAAATGAAAGATGGATATTCTCGTAGAACTGCTCAAAACAACGTTAATACTGACGGCCGCCCTTTTGTGGTTTCTCGATGCAGTAGACCTGCTAAGCAGTGCCAGTCTTGCTGGCCATATTACTTCGTTTCCGTCTGCAGAGGGTCGAGGGCTGTAAGAAAGCACACAACTACTCCCAACTCGCTACGCAATGACGTAACCACTCTTAAAAACTCCCCTGCTTCTTTCGTAAGCACACATAGCGCGGGTACACGGATCACTATGCTCTTACTCTCTTGTAGCTAGACTTGTAACAGAACAGTAAATCTTCTGTTTCTGGACTTGGCTGTTGTCGCCAAGACTTCTTTTCTCCTTGAGTTCAAAGTCACCGCCGTCGCACGACTTCAAAGTATGAGCGTGGCTCCATATTAAGTGGAGACGTGCAATCGCTGCCGCGCCTTGCCGATGTTTCTAGTTCACTCCTCTTTCCGTGAACACCACATATTCCCAAGAATCTCCTCCTCCTTCGTCCGAACAGGCCCAGCAGTTCCGACCGCTGTGTCATCCTCAGCCGATAGACGTCACTGGATCGAGATGTGGAGGCGTATGGTAACACGCCGCTCTTCTGGTCGTTGTCAGTTGTCAGATTTCGTGACTGGAGCCGCTAATTTTCAGTCAAGGAGCTGCTCAATTGGCCTCACAAGGGCTGCTCGGATGGTCACCCATCCAAGTGCTAGCCCAGCCTGACAGCACTAAACTAATAACGGGAGCCGGTGTTGCTACTGGGGCAAGGCCGTTGGCCTCGCATGTCTTCAATATTGAGCATTCATTCCGCGACACGCTGCGTCAATGTGTAGTGTTAAAAGCACTAGCGTGTTCCAGCTACATCTGCGACGGAAGCGTATTCTGGATTAAACTATACTCTTTCTACCGAGGGGAACGCGTTTATGGAGATGGGGGAAAGGGAAGAAGAGAGGTTAAGGTGTGAAGTCCTCTGGACTACGAGTTCACTGCAAACTGAGCACGAGCTCGGATTGGCCAAGCATGGAGAAGACAATCGAACGTTTCTTTTCCAAGGCAACCACCACATCATTAGCGTAGGACGATGTGGGGGAAACCGATCGTAGGGCCTCCCCGGTTCGTTTGACGAACAGGTTTCTGGCGTTACCTGTGGCTGACGAAGTCTCTGAGCCGGAAGCAGTCGTCCACCCTGTTCCAGAGGAAGCTTCTCGGCCCGCAAGGACTGGACATTCACAGAGGGTGGGTTTGTTGGTTGTTGGGAGCTCCAACGTTAGGAGCGCAATGGAACATGGCTGCCAAGGAGGGGAAGGAAGCCAATGTGCACTCCGTGTGCATACCGGGGGGAGTCATTCTGGGTGTGGAAAGGGTGCTTCCGGATGCCATGAAGAGTACGGGGTCCAACCAACTGCAGGTGGTGGCCCATGTCGGTACCATTCACGTGTGTCACTTTGGGTCGGAGGAGATTCTCTCTGGTTTCGGGCGGCTAGCGGAAATGGTAGACTGCCAGTCTTGCTTCCGACATTGAGGTGGAGCTCACCATCTGCAGCATCGTCGGCGGAACCGACTGTGGTTCTTGGGTGCAGAGCCGAGTGGAGGGTCTGAATGAGAGGCTCAGGCGGTCCTGTGACCGTATAGGCTGCAGATTCCTTGACTTGCGCCATCGGGTGGTGGGTTTCCGGGTTCCGCTTAGTAGGCCAGGAGTCTACTACACACAGAGGCGGCTACACGGGTAGCGGGGGCTGTGTGGAAGGGGCTGGGTGGTTTTTCAGGTTAGAGGGTATCAGGAAGCCACAGAAAGGGCGTCTGTCTGCAAGGGGGCTGGTAAAAAACATTAAGGTAGTTCTAGAAACGATCGGTATTGTAGTTGTAAATTGTCGTAGCTATGTTGGGAAAGAACCAGAGTCCCAAGCTCTAACAGAAAGGACTGAAGCTCAAATAGTTAAAGGTACGGAAATGTGGCTAAAGCCGGAAATAAGTTCATCCGAAATTTTTTCAAACGACCTAACAGTGTTCAGAAACGGTAGATTAAATACAGTTGGTGGTGGAGTATTTATTGCTGTCAGAAGTAGTTTGCGTTGTAGTGAAATTGAATTAGATAGATCCTGCGAAATAGGATGGGTAGAGGTTATACTTGGCAATCGGGATATCCTATTAATTGGATCGTTTTACCGATTTCCCACTCAGAAGATATAGCTGCTGAACAGTTCAAAGAAAACCTGAGTCTCATTTCAAATAGGTACCCCACTCATACAATTATAGTCTGTGGCGACTTCAGTCCACCCTCGATATGCTGCAAAAATTCTACGTTTAAATCCGGCGACAGGCATAAAACGCCATCTGAAATTGTACTGAATGATTTTTCAGAAAATTATTTTGAACCCTAGTTGCGTAAATGGTTGCGAAAGCGTACTTGACCACTTAGTAACAAATAATCCTGAACAAATAGGGAGTACCATGAAGAGTACAGGGGTTAGCGACTACAAGGCAGTAGCTGCTAGGCTGAATACCGTAACACCCACAACCTTCAAAAAGAAACGCAAAGTACATCTATTTAAAAAAGCTGATAAAAATGATCTTAACGCCTTTTTAAGAGGCAGTCTCCACTCTTTTCGATCTGATCACGTAAGAGTAAAAAAGATGTGGAATGCTTTCAAAGAGATAGTATCGACGGCAATTGAGGTATATATACCACATTAATTAATAAGTGATGGTACTGATCTCCCATCGTACACAAAACGGGTCAGATCGCTGTTGCAGAAGCAACAAAAAAGCATGCCAAACTTAAAAGAACGTAGAATCCCCAAGATTGGCAAAGTTTTGCAGAAGTTCAAAATATAGCACGTACTTCAATGCGAGATGCTTTTAATAATTTCCACAAAGAAAATCTGTCACGGAATCTGGCAGTAAACCCAAAGAGATTCAGGTCATACATAAAGCACACCAGTGGCAAGGCGCAATCAATGCCTCCACTGCGCGATAACACTGATGACAGTGCCACTAAAGCAGAGTTATTAAACACGGTTTTCCGAAACTCCTTCACCAAAGAAGACGAAGTAAATATTCCTGAAATCCAATCAAGAATAACTGCGAAAATGAGAAACATAGAAGTAGGTATCCTCGGCGTAGGAAAGCAGCTTAAATCGCTTAATAACGGCAAGACTTCCGGTCCAGATTGTACACCAGTCAGGTTCCTCTCAGAGTACGCTGATAACGACAGCTCCATATTTAGGAATTGTATACAAGCGCTCGCTCACAGAAAATTCCGTATCTAAAGACTGGAAAATTGCTCAAGTCACACCAATACCCAAAAAGGGAAATAGCAGTTATCCTCTGAATTACAGACCCATATCACTAATGTCGATTTGCAGTAGGGTTCTGGAACATATACAGTATTCGAACATTATGAATTACCAGGAAGAAAACGATTTATTGACACATAGTCAGCACGGATTCAGGAAACATTGGTCTTGTGAAGCACAAGTAGCTCTTTATACTCATGAACTAATGAGCGTTATCGACAGGGAATGTCAAATTGTTTCCATATTTTTAGATTTCCAGAAGGATTTTGACACTGTTCTCATAAGCGTCTTCTAACCAAACTGCGTGCCTATGGAATATCGCCTAAGTTATGACTGGATTCGCGATTTCCTGCCAGAAAGGTCACAGTTCGTAGTAATACACGGAAGTCATCGAGTAAAACAGTAGTAATTTTATGGGCGTTCCCCAAGGAAGTGTTATAGGCCCTCTATTGTTCCTGATCTATATTAACGACATAGGAGACAATCTGAGTAGTCCTGTTAGATTATTTGGAGATGAAGCTGTCATTTACCGTCTGTAAAGTCATGAGATGACCAAAACGAATTGCAAAATGATTTAGATAAGATATCTGTGTGGTGTGAAAAGTAGCAATTGACCGCAAATAAAGAAAAGTGTGATGTTATTCACATAAACACTAAAAGAAATCCGCTAAATTTTGATTACGCGATAAGTTACACAAATCTGAGGGCTGTAAATTCAACTAAATACTTAGGGAGTACAATTACAAATGGCTCTGAGCACTATGGGACTTAACATCTGCGGTCATCAGTCCCCTAGAACTTAGACTACTTAAACCTAACTAATCTAAGGACATCACAAACATCCATGCCCGAGGCACGATTCGAACCTGCGACCGTAGCGGTCGCACAGTTCCAGACTGAAGCGCCTAGAACCGCTCGGCCACAAGGGCCGGCAGTATAATTACAAGTAACCTAATTTGGAACGATCACATAGATAATGTTGTGCGTTGTTGTTGTTGTTGTTGTCTTCGGTCCTGAGACTGGTTTGATGCAGCTCTCCATGCTACTGTATCCTGTGCAAGCATCTTCATCTCCCAGTACTTACTGCAACCTACAACCTACATCCTTCTGAATGTTCTTGCTGTATTCATCTCTTGGTCTCCGTCTACGATTTTTACCCTCCACGCTACCCTCCAATGCTAAATTTGTGATCCCTTGATGCCTCACAACATGTTCTACGAACCGGTCCCTTCTTCTTGTCAAGTTGTGTCACAAACTCCTCTTCTCCCCAATTCTATTCAACACCTCCTCATTAGTGATGTGATCTAGCCATCTAATCTTCAGCATTCTTCTGTAGCACCACATTTCGAAAGCTTCCATTCTCTTCTTGTCCAAACTATTTATGGATCATGTTTCACTTCCATACATGGCTAGACTCCATACAAATACTTTCAGAAACGACTTCTTGACACTTAAATCTATACTCGATGTGAACAAATTTCTCTTCTTCAGAAACGCTTTCCTTGCCATTGTCTATTTTATATCTTCTCTACTTCGACCATCGTCAGTTATTTTGCTCCTCAAATAGCAAAACTCCTTTACCACTTTAAGTGTCTCATTTCCTCATCTATTTCCCTCAGCATCACCTGATTTAATTCTACTACATTCCATTATTCTCGTTTTGCTTTTGTTGATGTTCATCTTATATCCTCTTTTCAAGACACTGTCCATTCTGGGTAGAGCAAACCAGAGACTGCGATTCGTTGGCGGAACACTTAGAAGGTGCAACACGTCTACTAAAGAGACTGCTTACACTACAGCTTGTCCGCCCTATTCTGGAGTATTGCTGTGCGGTGTGGGATCCGCATCAGATGGGTCTGACGGATGACATCGAAAAAGTTCAAAGAAGGGCGGCTCGTTTTGTATTATTGCTTAATAGGGGAGATAGTGCCACAGCATGATTCGTGAATTTGGGGTGGTAATCATTAAAACAAAGGCGTTTTTTGTTGCGACGGGATCTTCTCATAAAATTTCAATAGGCACTTTTCTCCTCCGATTGCGGAAAGATTCTGTTGGCACCCACTTACATAGGGAGAAATGATCACCACGGTAAAACAAGAGAAATCAGGGCTCGCACAGAAAATGTAAGCGGTCGTTTTTCCCGCACGCTGTTCGAGAGTGGAACGGTAGAGAGACAGCTTGAAGGTGGTTCATTGAACCCTCTGCCAGACACTTAATTGTGAATAGCAGAGTAATCACATAGATATTGATGTATGGAGAAAGTGTGAAAGCTGACAGCAAACCGGGGATCAGAATTCCGTGTTAGCGAATGGGGCTGCAGAGTACAAAGCCAACGCTGGAGCTCGAGACGGGAGTGCGTGTGGCAGGTCAGTGCACGTGTCGCGCGGCGGCTTGGGCGCATGCGCTGCCGGCCGGCTGTCACCGCCGCCCCCACCCCCACTCCCACGGCGGGCCGCGGTCAAGGCGAGGCCGGCGGCGCGACCACTGCTCTGCTCCGCGCACCGCTCTCCTTCCTGGCCCGCCGCCACGGCACGCCGCCTTCAGACTCACAACAAGGCAGGCGCTGCTAATGCTGGCGCGCTAGGCGCCACCACGCGCACATCCCCCGCCAGCGTCCACTTCCGATGTCGGTGACACTCCTTTAATGGCGCTACGACCACGGGCGTGTCCGTGGTTCAGTTCTTCCGGGTGGGGGAAATGTAATGCAGTTATTGTTTCAACATTTAAATTTTCATCAACATACGCACACTGATAAGCCAAAGCATTATGACGACTGCACACCGCCACGTTGGAAGCCGCCTGGTGGCGTTGCGGGTACGTGACGCGGCAACAAAAGTACACTACTGGCCATTAAAATTGCTATACTAACAAAAAATGCAGATGATAAACGGCTATTCATTGGACAAATATATTATACTAGAACTGACATGTGAAAACATTTTCACGCAGTTTGGGTGCCTAGATCCTGAGAAATCAGAACCCAGAGCAACCACCTCTGACCATTATAACGGCCTTGATACGCCTGGGCATTGAGTCAAACAGAGCTAGGACGGCGTTTAGGGGTACAGCTGCCCATGCAGCTTCAACACGATACCACAGTTCATCAAGACTAGTTCAAACGGTTCAAATGAACACACCGTCAGGTGGCTTGCGGAGTATGGATGTAGATGTAGAAATGGCTCTAGCACTATGGGACTTAACATTTGAGGTCATCAGTCCCGTAGACTTAGAACTACTTAAACCTAACTAAAGTAAGAACATAAGACACATCCATGCCCGAGGCAGGATTCGAACCTGCGAACGCAGCAGCAGCGCGGTTCCGGACTGAAGCGCCTAGAACCCCTCGACCACAGCGGCCGGCCAAGAGTAGTGACTGGTGTATTATAACGAGCCAGTTGCTCGGCCACCACTGACCAGACGTTTTCAGTTGGTGAGAGATCTGGAGAATGTGCTGGCCAGGACAGCAGTCGAACGTTTTCTTATCCATAGAGGTCGGTAAAGGACCTGCAAGATGCAGTCGTGTATTATCCTGCTGAAATGTAGGGTTTCGCAGGGATCGAATGAAGGGTAGAGCCACGGGTCGCAACACATCTGAAATGCAACGTCCACTGTTCAAAGTGCCGTCAATGCGGGCAACAGGTGATCGAGACGTGTAACCAATGGCATCCCGTACCATCACGCCGGGTGATACGCCAGTATAGCGATGACGAATACACTCTTCCAATGTGCGTTCACCGCGATGTCGCCAAACACGGATGCGACCATCATGATGCTGTAAACAGAACCTGGATTCATCCGAAAAAAATGACGTTTTGCCGGTCGAGCACCCAGGTTCGTTGTTGAGTACACCATCGCAGGCGCTCCTGTCTGTGATGCGGCGTCAATGGTAACTGCAGCCATGGTCTCCGAGCTGATAGTCCATGCCGCCACAAACGTCGTGGAACTGTTCGTGAAGATGGTTGTTGTCTTGCAAACGTCCCCATCTGTTGACTCAGGGATCGAGACATGGCTGAACGATCAGTTTGAGCCTTGCGGATAAGATGTCTGTCATCTCGTCTGCTAGTGTTACGAGGCCGTTGGGATCTAGCACGGCGTTCCGTATTACCCTCCTGAACCCACCGATTCCCTGTTCTGCTAACAGTCATTGGATCTCGACCAACGCGAGCAGCAATGTCGCGATACGATAAAACGCATTCGCGATAGGCTACAATCCGACCTTTATCAAAGTCGGAAACGTGATAGTACACATTTCTCCTCCTTACACCAGACATCATAACAACGTTTCACCAGGAAACGCCGCTCAACTGCTGTTTGTGTATGGGAAATCGGTTGGAAACGTTCCCCATGTGGGCACGTTGTAGGTGTCGCCACCGGCGCCAACCTTGTGTAAATGCTCTGATAAAGGTAATCATTTGAATATCACAGCATCTTCTTCCTGTCGGTTAAATTTCGCGTCTGTAGCGCGTCATCTTCGTGGTGTAACAATTTTAACGGTCAGTAGTGTATTTAAGCAGAGAGGACACGGATAGGGACCACCCTAGCGCAGATAAGGGGTGCAATTCGGGAAATCCATTGAGATAACCGACTTTGACGAAGGGGAGATTATTATTAAGCAGACTCTGTGAAAGTGTATCAGAAAACGGCGAAGCTGGTCGAATGTTCACTTGCTACTGACGTGAATATCCACGGAAAGAGGCAGAAGGGCAGTGAAACTACCACATAGCGCTAAATGGTTGGACGTCCACGACTCTTCCAGAAGATGGCGTTCTCTGCAGAAAGAGCACAGTGCTGGAGCACACCGTTCACCGTACGTTGTTGAACATGGAGCTCCGCAGCAGACCATTGCAACGTGTTCACATGTCGACCCAGCGGCATCGTCAGTTGCGATTGCGGTGGGCACGGGACCATTGGGATTCGACCGTCGACAGATGGAAATGTGTCGACTCTTTGGGTGAATCACATTTTTGCTACACCAGGTATACGGTCGTGTCCACAAACTGAAACGTCCCCTTAGAAAAATTATACGTGACTGTGCTTAAACTGACACACAATATTTTTAGCGCAACGCAATCTGACTTACAAAAATCCCTACAAAAGAATGGTCCTGACTAAAATTAACCTATACCTTTCACAAATCACTTACCCCACCAAAAATCTTCGATACTCGAACTACTGCAATACAGCGAGCGCCACTACTGCCAGCTAAATAAAAGATTCAAACTACGGAAGTCACTAACTACTGATAGGCATAGCAAATGAAAGATTTTTATAGATAACAAACAATGTATTTACCTTAATAGTCATAATATATATAGCAGTTCATGACATCCAGTCTTAAAAATTTCAAAACTCCGCCATCTCTCTCCCCACGTCCACCACTGCTGGCGGCTCACCTCCAACTGCGCAACGCTACGCGCTGTTAGCATCCAGCTGCCGCTGCCCGACACTACAATGGCAGACAACAATGCAAACCAGCCACAGACTGCACACAGCACAGCCAGTGATTTTCATACAGAGCGCTACGTGGCGTTACCAATATGTTGTTGTTGTTGTTGTTGTTGTTGTTGTCTTCAGTCCTGAGATTGGTTTGATGCAGCTCTCCATGCTCCTCTATCCTGTGCAAGCTGCTTCATCTCCCTGTACCTACTGCAACCTACATCCTTCTGAATCTGCTTAGGGTACTCATCTGTCGGTCTCCCTCTACGATTTTTACCCTCCACGCTGCCCTCCAATGCTAAATTTGTGATCCCTTGATGCCTCAAAACATGTCCTACCAACCGATCCCTTCTTCTAGTCAAGTTGTGCCACAAACTTCTCTTCTCCCCAATCCTATTCAATACCTCCTCATTAGTTACGTGATCTATCCACCTTATCTTCAGTATTCTTCTGTAGCACCACATTTCGAAAGCTTCTATTCTCTTCTTGTCCAAACTACTTATCTTCCGTGTTTCACTTCCATACATGGCTACACTCCAAACAAATACTTTCAGAAACGACTTCCTGATACATAAATCTGTATTCGATGTTAACATATTTCTCTTCTTCAGAAACGCTTTCCTTGCCATTGCCAGTCTACATTTTATATCCTCTCTACTTCGACCATCATCAGTTATTTTACTTCCTAAATAGCAAAACTCCTTTACTACTTTAAGTGTCTCATTTCCTAATCTAATTCCCTCAGCATCACCCGATTTAATTTGACTACATTCCATTATCCTCGTTTTGCTTTTGTTGATGTTCATCTTATATCCTCCTTTCAAGATACTGTCCATTCCGTTCGACTGCTCTTCCAAGTCCTTTGCCGTCTCTGACAGAATTACAATGTCATCGGCGAACCTCAAAGTTTTTACTTCTTCTCCATGAATTTTAATACCTACTCCAAATTTTTGTTTTGTTTCCTTTACTGCTTGCTCAATATACAGATTGAATAACATCGGGGAGAGGCTACAACCCTGTCTCACTCCTTTCCCAACCACTGCTTCCCTTTCATGCCCCTCGACTCTTATGACTGCCATCTGGTTTCTGTGCAAATTGTAAATAGCCTTTCGCTCCCTGTATTTTACCCCTGCCACCTTTTGAATTTGAAAGAGAGTATTCCAGTCAACATTGTCAAAAGCTTTCTCTAAGTCTACAAATGCTAGAAACGTAGGTTTGCTTTTCCTTAATCTATCTTCTAAGATAAGTCGTAAGGTCAGTATTGCCTCACGTGTTCCAACATTTCTACGGAATCCAAACTGATCCTCAACGAGGTCCGCATCTACCAGTTTTTCCATTCGTCTGTAAAGAATTCGCGTTACCAATATAAAAAACCTAAACAGCCTACTTACAAAACGCCGTCATCGAGGAAAACGGCGGATCGGAACGTGCCGCGCATGACGGACACAGTCTGCCTTGGGCATATTCTGCTATGGGAAACACTCTCCTGCGCTTGCAAGGGACCTGTGGTAGTAGTCGAAGACACGCTGACAGCGACGAACCACCTGCATCCCTTCATACTTGATGTCTTTTCTGGCGACGATGTCGTCTTTCAGCAATATAAGTGTGCTACGGTGGTTTCAGGAGCATTATAGTGAACTCACGTTGATGTCTCGGCGACCAAATTCGTCTGATGCAAATCCTATGAAACCCACCTGGATCGCAATCTGGGAACATCATCGCGTACGCAAATCAGCGGTCCGTCACTGACGCGAATTACATGATGTGTGCGTAAACATCCAATGCCACAGACCTACCAACAAACTGTCGGATCCTGATACACAGAATCAGCGATGTACTTGTTACAAAGACGGAGAAACAAGCTATTAAGCAGGTGGTCATATGTTTTGGCTCATCAGTGACATAGACCGAAAGTCGCTGTACAGTGCACGGTGGAGTGTACGTCGTTCTTCATTCGGTTTCAGGTGCCAGTTCTCTAAACTTCCCAAATAGCGTACCTTAAAAACAACGTCTCCGTCCCTCCTGGGGTTCCAGTTGGAGTTTCCGAAGCGTCTCTGTATCGCATACGTGTTGATCGAACCTATCGGTAACAAACCTAGCAGCCCACCTCTGAAGTACTTTGATGTGTCCCTGTATTCCGATCTTGTAGGGGTTCCGAACACTCAAGCACTATTCAAGAATGGAGTCACTAGCGTTCTTTCCCCAATAAGCAGAAGTCGACCATTCTCCTTCCCCTCTTCAATCCCTGCGTGTCTGTTGTAAGTCACATCGCTTTGCAACTTTACGCCCAGATATTTAAACGACGTGTTCATTTCATGCAAGACACTACTAATGCTCTATCCGAACAGTACAGGATTTTTTCTCCCACTCATACGCATTAAATTATATCTAGATCTAGCTGCCATTGCTCACACCATCTAATTTTTTTGTTTAATTCAACTTATATCTTCCTACAGTCATGAAACAAGAATACTTTCCCGTGCACCACAGCATCATCAGCAAACAGCCACATGTTGCTACTCATACTGCCCGTCCGATCATTTGTTTATACAGAGATGAATAGCGGTATTGTCACACTTCCATGGAGCACTCCACACGGTATTCTTGTCTCCGATGAACACTCAGTGTAGAGGACAACGTAGCGCGTCCTATTACTTAATCCCTCAGCCCAATCAGGTATTTGGGAACCTATTCCGCATGCTTGCACGTTCGTTAACTACGTTTTTCGGAAATCTAGGTAAATGGAATCTGCCTGACCCCCTACCCCCTCTCAACCTCTTCACGGAAGTATGGTTTGCACTGTAACCCCTTATTTAACATGCCACAATTGCCTTGCATTTTATTAATAACAACAATAAGTTACATAAAATGTTTTGTTATAATCGTCAGGATTAGTTTACATCAGTGGTTAGTGCAGTACCAGTAAACCGCACTAGTCCCGATTCTTTAAAGACACTCCGCTCTGTAAAATAGCTTCAAAAGTCTGATTACTGTACAGATAGGTTAGTGACTTTAATACCTGATGTTCAGCATGTAAGAGGGGAAAAATTAGAGAAGTTTTGAAATTATGTTTCAAGTTTGTTGCGAGTCTCTAAGTGTTCTCATTATCAAACACTTGATGGGTGTAGGCTCGGTGACTTGAGCTCAGTTTTAAGCAAAAGCCAGTTCTCTATGCATCTCAATTTTTATGACATCAAATCTCGGCAACTACGTGTCGTATAACGATATCATTTCGCAGGTAGATTGACTGCTATGTATGGATACTGTCTGCAATGTGTGTTGAGTTTAGAGTGACTAGGAAAGAAGTGATACATTAAAACGTTACGCTCGATGCTGAACTTCCACTGCATGAACAGCGAAAATGTGGTAAGCAGTAAACTTTTATTTCATTCATCAGTTTGTGAGGGGATGACAACGAGAAAAAGTTGCGAAATGGTTTGATTTTCTGTGAAGTATGTCGAAACTCGCTAAGTGCTGTGATTCTCAAATACTGGATGAATATTGTCTGGGAAATTTGCTCCCCATGAGTTGCACTGCGTCAAAACGTGCAGACTGTTTCTAGCTGCAATATTTGTGTTACTGTGATTAACCTTTTATATAAGATTATGCTTCTTAACGAGTAGATTATGGCACAAGATTAAATTTTTAAATCTGGTAGGTAATTATAAGAATTATTGAAAATAACATTTTTCTTACCCCTGGAAGCCGTTAGATAGGCAGCCTGCATCTTGTTTGTGCACCATGAACTGCATCAGCCATTTAGTAATATAGATATTTGCTTTTGAGGGGAGTCTTGGCCCCATGAAACCTCTCGCCACCTCCTCCCTGTATAGCAATAATCCTTTTCATTATATTGTTACCTTCCATCCTGGATTTTCTATTGTTCGCTTTGAAACTTCCCCTTAGAAAAATTAATGAATTACTGTGCTGATAAACCTCTTACGTTATTTGATTTTCAAACAGCTGAGCAGAACCGAACCGAACATACTCAGACATTTCTCTCTTTACTTATTCTGATCAACACTAAACTGACACACAATATTTTTAGCACAACGCAATCTGACTTTCAATAATCCTTACAAAAGAATGGCCCTGACTAACAATAACCTATACCTTTCATGAATCACTTACCCCACAAAAATCTTCGTTGCTCGAACTACTACAATACAGTGAGCGCCAATACTGCCAGCTAAATAAAAGATTCTAACTACCGAAGGCACTAACTACTGATAGGCATAGTTAGCAAATGAAAGATTTTGATAGAAAACAAACAATGTATTTACCTTAATAATGTTCAAAAAATGGCTCTGAGCACTATGGGACTCAACTGCAGTGGTCATCAGTCCCCTAGAACTTAGAACTACTTAAACCTAACTAACCTAAGGACATCACATACATCCATTCCCGAGGCAGGATTCGAACCTGCGACCGTAGCAGTCGCACGGTTCCGGACTTCACGCCTAGAGCCGCGAGACCACCGCGGCCGGCAATAATGTTCAAAAGTCATCATATATATCAGTTCATGATATCCACTATTACAAATTTACTATTTATGATGGACACACGTATAGATTGTCCGCTCTCAAAATTCTGCCATCTCTCTCCCCACATCCACCACTGCTGGTGGCTCACCTCCAACTGCGCAACTCTACGCTCTGTTCACATCCAACTGCCCAACACTACAATAGCGAATATTCCCACAATGCCAACCAGCCACAGACTGCACACAACATAGCCAGTGATTTTCATACAGAGCGCTACGGGACGTTACGAACATAAAAACCTAAACGGCCTACTTACAGCTTATGAAATTCGTTATTAGTAATCCATCCCAATTCAAAAGCAATGTTCATAGCTACAATACTAGGAGAAAGACTGATCTTCAGTATTGTGTGTTAAATCAAACTGGCACAGGAAATGCAGAATTATGCTGACACAAACGTCTTTGTCAAGGTACCAAATAGCATACAAAAATGAAAAGAATTTCTGAATGAAAACTTCTTCTACTCAATAAACGAATTTTTATATATAAATTAGTAATCACACAGTTATTTTAAAACGGTTGAATTGTGATTTGTTAAGGTGACACGTTCCATATCATTACTAAATGTCGTATTCATGATCTGTGGAACAATTATTGATCTAATGTAATGTACAGGCAAAGTCTATAATCATTGTTCTATAGACAAAAATGTAATAAAATCTCATCGGCTGCAGTGCTTGAAATATACACTACTGGCCGTTAAAATTGCTACACCACGAAGATGACGTGCTACAGACGGAAAATTTAACCGACAGGAAGAAGATGCTGTGATATTCAGATGATTAGCTTTTCAGAGCATTCACACAAGGTTGGCGCCGATGGCGACACCTACAACGTGCTGACACGAGGGAAGTTTCCAACCGATTTCTCACAGACAAACAGCAGTTGACCGGCGTTGCCTGGTGAAACGTTGTTGTGATGGCTCGTGTAAGGAGGAGAAATGCGTACCATCACATTTCCGACTTTGACAAAGGTCGGATTGTAGCCTATCGCGATTGCTGTTTATCGTATGGCGACATTGCTGCTCGCGTTGGTCGAGATCCAATGACTGTTAGCAGAATACGGAATCGGTGGGTTCAGGAGGGTAATACGGAACGCCGTGCTACATCCCAACGGCCTCGTATCATTAGCAGTCGAGATGACAGACATCTTATCCGAATGACTGTAACGGATCGTGCAGCCACGTCTCGATCCCTGTGTCAACAGATGGGGACGTTTAAAAGACAAGAACTATCTGCACGAACAGTTCGACGACGTTCGCAGCAGCATGGACTATCAGCTCGTAGACCGTGGCTGCGGTTACCCTTGACGCTGCATCAGAGACAGGAGCGCATGCGATGGTGTACTCAACGACGAACCTGGGTGCACGAATGGCAAAACGTCATTTTTTCGGATGAATCCAGGTTCTATTTACAGCATCATGATGGTCGCACCCGTGTTTGGCGACATCGTGGTGAGCGCACATTGGAAACGTGTATTCTTCATTGCCGTATTGGCGTATCATCCGGCGTGATGGTATGGGGTGCCATTGGTTACACGTGTCGGTCACCTCTTGTTCGCACTGACGGCACTTTGAACAGTGAACTTTACCTTTGAGATGTGCTACGACCCATGGTTCTACCCTTCATTCGATCCCTGCGAAACCCTACATTTCAGCAGGATAATACACGAACCACATGTTGCAGGTCTTGTACGGGCCTTTCTGGATGCAGAAAACGTTCGAGTGCTGCCCTGGCCAGCAAATTCTCCAGATTTCTCACCAATTGAAAACGTCTGGTCAATGGTGGTCGAGCAACTGGCTCGTCACAATACGCCAGTCACTACTCTTGATGAACTGTGATATCATGCTGAAGCTGCATGGCCAGCTGTATCTGTACACACCATCCAAGCTCTGTTTGACTCAATTCCCAGGCGTATCAAGGCCGTTATTACGGCGAGAGGTGGTTGTTCTGGGTACTGATTTCTAAGGATCTATGCACCCAAATTGCGAGAAAATGTAATCACATGTCAGTTCTAGTATATTTGTCCAATGAAGACCCGTTTTTCATTTGCATTTCTTCTTGGTGTAGCAATTTTAATGGCCAGTAGTGTAACACCAAATGGATTAGTTTTGTCATGTCCGGCTCTCCCAGTGGTGTCAGTAATAATCTGAGAACTGCCTTGGAAAACTGCGTAATGGATAAGAGCGCTGTGCACACATTCTGGTGCCGTACACGTAGCTGCTGTGCACACCGGCGAGAGCTGGTGACGCCGTCTGCTCGCCTGCCGTTACCCTATGACGGCGGCGCGCTCTCGCCCTGGCGCCCGCTGCCAGAGGCCTAGCGACCTGCCCGCTACAATGCTCTCTGATGCAGACAATGCGCGGCACACAGCGAGACGTGCGCCTCTGCTCCTCATTCAGGCTGCAAACGATCTGCTCGCCTTCTCTTTCGAGCCCTCGCTGTTTACGATCTCATTATGCGGCTCTAACTGGCTCCGTTACACGAGAGTACCGTAATGCATCACGGTCACGACCGCACAATAACGAATAAATCAGCATTGTGGTCCGCAGAGAATCTAATGCTCTCCGACTTGAGGAAACGCAGCGCTGAGACAATTTCCCCCGGCTCGCGTCCTGACGGCGCGTGCGGACGTTACAAATCAGCGGCGTGGCAGCCGGCCCTGCACGCCAACTCTCCAGACTTGTTACCCGCGAGCCGCACGCGGAGGGCGGCTCCGGCACCGCTCTGCGCAGCTTCCCGGGTTCTGCGGAGGACAGTTCAAGTGCAATACTCGGAACAGAAAGTTCGCCAAAGATCGGTAGTAGAGTATCGATCAGGACTACACTTGTCCGCCCTGCTCTAGAGTATTGCTGTGCGGTGTGGGATCCGTATGAGGTGGGACTGACGGATGATACTGAAACAGTTCAAAGAAGGGCGGATCGTTTTGTATTATCGCGAAATAGGGGAGATAGTGCCACAGACATAATACGTGAATTGGAGTGGTACTCATGTTTTGTTGCGACGGGATCTCCTCATAAAATTTCAATCGCCTTAATTTTAGTAAATTGCAGTTTCTCGGAAAACTTCAAAGTAGATTTTCTCTAGAATTCTTAAGACTATCATGAGACTATCTGAACTGATTGATATTCACGTTCTGAACATCAAGTAGGATAAATATAAAAAACTGAAAAAAATCCTTTTCCCAGGTACTCTCCGTGTAAGACTATTTATTGGCGTACGTAACACAATATTGCAATTTTCATTTGTCTTTCATGGTATTGGGTATCAACATTCTCACCTAAGTGTTGTAAGGTATTAGACTCAGATATCAGACACTTGCAGCACTTTTGCTTTAGGTACAGGAAGGGAAGTCAGGCCCGGATACCGATCTGGGTCTGCAGCAGCGGCCAGCCTGACTGTGGGATTTTGACGGTTTTTCATTCCCGTCCCGGCAAACGCTGAGCTGGTCTCCAACGTACGCTTAAGAAAATACAATACACGAACAGTTTACATACGAAAACACATATGAAGTTTCCGCGATTCACGGACGGATGCTGCAAGAAGCCCCCTCCTCTGTCCCCCTCGTACTAAACCTCCAGAAATGCCTCAGTTTAGCTGGTGAACCCGTAGATGGTGGTATAAGAGGCATTCAGTACTAACTGGCTACGCTTTCCCACCCGAGTTCTGCGATAATTAAGCCAGTCCGTTCTTGAACTGACGTAGTGAGCTGTCTCGTACGAGTTCTTCCTACTTGTTACGTGGAGATGCTCTCTTAGTTTTATGTCCCCTTGTGAGCGGTAGGATCCTGAAAATGCAGTACTACCATCTGTGTTTTACGTAATCTAAAGAAGAAGTCTTTTTTGTTCAAATAATTTTTACACGGGGTGCCATTATGGGGCGTTAATTTCAGAAATGCCGTAAAATGAATTTGTTCGCACTGGTTATAAGCTAACGATTAACAGTACCAGAGCATGGTCTACCGCATGACTAGATCGAAAGTCTTCCTGTCGGCGACTGCCGACTATAGTGCATAGTCTGTAACTTGAACGTAAAATCGGTATAGTTCATATAACATCGTACATCTTCGGGTATGCCAAAGTTATTCATTTATTTATTAATATCAGCATTTCCTGGCACTGTTAAATTACTGAAAGATGGTATTAATGACGCGTAGATTCCCCCTAACGTTTGTGACAAAAGGCAACTCTCGGTAGCAAATATTTGTTAATAACAATTACTTGATTCACGCCAGAATAAATGTACATTCCCTACTATCTCTTTGCTGAAGTCACTAGCGATTTCTGCATCGGCACCTCATCCCACTGCAACTGAAAGCGCCAAATAGCCAACCTCCTCTGCTGGCCAGCGTGGGAACATACCTGTCGCTCCTTACTCTGTACCTGCTGCAGCGCTGATACACTCACCTCACGTATGTGAAACAGCAAAGCTGGAAATAAAGTAAAATGCGCTCTTATCTGCAAAGAAGCAGTACATTAAAGTGCACAGAAATGGCTCTGAGCACTATGGGACTTAACATCTGAGGTCAACTTAAACCTAACTAACCTAAGGACATCACACACATCCATTCCAGAGGCAGGATTCGAACCTGCGATCGCAGCAGTCCCGCGGTTCCGGACTGCAAAGTGCACAGAACTCCCCATCGTTATGTTAATAGACATTTGTGACGACAGGAAAGGGACAGGGTCAAAGCTTAAAATAAAGATAACATTTGTCAAATGCTGAAAATAACAGACCCGAAGGGGACGGTGTGAATGCTAGGAAAGAGAGACTTATCGCAAACATTTGGAATTTTGCGGAAGTAGAAGAAGACTCAGCAGCCTGAAATGCCACACAGCGTCAGGCTCAGATTTTGGGAAAGGTCAGCACACTGCCGCTGCCCATTTTCAGTGAAAGCCGTGCAGCCTCGTGACGGACACGCGATCGCTCACCTGCTTCCAACTCTGTACGCGGCGTAGTTTCCCCCTTGACTTTGACAGCCTTGAGATCACGCTGCGGCGCCACTTGTGTCCTTGGATGAGTGAGCTAAGCGTGTTCTTATCTCACGTGCTGCGTCCGTAACTGCTTTCGTTCTGGAGTTGACTTTACTTGCCACTGCAACGAACTGAAGTCGTATGGCATACTAGGTCGAGAGACCACAACTTCTTGTTTGACCTCCAGGGTCCTTGTACTATCGATTGGCATGCGTCACTCCAGAACACACGCTTCTTAGTTTCCATTTGGAACACACTGACAATAGGCCTCAACATGACACACTTCCTTACATTAAAGTACGGAACAACGTTGAAATATTGGCTGCTTACAGGATACTAAGTTCCACCACGGCATGAGTTGTGTTCACTAGTTCCCGTATGAAAACACCTATCGATTCTGGACATTCTGACAGCAGCTAGAGCAAGTGAACAGACTGCGACAGTATGATGAGGCGCGTTCTACACGTCTTTCTGAAAATAAAGAGCGCTTTGCAGGGCGTCTGTTGTGTTTTATATATATGAATGCGTATGGACAATCGTCTTCCTATATTTTTTTGACGCCTCAGAATTGTATCCGTTGGCATAAAATCTGTGGAAATAGATACTCCTATTCGTCGCCTTACGTCTGTACAACTCGTTCACCATTCTCTTCAACAGGCTAAGCTGGTTACAAATCACGAAGTCGGTAAGAGGAAACTAATAGTCAGGTCCATCGTATGTTCGGCTCTTATTTACGAAAGGTCTGTATTGCGTATTGTGTATTGAACCGGGGACCTAGAAACGACGGAGAGACTACGTTCCGCTGTAGCCCTCAGTGGTTCACAATCCAACACGCCACAGGGGTCCACCCACCTCACCGCCGCCCCACACCGAACCCGGGGTTATTGTGCGATTCGGCCACCAGTGGACCCCTCCCCCGGGAACGTCTCATACCAGACGAGCGCAACCCCAAATGTTTGCGAGGTAGAGTAATTATGGTCTAGGCGTACTTGGAGACAGTGTTTGCACATCAATCGCCGATATAATGTAAGTGAGGCGGAATAAGAGGAACAAGCCCGCATTCGCTGAGGCAGATGGAAAACCGCCTTAAAAACAATCCACAGGCTGGCCGGCACACCGGACTTCGACACTAATCGACCGGGCGGCGAGCCGGGCGGATTTTATGAAAGGTACTTAGTAGCTTGGCCGATGTGCAACATTTCAAAATTCTGAGATAGTTGTTTAGTGAAAACAGATCTTCCATTTCGTTAATGTGTTTTGGACGTCTTATAGTCTTTGACAACATTTTATTGTTTTAGGTATTTATACGGTGGTGCGTAAGTTCGTAGCGTTTTTCCATAAGTTTAGTACACACAACAGTTACACAAAACAGTGACTTTAGTCATTAGTAATACATTCTCCTTCACTATTTACAATAGTCTGCCAATGCTGGCGTAACTTTTCGATGCCGCGGCTGTAGAAATTACGTGGTTTTGAGGCAAAGAACTCGTCAAGGCACGTTAGGTGCTCATTTTCATCTGGAAAGGAAGTTCCTTGAATGTTGTTCGATAGAGAGTGCAGAAGGTGAAAATCTGAGGGCACAAGAACAGCTGAACAAGGTGGATATGGGATTACTTTGCAACCCAACTCTTGTTTAATGTTTTTTGTGAGTGTAGTAGAATGCGGACGGGCCTTATGCTGGAGTATCTTCGTTCTACGTCTTCCTTCTCCGTGTTCAGGGATTGCGTGTGGCAGACGTCTCAGTTGTTGACAGTAGATGTCGCCTGTGCTCGTTACACCTCGAGCAAGCAGTTCATTGTACAACACACCGTCGCTGTTTCGCCATGTGCAGAACATTATCTTTTATCGTTTCGCGCAGGTCTTTGTACCGGGAATTGCTGCTTTGCTTTTCTTTTTTTCCTCACGTTGACACCTCACGTTAGCATAAAGACACCATTTATCATCACCAGTAACAATACAGGGAAGGAACTGTCGGTGTTCTTCACGAGCCAGTTGATGATGAGCAAGCAGAGGGGCACATGATGCCACCCTCTGATTTTTGTGGTTTTGGCTTACAGTATGCTGTACACATACATCCGATTTGTAAACCTTTCCCACTGCATGAAAATGACACACGATGGTGGAATGGACACAGTGCATCACATTTGCCACTTCTCTAGTGCACTGACGTTGATTATTGTGAATTAATGCTTTTACAAGATCTTCATCAATGTTTTCCTGAACGTGGAGAGTCACTAATGTCAAAAATATTCTCCCTAAAAGGAGAAAACAATTTTCTTGCAGTGCTCTGTCCAATGGCATTATCGCCATAAACGGCGCAAATGTTTCTGGCTACCTCTGCTGCTGTCACCCCCCTACTGAACTCAAACACAAGAATATGTCGGAAATGTTCCGATTTCGCGGCTGCTACGGACGCAGGTTCTAATCCTGTCTCGGGCATGGATGTGTGTGATGTCCTTAGGTTAGGTTAGGTTTAAGTAGATCTAAGTCTAGGGGCTGATGACCTCAGATGTTAAGTCTCAAGAGTGCTTAGAGCCATTTGAACCATGTTTTTTGTTCGATTTCTACATTTGGCACTCCATTTTCTAGCGTCCACAGCTCCATTCGCTATCTGCAAATGACAAAATGATAACATGTAAACTCAAATAGCAACAGTGAGCTACAAATAAAAAATGGCAATCCATAAATAATACCGCAAAAATCGGAATACCAACACGCAAAAAAAATCGCTACGAATTTATGCACCAACCTAATAATTTATCTGAAGTTCGAAATTATATATTGAGAGATAAGAAGAATGGCCCTCCCTTTCTCTTACTGAATTAGTGTTCTCACCGGCACCGCTGATAGAAAATTGGCGCGACGGAAGCCTGTTCTGAGACTTTGCTTCATAAATCATAGAACGTGACAAATGCCACAAAAAGACACGTTGTCAGTGGCGATTTAGTAGCAAATACCCAAGGCTTGCGAACCTCCGATTATTTCACAACTTAACGAAAAGGCGCTGTCACCTGCCCCGCCCCAGTAATTTGACACTCCAAGAAAGTTTGTTGATCACATGCCACTGACAGCATCTGAAGTTGGTCATTGTGTGCCGAAACTGGTTATGATTGTGTCATCAAAAGTGATTTATGGAGAAATTCAGAGCGTAAAAAACAGAAGTTTGTAATTATTTTAATGGATGCTGTATTGTCTATTACAGAGAGATGACGAGAGCAGGAATCTAATGTCCCGTAGACAGCGAGGTATGCAGAGCACAAACACGGATTGTGGAAAACATCGAATTTGTACTTTGCAAAAGACGCATCCCGGCATTTGGCTCAGAAACCACGGAGAGCATAAATTTGCGTAGCTGTACAGGGAATCAAATGGTGGGGTTCCGAAAGCTAGCCCACTGTTTTAAGCACCGGACCGCCTCAGTCCGTACCTCTGTTTGATAACACCGTCAGACGCTGGAGCAGTACTGTAGAAGAAAGCGCGCTAGCGTCTTGTCAGAGGTTTTCTCCACAAGTGCGATGCGCTTTTCCAGGTCTCTTACAACAAATCTGTCTTCCATTCGCCTGCCCGGATGGCCGAGCGGTTCTAGGCGCTACAGTCTGGAACCGTGCGACCGCTACGGTCGCAGATTCGAATTCTGCCTCGGGCATGAATGTGTGTGATGTTCTTAGGTTAGTTAGGTTTAAGTAGTTCTAAGTTCTAGGGGACTGATGACCTTCGAAGTTAAGTCCCATAGTGCTCAGAGTCATTTGAACCATTTTGTCTTCCATTCGCATGCTCTAGTACTGAGACTACTCGTTCGTCTCTTTACATATTGTCCCGTTATGTATCGTTTTTTAGAATTACCGCTAAACCTATGGTGTGACGTGCTCAAGACCGCAACTAATGTCGTAGATCTTTTCCTTGCTACAGACACGAGTCTGCATGTCTCCGTATGTGAAGCGAAACCATTACCACTGTGTTTCGTTGCCATCATTAAGCGACGATACGTTACTGTAGACAACAGCAATGCATGCGACAAATCTGAGCGTGTTGATGACCCTATACGACAATCGTTTATGCATATTGAGAAAATTAGCATTCTATTACCTCTCCTTGTCGCACACGCAGTTGCCTTCCATTGTGAAAGAACATTCGCCGGCCAATGTAATGAGCTGAGTTTAACATTCTACGCACACGCGCACACACACACACTACGGGAAGAACGCCGCGGCCGCGGTCGCACGGCAGAGCGCTTTGTGGCTGCGGTCCCGCTGGCAGCAGCTGGGTCGCCGTTCTGCAGCCGCGCGTCTCCAGCGGCGCCGAGTGTGACAGAGGCACTCGGAGCAGACCGGCATCTGGACTGCTGATCGGCTAACTCGTATGACGTCATAAGGAGGACAGCTTGGTCGTGCGCGAATCGACAGCTGTCTCTGCGGTGAGATGTCGCTGCGCCAGCCATTCTGGCAGACGAAGTAGAGCAGCAGGCCGTTATACGCTGTCCAGCCACATTAATGTGACCTCCTGCCAAAAGCCTGGCGCTCTTCGAAACGTGCACGTACATTACGAGCTGTGTGACAAGTTTCGTTGTCCTGTTGGTAGACGCCATAGTGACGAGGAAAACAAACTGCATGTCTGTGGTGGACCCGGTCTCCAAGAGTAGATGCATACTTGTTTTGATCCAGTTTGCCTTCCAGAATGACCGGTGGAGCATAAAACGTGATTCATCGCAAAAGACCAACTGTTGCCATCCGGTGGACGTCCAGTCATGATATTGGCGTGCATATTCTGGCTTACGTCTCCGATGAACAGCAGCCAGGATGGGTGTATTAACCAGGTGTCTACTGGATAAGCAGCAACGTTCCTTGGAAGGCCATTGAGGAGACACTGCTGGTAGCCACATTTTACCTAGGAGCTCAGTTGCTCGACATTTCCACGTCTATTCGCCCATTCACCTTTCCACGGCCATCGTCACCCCTGTCATCCATGGCCTGTGGTACACCAGCGTTACCTCGGAGCCGGTTTTGGATAGCCCCATTTTGCAGTGCACAATATACTTTAACTATGACAAAAAGTTTACAAATTTAGCTGTTTCCGAAATGCTTCCACGTCGGCCCGAAAGCCGGTGACCATGCCCTTTTGGAAGTCGGATAAATCACTTCGTTTCAGCATTACGACAACGACTGCATTGTTTTCCGCGTCCCCGTGACACACTTTATATACCTCCCAGTGCTGGTGCTGCCTCCTGCTGTCTATGAGTGGTTATTGCACGTTGACCTCGAACATAGGCACTGGTCACACTAATGTCACTGAACTGTGAATGCTGAAGTCTCACTTTCATTGTAATTTTTGAAGGTAGTGAGAAACTGCCAAATTCATCCTCGTGAGTTACATGAGTCCATAAATTTAGACACCATTGCCTGTGGAGTGCAGTGATATGGTGCAATAAACGGATTACGATCAACACTCGAGATCACAACAATATTTGTTAATTTATCAGTTTCGGCTTATGTTAAAGCCATCTTCAGAAACTTTGGCCCCCTACCGCTGGTGCTGGCAGCACGTCAGTTTTCTCGTGCTATCACGGCAAAGCCTAGGAGCCGCCAGCACCCGCCACAGGGGGGCAAAAATTCTGACGATCGCTTTAACGTAAGACGAAATAACAAATATTGTTGGATCTCGACTGTTGACTGTAACCTAAATATTTGTATGAGTGTTACAGAAGAAAGGGACTTCCTCTACTACATTTAAGTTATAATGCCTGTTGGATTGGTGGCACAGACAGAAAAACCTGGATTAGAGATTTGGCGTTCACGGTCACATGACTGCTATTTTCTGCACTAGAGCATGGAGCCCGCGGTAAACCGGATAAGCCAGGTCTAAGGGTAGGTTAGTTCGGCTTTGTAGACGCCCTCTTTGTTCTTGGAGCGTGCCGCTTTCCAAATCTGAAATTACTTTCCTTTTCAATTTTCGCCTTCCAGTTTTTCACATGTTGCACTGTCTAAACTCAAAGTCCCTTATTCCTTTATACAACTTCGAAAACTGAGTTACCTATTATTTTGACAGGCCAAGTCACTTGTACCGAATGCTGTACTACATTTCAAAGTCACATAGATACAAGACACTATTTTTGAACATCGTAGCAATTTCCTGTAAACAACGATAGGCATTTTCTACAAATCATTCAGGTCCTCAACGACAGAAATCCGCTGCTTGGTAACGCAGCCATTCGAGAACCCCTGTGTGAACGTCCCCGCTGATGGACAAGATCTTTCTGCAGATGTTCTTCAGTTGGTCAAAAGATGGAAATGGTACGGTACAGTATCTCAATTGTATGGCGCATCAGCATCACCTGTGTCTGCGCGGCCTTGGCCAAACTGTTGGCGCCATTTCAGAACGGCTGGACGCGACATACCATTTAGTCCGTATACATCCAGAATTTCACGTTGAATCAATTTAGACGTTTGCCAACAGGAATCGTACTGTCCCGCGTACTTCAGCTTTACAGTACGTTTCCATTTGCGACGCAGTTTCTCTCCCGCACTGTGGTGGACCTGTTATCCCTACTGCAGCACACCCGAACATATACACTTTCTGGACAATGCAGCACTCTTTTTGCATGCGGCCGGTGTGGCCGTGCGGTTCTAGGCACTTCAGTTTGGAACCGCGTGACCGCTACGGTCGCAGGTTCGAATCCTGCCTCGGGCATGGATGTGTGTGATGTCCTTAGGTTAGTTTGGTTTAAGTAGTTCTAAGTTCTAGGGGACTTTCGGATGACAACGAAAAGATTCGCTGATCCATTTATTATGTGACAAGCGTGTTTGAAACTCTTTCGACAATTCGCTACGAAATTTGTTTCGAATATTATCGCCACGAATGGACACAATAGTCACTATACCGTGAGCAAACTGCGAAGCTTGAAATCACCTGTCGCCTCGCCTTAAAAGGCACCCCCTTCCCCGAAACTAATCATGGATTCGCACCTGCTACCAGCAACAATACATCGTAGGTTACCCCACAATCAGAATCGAAAAGTATTTAAACTTCGGTAATGGGCGTGAATTTCTCGAAGGTTGAGATTATTACACCACTTACTGGTAAGTCCTACAATCTAATACCCTAAAGCGCTAAAGAAACTGGTAGAGGCATGCATATTGAAATACGTAGGTATGTAAACAGGGAGTCTAAATAAGACAACAAGCGTCTAGCACAGTTGTTAGATCTGTTAGTGCTGCTACAATGGCAGGTTATCAAGATTTATATGAGTCTAAACGTGGTGCAGTCGGCGCACGAGCGATGGGGCGCAGATTTACAAGGTAGCGGTGAAGTGAAGATTTTCCCGTACGACCATTTCACGAGTGTACCGTGAATATCACGAATCTGGTAAAACATCAGAACTCGACATCACTGCGACCGGAAAACGATCCTGCAAGAATTGGATCAGCAGCGACTGACGAGAGAAACGTTCAATGTGACGGAAGTGCAACCCTTCTGCAAATTGCTGCAGATTTCAATGCTGGGCCATCAACAAGTGTCAGCATGCGAACCATTCCACGAAACAACATCGATATGGCCTTTCGGCGCTGAAAGCCCACTGGCACACCCTTGATGACTGCACAACACAAGTGTTTACGCCTCGCCCCGCCTGTCAACACCGAGATTGGACTGTTGATGACAGGAAACATATTGCCTGGCCGGACGAGTCTCGTTTCAAATTGTATCGAGCGGATTGACGTGTGCTGGTAGGAAGACAATTTCGTGAATCCATGGACCCTGCATGTCAGCAGAGGACTACTCAAGCTTGTGGAGGCTCTGTAATGGTGTGGGGCGTGTACAGTTGGAGTGATATGGGGCCCTGGTACGTCTACATACGACTGTGGCAGGTGACACGTACGTAAGCATCCTGCCTGATAACCTGCATCTATTCATGTCCATTGCGATTCCCGACTGACTTGGGAAATTCCATCAGGACAATGCAACACCCCACACGTACAGAATTGCTACAGTGTAGATCCAGGAACACCTTTTTGAGTTTAAACACTTCCGGTGGCCAACAAAGTTCCCAGACATGACATTATCCAGCATATTTGGGATGCGTTGCAACGTGCTGTTCAGATGAGATCTCACTCTTTCTTACTCTTATGATGCTGTTCAGAAGAGATCTCCACCCTTCCTACTCCTACGGATTTATGGACAGCCCTGCAGGATTCGTGGTGTCAATTCCGTCTAGCACTACTTCAGACATGAGTCGAGTCCATGCACTTCTGCGTGCTCGCGGGGGCCCTACACGATATTAGGCGGATGTACCGGTTTCTTTGGCTCGTGAGTGTGTATCTGCAGGGACGGCGTATCATCCTGTGTGTGTGTGTGTGTGTGTGTGTGTGTGTGTGTGTGTGTGTAACAGCCCCCGGGAGGCAGGCCAGCGGAAGGAAGAGAGTCGTAAGGTTGCCACTGCCGCTGTGCGCTCGCCCCGGGCCCGGACTCCGAGCCGAGTGAGTCGCCTCGCCTCGCCGGGGTGCTCTGCCCGGATTGAGAGCGCGGCCAGCGGCGGGCAGCCGTGCGCAGAAGCCGGTTGCTGGCTGCTGCCAGCTTGCAGCCTCTCGCTGAATCACCCGACACCCTGCACTCTCATTCGGCATGCCGCGAGCGTCACTACTGCCGGTTCCTCATCCGTGAAAGCTGTGTGAAGAGCATTAAAGCAGCGCCCTATTACGCAGCAGCTCCTGTTACTATTCTGCGTCCGGCGCATACATTTTCCAAGACGTTTCAGATCTACATCTACATCTACATCCATACTCTGCAAGCCACCTGAAGGTGTGTGGCGGAGGGTACCTTGAGTACCTCTATCTGTTCTCCCTTCTATTCCAGTCTCGTATTGTTCGTGGAAAGAAAGATTGTCGGTATGCCTCTGAGTGGGCTCTGATCTCTCTGATTTTATCCTAATGGTCTCTTCGCGAGATATACGTAGTAGGGAGCAATATACTGCTTGACTCCTCGGTGAAGGTATGTTCTCGATACTTCAACAAAAGCCCCTACCGAACTATTGAGCGTCTCCCTTGCAGAGTCTTCCACTGGAGTTTATCTATCATCTCCGTGACGGTTTCGCGACTACTAAATAATCCTGTAACGAAGCGCTGCTTCCGTTGGATCTTCTCTATCTCTTCTATCAACCCTATCTGGTACGGATCCCACACTGGTGAGCAGTATTCAAGCAGTGGGCGAAGAAGCGTACTGTAAACTACTTCCTTTGTTTTCGGATTGCATTTGCTTAGGATTCTTCCAGTGAATCTCAGTCTGGCATCTGCTTTACTGACTATCAACTTTATATGATCATTCCATTTTAAATCACTCCTAATGCCCAAGCCCAGATAATTTATGGAATTAACTGCTTCCAGTTGCTGACCTGCTATATTGTAGCTAAATGATATGGGATCTTTCTTTCTATGCATTCGCAGCACATTACGCTTGTCTACATTGAGATTCAATTGCCATTCCCTGCACCATGCGTCAATTCGCTGCAGATCCTCCTGCATTTCAGTACGATTTTCCATTGTTACAACCTCTCGATACACCACAGCATCATGCGCAAAAACCTCAGTGAACTCCCGATGTCATCCACAAGCTCATTTATGTACATTGTGAGTAGCAACGGCCCTACGACACTCCCCTGAGGGGAGATCATAGTGAGACAACTCGAGGTAGGAGATGAGGCGAAGAAGATGATGGTAGTGATGACTGGTCGAATAGAAATCTGTAACAGTTCTTGCGCAATAATGATAAAACGGTGAAATCGTCGTGTCCGTCCATTTGTCTTTCTGAACGCCCTAATCTCCGAAGTTACAAGACGAATTTTCTTGTGGTTTACACAGGTAGCTTCAGTATAGCCAGGGACAACGTATACTCTTTATTTCATCAAAACCGAATCACGATAAAAAGATAACGTAATGAAAGTTTTATCTAAAATCGCCTGTGAAATGTGTATTCTTATAGGAGAACTATCCAATCAGTTCCACTCAATAATGTCCCAACAGCAGACTCTATACACAATTTATTAAATTGCCAATACTAAACTCTTTTAAATAACAACAAATTCATATAACTTACAAAACTTAACAAATGGTTAAAAAGTGAGTTTTAAAAACAATAACGGCGGCTTGCCAGCATAAAACCAAGAACCTTTTACAATAGTGCTTTTAGAGTTTATCCAAAAGACAAAATCCAATAATAAGTTAACTTGGCATTACAATTTAAAATGATTTATGTAAAAAACTTTGAGAAAGATAATGGCGCTTGGCACCATAAAATGAATTAAACGCAACACACAACCAATAAATGTAATAACAAAATAATAATTTGATACAACCAAAGGGCGAGGGCAACTCCCAACGTAATCACAGACGAGCGAGCTCTCAACACTTCGGAGACTTCCCACTAGAAACGGTCCCCGAAATAAACCGCTGACAGCTCTCCGACATGCCTCCTACAACTGCCCATCGCTTACGCACCTTGATTGTGTTCTGTAACACACGACAGATAATATCAACACAAGATAAAATTCAAAAATACAGTATAACATCCCGACAGCACATGATAACCACAGCGCCGTTAACTCGGGCGCTGTTAATAAGTGCCGGAAGCCAACACACACAAATCTCAAACAATTCTCGCGTCCTAAAACAAAAACAATAAAAATCAAGCGCACATGAATAGTCATACCACAGTCTTAGAAGTGCCTTAATGACACCACACGCGACTGTTCCACCAAGTTAATAATAACACAGTAACAAAATACAGAACATACCACTAAATGGTGTTACACAACCAAATTGACTAGATCGTGTTGTTCAGGTCCCAGAAGACTACATATACCAAGCAGCAGTAATTCACTATGTATATACTGTACAAAACCGCCCTTCTTAGGCAGACTTTACCTAACACATCGACTGCCAAATGTACCATACATGAACGCAACTCCGGGCAGGACTCCAGCTGAGCAAATAAATTAGTACCAACAAATATCGTAACGAGAAACACACACAGCAAAAAGTTCCAACAACACCGTCGCACATCAGAAAAGCTCTGAAACCGCTGCTGGAGCTTCCAGGGGAAAATCTGAAGAGCCAACCGAGCCCACACCCTAACCTGGCAGACGACTCCGAAATTCATCAACTAGTTGTCTCCGGGCCAGAGTATCACAGGACCCCACCGGACCCCCACATCAGACAGGCAGGAAGAACAAGTACGCCGACTCCAATTAATCACCACCGCATGGCCAGCACAGCGGCGAGTCGCCTCCGCCACAGTCCACTCTGCTCATATTGCGAGACGCAACAGCCTTAGCGATAGTCACTAGCCGGTCAGGCAGAGCGAACTTCACGTTCCGTGCAATACGCGGCAAAACCCACTACCCTCTCGCTTTCCGCCAGCCACCGCAAACACACGCCAGCGGCGTCATAGCCAATCGCCACCGGAGCGCCACCCGCACCAGGGCAGCGAACTATAATGGATTACAATGCGCGCTCTGTACAAGATCACAGGCTAGCGGCGCGTGCCATATCAGTCTGTTTGGTTTAACAATTCCGATGTTTACCTCTGTAACACCATCATCACGGAGTAGTACACCAAACAACCAACAGATGGAGCAGTGAGTTTTTTTAAAAAATTCAGTAATATGTATTTTCGGAAGTTTACATCAGTAACACAATTAAGCGCCGCAATCTAATTTTTACAAAATCGCTGAAGCGCCAAAGAAAATGGTATAGGCATGCGTATTCAAATACTCTCCCCCCTCCCCTATGAACAATGGACCTTGTCGTTGGTAGGGAGGCTTGCGTGCCTCAGCGATACAGATAGCCGTACCGTAGGTGCAACCACAACGGAGTGGTATCTGTTGAGAGGCCAGATAAACGCGAGGGGTAGGAGCCAGGAATCGACGACCCTTCATGACCTTTTATAAGCGACAGGAGGCGTGATAATCGCATATGGAGAGATCAGGACTATGTGACGGATGCCGGAGTGTCTTCCACTTGAGTTGCTGTAACTTCTGCGTTACGCCCCAGAACGACCGGCGTCGTGTGTCGAATCGCGACCAGCCAGCGCGAGACTTCGAGAAACGTTCCACGATGGCGGATTCCGACAGACATGCTGCCCCACACACATCCCTCATTCTCCGATGGGTGTCTACCAGCGTTTGTTCTTCAGCAGGAAAAAGAGCAGAAAAGAATAAGAGCATGTTTGGACGCATTTGGTCATAACATTGCTACAGATTGTAGTTCACGTTTCCGCATTAACCACACGCACTTCGGAAGAATACGAATGCCACGTTAATCCCTTTGGCTACATGTCGATGCCTATCTGCATAGGAGTCCCGCTACGTTGCATATATGCTGCAGCGACGCCCTCTAACGAAAACTTTTTCATCGACCCTTATATATTATGATTTTGCCCAGTCTGGCCAGCCGATTATTTCCTACTTTTTGTCATGGAGCCGGGCTCGAGACAGATCAGTGTGTCACGCGCAGGGGATGCCACGGCCTTCACTGCAGTATACCTGATAAACATCTCATAAGCAAATGAGACACTTAAAGTAATAAAGGAGTTTCGCTATTTGGGGAACAAAATAACTGATGATGGTCGAAGTAGAGAGGATATAAAATGTAGACTGGCAATGGCAAGGAAAGCGCTTCTGAAGAAGAGAAATTTGTTAACATCGAGTATGGATTTAAGTGCCAGGAAGTCGTTTCTGAAAGTATTTGTATGGAGTGTAGCCATGTATGGAAGTGAAACGTGGACCTAAATAGTTTGGACAAGAAGAGAATAGAAGCTCTCGAAATGTGGTGCTACAGAAGAATGCTGAAGATGAGATGGGTAGATCACATAACTAATGAGGAGGTATTGAATGGAATTGGGGAGAAGTTTGTGGCACAACTTGACTAGAAGAAGGGGCCGGTTGGTAGGGATCACAAAGTTAGCAATGGAGGGCAGCGTGGAGGGTAAAAATCGTAGAGGGAGACCAAGAGATGAATACACTAAGCAGCTTCAGAAGGATGTGGGTTGTAGTAAGTACTGGGAGATGAAGAAGCGCCGGCCGCGGTGGCCGTGCGGTTCTAGGTGCTGCAGTCCGGAACCGCGGGAGTGCTACGGTCGCAGGCTCGAATCCTGCCTCGGGCACGGATGTGTGTGATGTCCTTAGGTTAGTTAGGTTTAAGTAGTTCTAAGTTCTAGGGGACTGATGACCTAAGATGTTAAGTCCCATAGTGCTCAGAGCCATTTTTTTAGATGAAGAAGCTCGCACATGATAGAGTAGCATGGAGAGCTGCACCAGACCAGTCTCAGGACTGAAGACCACAACAACAACAACGCTGGGTAGGTGGATTTTGAATTTTTAAACATCTTGTGCGAAGGAAGGTCCTCAAATAATCGGGAAAACTATTGGCAGGTTGGCCCAACCGCAGTCTGAATTTGGCAGCGACAGACGTGCAGGTGGCGCGCTGGGCCGGTGAATGGGGGCAGAGCTGAGAGCCAGCCAGCACAGTCCATCAGATAAGGCCTCGCCGGCGGGCCGACCCCTGCCATTCACGGCGGTCTGCGCAGTTCTGCTCGAGTAGCCGCCGGCGGCTCCGAACGCAGCGCGGCCCAGCTGCCGCTCGCCTGACACGCGGCTCTCTGCAGCCCGGTTTTGTTTCACCATTGTACTCTACAGACTGCGTCCAGTCTCGTTGTTCCGAGTGAACGTAAGCTAATGCACGTAACAAAGAAGCCGACAGTATCAGACTACAAGATAAGTGGTGAACAACTTAAGCACATCAAAGCGCGTAACTGTTTAGTGGCAATACCTGTCGCGAAGGATTTGAGTGAGTGCAGATTGGCTTGGGGCTCTGCAAGCGTTGACTTTTAATCAATTTTTGTTTTATTAAACAACGATTTACAGCACCAAAGAACACACGAATGAAGCAAACCCTTGCAAGAATTAACTTCAGATTAGAAGGAGGGTACCAAAAAATAGAGTTAATAGAATAATCTGATCACCAAAGAGGGCAACAATCATATGCAATAAAAGCTTATCCTTAGGTATAGGTACATGTAACCGAGTGGTTATAGTTAAAATTTCCCTTTTTAACACCTTATAACACGGAAACTAATCACCATACGAGTATCAAACTTGGTAGCATTAATGTCCAAAGTATGGGGACCGTGATTTCCATGGATCACAGTGCCACCGTCCAGTTCCAACTATGACCATGAGGTGTCCGCCCAGATAGTTGAGTGGTCAGTGCGACGGACTGTCATTCCAAGGAGCCCGGGTTCCATTCCCGACTGGGTCGGAGATTTTCTCCGGTCAGGGAATGGGTTTTGTGTTGTCTTCATCATCATCGTCTCATCCCCATCGACGCCAAATCGCCGAAGTGGCGTCAACTCAAAAGACCTGCACCAGGCGACCGGTCTACCCGACGGGTGGCCCTAGCCACACGACACTTCATTTCTTTCACCATCAGGTGCGGTGATCACTCATCGTGATCCATAGTCTCAAACACCTGACCAATCGCAGTGTGCTTGTTGACATGTCAACATGAGATTGCCGGCAGGAGTGGCCGTGCGGTTCTAGGCGCTACAGTCTGGCATCGAGCGACCGCTACGGTCGCAGGTTCGAATCCTGCCTCGGGCATGGATGTGTTTGTTGTCCTTAGGTTAGTTAGGTTTAATTAGTTCTAAGTTCTAGGCGACTGATGACCTCAGAAGTTCAGTCGCATAGTGCTCAGAGCCATTTGAACCATTTGAACTTGAGATTGGACAATAGGAGCAGGGCATTATTGGTGAAGCTCTATTATCAAACAATAGTAATGCTGCAGCTGCAGTTCGAGAATATCGGCGGCTGGAAGGATTACGGAAGCGTCCTCTTTCTCCACCTGCTGTGTGGTGCATGATGAAGAAGTTCGGATCAACTGGAGAACTGGGCGTCGCTGCGGGAAGTCACCGACGACCGATTGCAAACACAAATGGTTGACAGAATCGCTGTTGCAATGACAAGGAACGCTGCTCGCAACTACCGATCGTCAGGCAGTGCGCGTGTTGTGTCACGGCAGTTGAACATCCCGTGGTCCACTATACAGAAGGTCCTTCGAACCATTCTCAAATGGTATCCGTGTCGTACAGCAACTTGCACCACAGGACGCACAGTGACGTGTTGACTTCGCTCTCCACTTTCCCGCAATGGTGGAAGTTGACGAGGGCTGGCCCTGGACCATCCTATGGACAGACGAAGCTCATTTTTCTCTGACGGGTGAGGTGAACACTTAGAACTGCCGAGTGTGGGGTCTTCACCTCCAGTCACTGTGCTTGAGTTCCTCTGAATGGTGAATATTTCACCGAATGGTATGCCTCCACGGCTACGTTCATCATTGGGTCATTCTTTTTTGAACAGGTTGGCGCTCAAGGACCAAAGACGTGCAGAGTGACTGGCCAGCGTTACTGTGATATGCTTCGCTGGCGTGTCATGCCCACCCTAAAGGAGAGAGACGCATCGAACTCAACAGTTTTCACGCAATAAGATGGGGCCCCACCGCACATCGCCCATGAAGTTCACCTGCTTCTCCGAAACACGTAACAGGCGATCGGTCCCAAGTGGTCGGCCGCCACGATCACCTGATCTCATTAACTGTGATTTGTGGTTGTGGGGCTGCATGAAGGACAGGGTTTACCAGGGGAAGATTCACACATGTGCTGACCTGAAGCACAGCGTATCGAGAGAGGAAGCCAGCGTACCTACGGAAATGCTTCGTTTTGCAGTGAATGCCATTCATAGCTTGCAGACTCTTCTGGACACTGATGGGAGCCATATTGAGCCACTTTTGTAGCAGTAATGTTACCGTATGCAACGGTATGACGTAATGTAGCAGCACGTTAAAAGTCTTTCAATGGAAATGATTCTGCATCATTTCTCTTCTCTGTGTCCTTGATATTAATGTTACCAAGTCTGGTACTCGTACAGTAATTACTTTCCATATTATAAAGTGTTAAATAGCGAAAGTTTAATTGTAACCACCCCGTAGATGAAACAATATTTTTTCGCTGCAAATAAATTTACGAGAAAGCATCAGAATGAAACAGCAAGAAGTGGAAAGGCTGACTCGAACGAGCTACTGTTCACTACTATCACTACCACCGTCTGACAGCAGACGGGACGAACACTACTAAAGGATATGAGAACTACTATGGAATCTGCAACAAAAATGTACGAACAAGCTCTGGCTCTGAGCACTGTGGGACTTAACATCTATGGTCATCGGTCTACGAACAAGCAAAACATACGAAGACTTATCATTAATACACAATGATCTCACAACGGCCTAGCCGTGTGTTTAATTCAGAACAATAATGGTACATTAAGATAGCACCATGACTGCACTGTGTGAATACTGTTAAATATAGTCAAGGCACGATATAATTTCTCATGGCCTGTTCATATTTCTTCACAACAACGAACAATAGCAGGCTGGTTTTACCAATCCTGCCGCTCTCTGCCACACTGTGTTGTGGTTGGTCAAAACTCTGAAACCTGACAATGCCCGCCGGTTAAAATTGTGCCACACAAAAACCACACAGTCTTTCTAGAAGCGACGATTTGGCTATACAACTCAAATATTTAAGAGCATTTTTTGTAGCTTCGGATAGGTGGTATCGATGATGTCATTCAATACTTCTAATGGATCTTGTGTTTAAGATCTAGAAGCCGTTCTTTAAGATAAAAAGTGAACTGTAATTTTTCTTCAAGTTTGCAAATTATTCGTTTCTTGTGGTATATTATAATGTTCACCCGATAAATCAAATTTAGCTTCCTGTAATGAATCAACGCGTTGTCCCCCAGCATTGACAGTCGTTTCAAGAGCTGTAAGCAAATCGTAGGCAGTTTTTACTGCCTTCCGGCATGATGAAGCGGTATGTAAGGACTGAGTCACATTTATAAGCCTAATATGTTAAAATGTTCAGTTGGTAGTAAGCACCTTTTGATTTCTGTTGTGCTATTATTCTTCATATTCTTTGCAACAGTCTGTACTGCCGCATGTTTTGACTGTCAACATACTAGTTATTGGGATTGCTTTACTGCTTATAACGTATTTTTCTATGAAAATTTCACTACGAGCACACACGTCTACGGGGTGCAGAATATCACAAGCATCTACCAAACCTAAAATATTGTGGGCGGCGGACTTGCATGGCTATGGATGGTATTATTAACCACTGGTCTGAACTGCAAAAACCGTTATAGGCATATGGGACATTGAATGCAAGCTAGTGACTGAGTTAATTTGAGATCTGCTCTTTTCTTAGCTCATCACTTGCAACTAGACATTTGTTTGAACAACATTAGGGTCGCATTCACAGTAACAATCAACTCAGGTAGTTTGTCAGATTTTTCAACATATTTTTACTACCAAATTGAGCATGTGGGCAAACACGATGTATGACATTTTCTTCAAAGTACCATTTTTATCCCTTTATCCACGGAAGTCAAGTCCTTATGAAACTGGCCATAAAAATAAAATGACGAAAAAATTGTTGACAGTAGTAAGAAGTAGCCTTTTTTTCTTTTTTTTGCTAACATCGAACGTCGATATTTTGTTGCGAAATCGATATTACTTTGTTTAATCGTTCCAGTATCGATGTTTAAACTCCAAACATCGATATTTTGTAAATTTAGGCGGTCATCGAACTTACCTATTCGCAGCTCCATGGAGGGTTGACTGAAAAGTAATCCCTCCACCTTCGTAACTCTTCAACAGTTGCCAGCATTGGTATGTGGCAGGTACTGGCTTGTTCCGTAGCCTCTTCTGTACAGCTCCATTTGGCGGGAAGCCTTAGCATTGAACGGTTGTGTTGTTACAGTGTAAAGAATGGGATGCTGCCTAGACGGTCGTCAATGCGATTTAAGCTACAAGCAGTCATTGAATTCTCGACAGCAGAAGGTGTCACCCCAAAGGAGATTCATCAGAGAATGAAAGCAGTTTATGGTGATTGTGTCGATGTGAGTACTGAGCGTCGTTGGGCGAGTAAGTTTAATGATGTTGAAGCGGGGACAGCTGACCTGCGTGACGAAGAGTTGGACGTCCTGTGACAGCAACCACAGAGTCTCACAAGCAAAATGTTGACAGATTGGTTCAGGACGACCGTGGTATCATTCAGAGAGGAGTTGCAAGCACAGTCGGGATTTCACAAGAACGTGTGGGTCACATTGCTGCTTTGCTTGGCTATCAGAAGATCTGTGCACGACGGGTACCCTGGATGCTGACTCCTGAAATGAAAGCGCACAGACTTGAAATTTGTCGCCAGGAACTCCTCTCGCGTTACGAGAATGCAGGTGACGCCTTTCTCCGATAATGAAAGACGATCTGCGGGGACATAATTATGCCTTTGATGAAGACGTTGAGAGAACTGTGAAACTGTGGTTACGGAATCAGAGTGTCGACTTCTTTCGTGACGGCTTCAGAAAACTTGTTCAATGTTGGCAGAAATATTTCCAATTGGCTGGTGATTTTGTGGAAAAGTAAATATTGGTAATTAAAGATACATTCTGAGGATTATTTCTGCGTTTGATTTATTAAAATATTCCCATCCAAACCCAATCAACGAAAGTGGAAGCATTACTTTTCATTCACCACTCATATAATAACTGCTGCGGAAGTAAAATAAGTAATACCTCCAGTCGCAAATATAGGAGCTTAAAAGTGTTACACCATGCATGTCGACCTCTTTTGGACCAAACATTGGTGTACTTCGCTACTTTATTTTATTTAATAAAGCATAAATATATTAGCAAATTTCACACGTAATTCTCAACACAGTATTGCGTTACACGCAACAATGTCTTACTTATAAATTGCCCCTTATACAAGAAAGATACTGTCAGAGACTATAATCTGTAGTAGCAGTCCATAGTAGCAGTACACTGTCCCAGGTCATCAGAGAAGCTGTCTATGTGCTCGGAAACACGCAGGTTTCAGGCTGTGGATCAGTACAAGGTGCCTGCTACAGGAGCGTGCCCGACCCTACGCCCCAAACGGACGCCGTCTGATTACGGGACGAAGACGAGGCCACTAGGGCGTTGTTTTACAGTTTTGGAAATGCGCCAGATACTTCACGAGCCTTAAACAGCACTTAACCGATGGATGCGAACTCACGAAATATGGTTGGAATTCAGTTGAAGTCTTCTACCGGGGCGATCTTTAGTAAGAGGGGTCTAAACAGTAAATTTGTACTTTCACCCATAGCCAGAGACAGTTCACGTAAAGGTATAACTATTCCCTTGAACTGTTTCCTCAAACGTCTACGGAAGAAACCTGTAAGGCGTTTGCTGACAGCAGATTCGCAGCCGGGTGCAGAGGGCAAGCGTACAGTTACGGTAATGGCCGCTAGTCTCGGCAACAGCGTAATGGATGCTGAAGAAGCTGCGATGGCACAAGTACACACACCGTGCGCCTTATGTTCCTTCCGGAGCCCGCCTACCACCGCAACGACGGAGTAATGATACAGCGGCAGCCCCACAAGATACCGTGCGACTGAACGCCGCTCCTCACAGCTTTCTGCACACTATGTGCTGCGGGCTGTCTGTAGCTGGTAGGAACGTCCCAGATCAAACAACACTCGGAACCGAGCGGGGTGGCGCAGTGGCTAGCACACTGGACTCGCATTCGGGGGGACGAGGGTTCAGTCTCGCGTCCGGCAATCCTGTTTTAGGTTTTCCGTGATTTCCTGAAATCGCTCCAGGCAAATGCCGGGATGGTTCCTTTGAAACGGCACGACCGTCTTCCTTTCCCGTCCTTCCCTAATCCGATGAGACGGATGACCTCCCTGTTTGGTCTCCTTCCCCAAAAAAACCCAACCCAACACTCTGAAGCCGTTCATAGCTTTTAGAACAAATTAAAAAAAAGTATTTCCTTAATTCAAATAGACACTAGAACGCCGAAAAATTCAGCACCGATGATTCAAAAAGCGACGATTTTATAGAACAGTAAGGTACTTTGAATAAAAATTTATAAATAATTATTATTTATTTTTATTTATGCTACTTCTACCATCTGATTAAATCAAGAAAGTGCGAAATTCCAAATTTGAAAAGGAGTGACTCCGTTTCCATAAAAGTCTTTTCTACTGCCGTCAAGAATTATAAATCATCGAACTAGAGTGACGGAGTACTCACCAACCGATCGCGTCTAAATCGCTTTCGGTTTGCGGATAACATTTTCTTTTTGCTTCGGTTGTGTAGGAGCGCTGGGTAAAAATTAATGATGGACTAGGGGTTAACGGCTGGTACGGTGTTCTCGATTACGCTGGTGGTCTAGTTGTTTTCTCACACGATATCTAAACGGTGATGCTAATTATAAACCAAGAGGCACAGCAGGTTGATCTGAACATCAGCACTGATGACTCGAAATTTTGTTTTTGGATGACAAAGTTATCGGCTTTTACGTCAGGAACTGCTTATTCTAAAAAGTGAACACATTTCGCTAGAATGCAGACGACGACAGTTTTCAGAAACGGAATGTCAGTAGTAAGATGCAAACATGAAACATCACTCGCCCTCCGCTTGTTGTTCACATTTAAACTTCTCTCCAGAGGGACCAAAATCGACTGCACGTGACCGTTTTCGCGACCTACCCTACAATACATGGCAGCGAGCTTCGGTCGTGTTACAAATATAGAAAGCACTATGAAAAGAGGTAACATTGGTGGAGCGTCATTCTAATAGCTCTTAAAGCGAAACAGAAGCGGCACCCCAGTATGCAGCTCTTGCAGCTGTATGCGGTGCCTAGTATGACGTAGGTGAATAAAATGGATACTGGACACGCAACGTCATGAGGTGTAACGCGGTGATCAAGAACTTCGTTAGAAGGATGCAGGGATATTGCTATACAACCCTTAATTACTGGGATAGCCTCTTCTAACACAGGGCGGGAAAGTTTTAGGCGTTTCATAGGAGACCAAAGGGTCACCACCAACAGCAGCAGCGTCGACGTTCAACAACAGATTATGAGGTGGCAGGATAAAGAGAGAAGGTGGTTTTTATCAGGAAACTACCATGTGGAGGTCAATTGACGAATGAAATTTCGAAAAATGAATGACGGTAACTATCACTGTTAAAATAGCTTACAAGCTCAGCCACTGTTAAGACAAGACATTTTGGACGAATATGGCCTTTAAAACATAAATTTTTACTTTGTAGTTTCAGTGCTTTCGATTCGTGAAACTGCAGAGGACGTTTAATCTCGGTAGATGCGCCCACTGTTGTGCACTCTGTGAGGTAAAGGCCGAGTTGTGGCGCCCTGGAAATTCCAGTTTCGGAGTTGGCGAGGCCGCTCTGGGGCCTCTCGGCGGCCTCACAACGGCCGGAGCAGGTGGTCCATCGGCCGCACGGCTGGGAATTCCGTGGTGACGCTGTGTCGGTGAACGAGACAGGCCGGGAGTGCCAAAATGGCGGACTTTGTGAAACAATCATGGCAGACATTTCATAGTTCGTATAGAAATTAAAAGTAGCCAGATGAATCGTGAATAAAAAATAAACATGTACATTACCATTATTTGCACAATGATTCTGATGGTGTAATCAGATTTTCAATATCTTTATTAGTTTAAAGTTTAGTGTCTGACTGAAAATTATAGAAGTAACACTCAGCAACGAATATCCAAAACCTAAACGGTTCATCTTATTGCGTCGATCGACGTGTCTTTAGAAAGCTATTGTGTAAACCTGAATTGGTATAAACTACAGGCATGTAACTTGAATAGTACATGAGTTATTGGAGGTCAAAGTGGCCGATTACTACGGATCGCGTCAGGCCATAAGCACTCCACAGTTATACGAAAAAAACGGTAGCGTCTTGCTTATAAATATATTTATTCATCTCTGTCTTTGTTTATATCCTATATATACTATTCATGAAGAAATTGGTCAAATATTTGCTGTGTTTTAGAAAGCACAGAGACATTAGGCTACTGACCTACTTTTGCTTGCTCTTCCTTTGATATATGTTTATTTAATTTGTTTATGTATTTAATAACGTATGTTAGAGCGGTTTATGGCCCAGCCATAGGAATATTTATTTAATTTCAGGTTACTTAAATGTAAATCCAGTATTTCGAAAGTGTTTCATTATGTTTGTGACTGCGCGTTGGCTTGAAGACGTGGCGGGAGCGCTCTAGTCAATCACAGGGCTCGTCAATGGGGAAAGTGGGTGGAATTGAGAGAAGAGCCCCGTTCCGGGAGAGGACAAAGCAGTTAGAAGCAGTGCGGCACGAGGGACAGTGCCACAGGACACGGGGAGTGCTGCACGCGACGGCGCGAACGACGCACGGTCGCGGCGGAGACTTGGAAAGTGTGCGGCGGGCTGCGCGGGGTCGCGGCAGATAGAAATACTTCGGTGTGCCGACTTGTGCACGTGCGAGGATTCCGTCGTTTCTACGGTCAAGACGTAGTATGCATTCGGAAGTGAATATCTCACGAGTTATGTCGTCGTTCATAACTAATTATGTGCAGTAAGAATCTATTGTTTCCCTGTTTCAACTTATATTTTATTTAACTGCTGGACCATCGACACCAATAAGTGTTTTGCAGAAATATACCGCATTCTCAGAAGTACTTCTATTGTCGTACTCATCATTTAAAGTCAGTACCTGCAGATTATATTTAATTGCAATCTTTCATTTATAAAATTCGCATTTGCCGAGTGATAGGAACCTTCGACCATTAGATTCATGTGTATATTCATATTGTATGCTGTAGACTCAGCAGTATTTCGCTTGTAATGCGACAACTACGTTTCCCAGCCCCTAGACAGCCAAAAATTTTAATATTTCAATTCTGAGTACATAGTTGAGCGCCACATCACATCATTTCGTTATTTTATTTGAAAGCCCGTAACTTGTATATTCTGATTTCGAGTACTGCCTGCTACAGTGCCCTCATCATTACATTACAATACATCCCAATTAAGATCTAATCAACAGATGCAGAAGAGCCTCGTAGTCAGTAGCCTAACATTAAGACCGCAAACGGAAGAAAAAGATCGTAACAGTCTTCAAGCAGATTTCATGAAAGTATCCACGGATTACATTAATTAGGAAACTGATCCATGTGACAGTGCACATGAAAAATGTTATATATGACCGCTGCACGTTTTATGCCCGTAAATCTAATAGGTACGTGCGTCTGCGGTTGTTCTTATGATATGAACCAGTTGGTTATTTGCGTAAACGCTCCGCAATTAGTGGTCCAGTGCGCCGAAGCTAAGTCCCGTGTTTACATAGTCTGTTGTCATCACATTATTCCGCCCTTTCGCCAGACGAAATGGGAATTGTCAATTAAGGCTTAAAACCCGTTCTTCCGCGTTCAGTTAATGAACCCGAAGCGACGCAGCGGTCTGGGAACATCGATCCCAACGCTCTCGTAATTAGTCGAGCTAAATCGATAAAGAATCCGGACAGTAGTACTTCATTAGGTGAGACGCAGCTTTTTATCAAGGCAACAGCTCCAGGGCATAGCAGTTCTGGATGCGTGCTCGTTAATCACAGCTACCTCCAACTTATTATTATTTTTTAAACAGCTTTTATAACTTCTATGTGTGGCTTCGTGGGTAAGTGGGTAAGCACCACACTACTAATACAAAAGTTCGGGGTTCAACCTTCTATCGGTCCTAAGGTCTTTCTTTCATGTGTCACTTCTGCCACGTCAGAGGATGATTTGTGCATATGTAGTGAATGCTAAGTGCTGCCGTTGTTCGGAGTACGAATGTATGATGTTGGAAAATCATCGACGCTGATTTCGATTTCATCATCGCCCTGTAAATTTCGATGTTACATGTTGAATTTACAGCACTCGAAAGAAATGTACTAATATATCTAATATCATATTTAGTAATCAGTGATACTCAGGCTGTAAAAATAACATTTTGGGGAGACATTTCGCCTTTAGTTCTGTCCTGTTGTTACAGAGAACATATCCTGCTTTTGCGAGCAGTCTTTCAGAAGCAACAATGTGCCTACTCAACTCCAATACTTAAGAGCAATTTATGAAGCTTTAGTTGGTTAGTATCGATGATGTCATTCAGTACTTGTAATGGGTCTTGTGTTTGAGATCTAGAAGGCGTTCTTTCAGATAATATATGAACTACGGTGGTACGTCCGTTTCTGTTTCAGTATACAAATGATTTTCTTGTGCTTACAGAATGTATTTTATTGGCAGAACACTTGGAAAATGCAACAAATCAGTTAAAGAGATTTCACACTATGCTTGTCCGCCATCTACTGGAATATTGTTGCACGATGTGGAATCCCCACCTGATGGGATTAACCGAGCACAGTGAGAAAATTCAAAGTGGGCAGCTCGTTCTGTATTATCGCAAAAGAGGGAAAAGAGAGCTGCGGCTATGAGACGCGGGACGGGGTGGCAACCATCAAAACAAAACGATTTTCGCTGCGGCGAGATCTTTCCACTAGATTTGAATCACCAACTTTCTCCTCCAAATGTGAAAATATTTTGTTGACTCCCACCGGTATAATGAGACATGAACGATGTAAAACAGTAATGTACGTTTTTGAGTGCAATAAAGTAAGAAAATTCAGAGATTTAGATGTTTATCTTTCTAACCTGCTATTTGAGATTGGAACTATCGAGAAAAGTTTGCAAATGGTTCTATGAACCCTCTGCCAAGCACTTAAGCATGAACTGCAGAGTAGTGATGCAGATGTAGATCATGTAGAAGCATCCTCAATGGGCTGTAAGATCATGATAGAGATTTGAAGCTCTGGCCTCCTTTCACCGGGTGTTACACAATGCAAAGGTCAGATTGATCGTGTCTAAACCAGGGCTAACTGGTAGTGCACTTAACTTAAGGCTTAGGTGTTAAATTGCAGCTGCTGACCTGTACTAAAAGTTACCGAAAAACAGTCATGAAATAAAAAGTTTTTCGCACGGTTTTCTTGCATGAAACTGTTTTGTGTGTAGACCTCAGTCCTGTCGTTGCGCGGAGTGTCAATTTAAAGCAATCGAAGTACAGTTAAATTTCTGTGCAGAGCTACAAGTCATATTTTATCCGCAAAGTTGCTTTCAATTTTTTTTTGGAATATACACAAATAAATAGCAGATTTCCAGCACATTAACATAATTTTATTCCTTGTAACTACTGCAAAAATTTTAAGTATTGATTCAACGTTCTAAGTTTGTACTGGCGGGAAGATTGTCTGTGTGACGTAGTAAATGCGGGAATTAATGATTCAAAGCTTTTAGGATCTGACCATAGAAGAATAAGAAGAAGATGAAGATGATGAGGAAGAAGAGGGTTTTCTTTCCACAAATCGGAAGATAAGAGTGACAGACAAAAAGTATAATGATTTCATTTCCCATTTTTCGCCACTTGGATGAGCCTGCCACTAGAAGGCCTCGACAGAAAATTGATCTTTTCACAATTGATCCAAAACTTCCGGTCGATTCATGAACGCTAAAACGTTGCACAATAACAACGAACCATCCAGACTGATCACGCCCATCTAGTGCTTTGCGTCTATAATGAAATAATCGAGCACTCCAGTTCGAATCGCTTCATTTGCTGACCTGTTTCTCGACATAGATTTTGTTACTTTTCTTGCCGCAATTTTTTCGAAACGGATAATCCGACTATGAGGCAGTGTAGGTTCTTTTGTCCCGGTACCTTCAGCAATATCCGAAGCCTAGGCGCACAAGATGGTCTTACTGAAACTAAGTATCTTTAGATAAAAAAGTTTAACATCGCCATTGTACCCAACCGACTCTTGTGTCGTCCTGAAACTACAAGTCTCCACCAATACAATTCGCTTTCGAAACGGACAAAGCGCAACTTTTTTCAACAGTAGTCACACATAAGCGATTCTGACCACTTTTGTTCACTCAAAACACCAATGCTTTTTCTTTTTGTGCTTGAGGAGTTTTATTTCCTGGCGTTTCTTTCATAGATAATTGATAATTTAATGTGTCATTTATCATTCGAGAAATCTTTCTTCATTTGTTTTTCGCCTTCGTTGAATCTAGAGTCTGCAAAATGAAGTGTTTAAATCTTTTCTAACCATATGTCTGCACTATTTAAATCTTCGCATAAAGGTTTAAACACCGTTCCCGACATCACGTAATCTTCGCGTGTGTTCTCTTTTAACGGCTTCACGGGGTTTCCCATCATCTGCGAAGCGAAACTGTACAGTATATGTTTCAATTAGAACTAGCATCAGAAAGATGTGTTTTCCAAATACTTACCAGAAGTTAAAACAAAGACGCCTCCCACACACTGCATAAACAAAGACAGCCGTATAGCAGCTTCCCTTCCTAACAAAACCTTGAAGCGATATTCCCCTTCATTGGACGGTGCGGTGGTATCAAGATGGTCGCACTTACCCGGTCGTGTGCAAACAATCGATTGAGCAACAGCCAATGGTACCCGTCTCTTAGTCGTAAGTGATTTATTTGGGTAACTTAACAGTTCATGGCAACGGCCTTGTTGCAGTGGATACACCGTTACCGTGAGATCACCGAAGTTAAGCACTGTCGGGCGTGGTCGGCACTTGGATGGGTGACCATGCAGGCCGCCATGCGCTGTTCCCATTTTTCGGGGTGCACTCAGCCTCGTGATGCCAATAGACGAGCTACTCGACCGAACAGTAGTGGCTTCGGTCAAGAATACCATCGTAAAGACCGGGAGAGCGGTGTGCTGACCCCACGCCCCTCCTATCCGCATCCTCCGATGAGGATGACGCGGCGGTCGGATGGTCCCGGTAGACCACTCGTGGCCTGAAGACGGAGTGCAGCTTAACAGTTCATGTCGGCAGCTGGAATGTAGTATGTAGATTTTGAATGAGGTTAAATACAATAGTTGTGCAGATCTATAGACCTATATCTCTAATGTCTATCAGTTGTAGAATTTTGGAACACGTATTATATTCGAGTATAATGAATTTTCTGGATACTAGAAATCTACTCTGTAGGAATCAGCATGGGTTTCGAAAAAGACGACTGTGTGAAACCCAGCTCGCGCTATTCGTCCACGAGACTCAGAGGGCCATTGACACGGGTTCCCTGGTAGATGCCGTGTTTCTTGAGTTCAGAAAGCCGTTCGATACGATTCCCCACAGTCGTTTAATGAACAAAGTAAGAGCAAATTGACTATCAGAACAATTGTGTGATTGGATTGAAGAGTTCCTGGATAACAGAACGCAGCATGTCATTCTCAATGGAGAGAAGTCTTCCGAAGTAAGAGTGATTTCAGGTGCGCCGCAGGGGAGTGTCGTAGGACCGTTGCTATTCCCAATATAAATAAATGACCTTGTGGATAATATCGGAAGTTCACTCAGGCTTTTTGCGGATGATGGTGTGTTATATCGAGACGTTGTAACAATGGAAAATTATATTGAAATGCAGGAGGATCTGCAGAGTCTTGACCCATGGTGCAGGGAATGGCAATTGAATCTCAATGTAGCGAAGTGTAATGTGCTGCGAATACATAGAAAGAAAGGTCCCTTATCATTTAACTACAATATAGCTGGTCAGCAGCTGGAAGCAGTTAATTCCATAAATTATCTGGGAGTAGGCATTAGGAGTGATTTAAAATGGAATGATCATATAAAGTTCATCGTCGGTAAAACAGATGCCAGAATGAGATTCATTAGAAGAATCCTAAGGAAATGCAATCCAAAAACAAAGGAAGTAGATTACAGTACGCTTCTTCGCCCACTGCTTGAATACTGCTCAGCAGTGTGGGATCCGTACCAGATAGGGTTGATAAAAGAGATAGAGAAGATCGAACGGAGAGCAGCGCGCTTCGTTACAGGATCATTTAGTAATCGCGAAAGCGTTACGGAGATGATAGATAAACTCCAGTGGAAGACTCTGCAGGGGAGACGCTCAGTAGCTCGGTACGGGCTTTTGTTGAAGTTTCGAGAACATACCTTCACCGAGGAGTCAAGCAGTATATTGCTCCCTACTACGTATATCTCGCGAAGAGACCATGAGGATAAAATCAGAGAGATTAGAGCCCACACAGTGGCATACCGACAATCCTTCTTTCCACGAACAATACGAGACTGGAATAGAAGGGAGAATCGATAGAGGTACTCCAAGTACCGTCCGCCACACACCATCAGGTGGCTTGCGGAGTATGGATGTAGATGTAGATGTAGATGTAGATACCAATACACAGGTTTTGCCACAAGTCTGACCATTACCCTGCCAGATGCAAAGCCGTCGGACAATGTCGATCCCAGTCGCGTATGAAATGGCTGCGGACATGCTTGGAGACGATCAGCATGTGAATGAGGCACTTCCAGATCGTGTAGCTACCGTGTGTACTGTCATCGGCGGCGAGCAGATGTGTGTGTGCGTGTGTGTGTATGTGTTTGTGTGTGTGAGTGGGCGTTAGTGCGTCCGTGGCGTGTTGTGTGCCACAGTGTTATTGTCTCGCTTTATATACGAGTTTCATTAGTGCCATCCCGACGGCGCCGGGCTGGGCCTGAAAGTGAAACACGTTTACGATTATTACGTCTTGGGAAAGGCGCGGGCAGCGCCGGTCGTGTGACGGCGGGAGGGCCGAGGAGAGGCCAGGCTGCGGTGACAGAGGAGAGGGGTCGGCGTGTGGCGGGTGGCCGTGTCAGGGGGCCCGACGCGAGCGTTTCCGAGGACAGGCCGGACTCCGTGACTTCGTGGATCACGGCGGCGCACGCGGCCTCACCCGCCATCACGGTCGGAACACGCGCCCCGCTAGCGACGTGTGGGGCGACTTGCTGCACCGCTACAGGTAGAAGAAGAAGAATAATAAGAACGTTTCTGGATTGACCTAGATCATTTGCCTGCACAGCTACCATTTTGAAACAATCTTAGAAGGGAATGGTCAGACTTGTCATGCCGAAACATGTATTGCTTTTTATAGCACTGTTGTTTAACTGTGCAAAAGGTCCGTATGCAAAATTGTAGCTCCTGACATGAACTGGAAGTCACCTAAAAAAACTCACGAACTTGGCTGTGTTTCCTGCTTGGCGCTTGCAGTGACGGCTGGCCACCCCTGGAAATGGCGAGTCGCGAGCGTTGTGCGCCTGGTCGGGAAGTGCGGCCGTCTTATCGCGGCGTTCACTAAAGAGGAATATCGCTGCACGGTTTTGCTGCAAAGGGGAAACGAATATTCCTTTCTGTGGCATGCACGTCCTTTTAATTTCTGGTACGTATTTCGAAACATACCGTCCTTAAACTGGTTAGATGTGCGAAAGATGCTCTGTACATGTTCATCTATACTCCGCAAGCCACTTTACAGTGAACATTCAATCTCCCCTCACAGGTGATGGCGAACCCTGTAAATGTTTTTTCCATGGAGATATACCACAGAGGCCAAATGAAGCAATCAACAGAAAACACGCGTGAAGACTATGTGTTGTGCGACGTGGTTGTTAATCTTCTAGACGAGCATGTAAATGGCGCAGACATGTGGCTAGAAACAACTGAAACACTCGATATTGCAGACTGTGAATCTACAGACGGTGAAGACACCGACGAAAGTTGCACTCATGAACACTCTTCGAGTGATAGTGCCACGTACCAACCTCAATTATCTCCGAAAGTAACACCAGCAACTGCAATTACCTTATCAGACAAAGAAAAAGCGGTGAGGTATTGGTTGAACGAAAGTGGTAAGAAACGCCTACGTGTCAGTACTGTTCAAAATAAATATCGCTTTGTCCGTTCTGAACGTGAATTGTACAGATGGAAAAAGGAAGTCGCTGGACGACGTAAGAGTCGACTGGGAATTGCGACGGAGATAAATGCGCGACTTTTTGAGCTATTTACCGATGCCAGACAACACTCATTTAGTATCAGCGATACAACTTTGCGTGGTTGGGCGTTAGAGATTGCCAACGCGATAGGCGCTAAAGAATTTACAGCTTCCCAGAGTTGGATTAGTCAGTTCAAAAGATCACATAAAATTGTGGCAAGAAAAATAACAAAATTTGTATCGAGAAACAGGTCGGAAAGTGAAGTGACACAAATCGAAATGATATAAGCTTTTCTTTCGAATGCAAAAAATAAGATCGCTAGTTTTAGTGAATCGTACGTGTACAATGCAGATCAGTCAGCTTTTCAAAAAGAAATGCGTGTGAAAAGAACACTGTCACTCTAGGGGGAAAAACATATTGAGGCAATTGCGCAGTCCACGACTGCACTCACCCATTCATACACTATAATGCCCATAATTAGTCTGGATGCTTCATTGCTGCCTAAACTATATGTGTGTCTTCAAGAACCAACTCGACGTTTTGGACCATGTGTCAAAAGAACAATCTTCTACGCAAACAATCTTGTGGTAGACGAATGGAAAAATGGGGAATGAAAACGTTACACTTTTCATGAGTCATGCTTTTCTTCCGTTCTGCGGGAACAAATCTCTTCTCCTTCTAGATTTGTGGTCAGGTCATGAAAGGTCTGATTCATTAAAAGCTGTATTTCGAGCCCACCCTGACAAAGAAGTAGAGACACTTCAGATTCCATCCGGCACGACAAATCTAATTCAACCTTCAGACAGAGAATTTTTCCGTCAGTGGAAGGCATTTTACAGAAAACTAACAGAGTAAATTGTGTTCAGATCACTGCAATTTCCTGTCTATAAAAAAAGTGGTTCAAATGGCTCTGAGCACTATGGGACTCAACTGCTGTGGTCATTAGTCCCCTAGAACTTAGAACTACTTAAACCTAACTAACCTAAGGACATCACAAACATCCATGCCCGAGGCAGGATTCGAACCTCCGACCGCAGCAGTCGCACGGTTCCGGACTGCGCGCCTAGAACCGCGAGACCACCGCGGCCGGCTCCTGTCTATCACCGTGACAATATCCTCAACCTGCAATGAGTATCATATTATCAATTTTCCTCCCCACGGTTTCAGAATTTGATTAAATATGCGTGACACTCCTCGAAATATACCGATTCATTCCTAACACCAGCCCAGTTTTATCTACGGACATCTAACAACGTCTATGATTCGCAGAGCTGTCATATGTCGCCTTTGCTTGTATATTCTTGATGCAAAAAAAAACTATGTTTTGAACATTGTATCAATATTTGGCATTTTTGCGGTAATTACAAGAAATAAAATTTGGGCGTGTTCGAAACCGTATATTTATTTGTGTCTATTTCATAGCTACTTGGAAAGAATGTTGTAGATAACATATCAGCCATATTTGTCAACGAATGTTTTATTATCATACGATCACTTTCACTGCGGGAATCAGCTCTGTCACTGCTGCGGCAAGAGAGCGGCGCGTAGCTAACGCCACCTTGTCCCTAGACGGCGTTGGTGTAACGTAGCGAGAGAGGTCAGGGTTGTATAAGAGGCAGTTATAAGCGCGGAGACCTCCAGGTCACGTCAGCAGCTAAAATTCTGCATACAGACTTCTTGCAATGTTAACTCACAGTGAATAAAAAAAGCAACACAGGTTTCGACTTGACAAGTCTGGCCATTACCTTGTTAGTAAGTCCGGTATTACCCTATCATATTTATTTGTCAAATAAAGGTGTTCAAATATTCGTCAGATTTATTTGACAAAGATCTTTGACGTGGGTCGTAAAGGGGATATTACACTGTCGTCATGTTTTCCGTCAGATTTCGAGATGGCAGAAAACAACTTGTTATTATGCGCTGCAGTTGCTAGTACTACAACTGCATTGTGTGTGTGTTTGGAAGAAAAGCCGCGGAAAAAAGCAACATACTTAGATGATGCTATAGGTATTACGTCGACATAGTAAAAGCATTCAGGAAAATTTGTTACGTCAACTACAAGTGAGGGCGCCAAGCCTTGTATATAAATTACTTACAAATGAATGAGAGTATATTTCCGTATTTGCTCAATAAAGTGCCTTCTCATATAACAAAATAGAATACGTTTTTGAGAAATGCTATTTGTGCAGAAGACGGGCAAACTGTGACATTCCGATTTCTGGATACAGAAGAGAGATAGTTTACAACGCAACACTCGAACATCACATTGCACATTAACCAAAATAATTCCAGAGACGTGTGAAGCGATTTATGAAGCACTGAAGAGAGAATATGTGAAGGTAAATAAGTGTTTCTTACACTATATGAACAAAAAGAACTATTTTTATCTTTGAATAATTTAATTAATGAAATTACTGTTCCAAAAACTAATAAAAAGTACGAAACAGATTAAAGCTTTTTTAACTTGTGGCATCCAGAGTTCAAAAACAGACAAGATAGAATGAAAAGCTAAGAAATATTTTTTTTTTTATTTTAGAATGTGAGCACATCCTCTATTCCGGCTTGCTGAAAAGCTGCTGTATGTTTCCAGATGTAGAAGTCATGTCCTGGACATGAAGTCACCTGCAGCATGTTCCACCTGCCCGTCAACTCACAGCTAATAGCATGCAATATGCCCTTCCTTACCCCCCATGTAGTCGAAGCAAGATTATTTTAAAAAAAGTCTAAGGAACACACCACCTTTGAAGCAATGTTTACACACACTACAGAGACGTCAAACAGTGGTAGCGACTCCAGCTCTCCAAGCGGTGACATTTCACATTGGAGTGAACAGAAGACGAACGACGTTTATGATCAAATCCACGGTGACGCCCTAGATTTGATCATATTTATTTGAGGACAGGCGAGGCTTGTCAAAGTTCCATATTACACCATCAAATTTGTTTGACATAAATATTTGGCATATCAAGTTTGACAAAGAAATATGATAGTGTAATATCGGCCAAAGGATCACCACGCTCTCTTTGACCCGCAATATAGGATTAAAATAGTCACTACTCGTATCTATACATTTATAAAAATCATATGAAGGCCCATAGGGAAGAACCAGGTAACTCAATTTTTATGAAACAAAAAGAAAACGCAATTTTAATGTTTGAACAGTGATAACATCAATATATTATAAGAACATACAATACATTTTATTTCGTAAATTGAACATCGTGGGAGCTTCGAAAGTGGAAACAGCATTATCGGCATGTGGATCGTTCCCAGAATGAAGTAATTTCTCGACATGCAATCAAATGTTACTCTGTAAGGGGAAAGAAACGGGTAACTCAAGTGAAACAGTCGCAATAATTTCCTAATACGACTAAACGAATTTCTAATTGCGATATTACAGCGACAGTACTTAGTTGTGGGTCAGCTGACTGAAGGACTCGCAGCAGCAGGACGAAAGAGTCTAGTCAGGCTTCGCAAATCTTTTCTATTTCAGACTGGGAATTGCAACAACAAACGGAATTGTTCGAGAAATAGCAAATAATTTCAAAGCTATTGTGCACTTGACAAGCACGGAATTTTGAAGTTAAACATGCCATTGTATGCAGGTATGGGCAGTTCAAACAGCCCATGCACTGAAACTTCCTGGCAGACTAAAATTGTGTGCCGGGCCGAGACTCAAAGTCGGGACCTTTGTCTTTCGGGGCAAGTGCTCCATCGGCTGAAATACGCAAGCACGACTTACGAACCGTATCCATAGCTTCAATCCTGCCAGTAACTCGTCTCCTACCTTCCAGGAATGCTAGATCTGCAAGCTTCGCAGGAGAACGTCTGTCGAATTTGAAAGATAGGAGACGAAGTATTGGCAGAATTGAAGCTGTGGGTACTGGTCTCGAGTCGTGCTTGGATAGTTTAGTCAGTAGAGCACTTGCCCGCGAAAGGCAAAGGTCCCGGGTTCGAATCTCGGTCCGGCACTCTGTTTTAGCTGCCAGGAAGTTTCACATCAGCGCACATTCTGCTGCAGAGTGAAAATTTCATTCTGGCCCACCCGTCCATTAGTTAACATTGTCAAGTTGTTCTTATGATGTCAGTCGGCTTTCCTCCATCATAAGTTGTTTGATGTTATAGCAACGGCAGGCCTGGAGTTTTCTTGGGGGTAATTGTTGTTCTCTCTCTCTCCCCGCCCGTTTGTGTGTGTGTGTGTGTGTGTGTGTGTGTGTGTGTGCGCGCGCGCGCGCACTCGCGATTTCTGTTATTATTGTCAAGCATCTGTTTGTCGTAACCTGTAGAGAATTTAGAAGTGCTTGTTCTTTCTTTAGATCAGAAGAGACCTTGAGGTGGTGTGGTCTAAACCCTGAAACGAACCTTAAAGAGGGTCAAAGACCATAAAAGTAACAGCAGTGCAGGTGGACGTCTCGTCGTCGCAATAAACATAGTCGGCACTGAGTTAATTTAACGGTAATTGAGCCCAAATAGCCTGGAATCCTCGCTGCGGCACGGAATTTAATTGAGGCTTACAGGGTTACATTTACAACGTTACCGCCGCACGACAAGCGAGGTGTGCCGGCGCCACGGTTAGTAGCTTCGTGTCATAGCAAGGTGGGGGCAGGCAGCCGTGCCTGGGGCTGTCTTGAACTCGTCTTCTCCGCGCTGTCGACGAAACGGCAAGCTCGTTTTACACAGACACCGGACAGGATGTCACAGTTAAGTGTTCAACTGCTGTTGACAGCGACTCCTTCGCTTCCGTGCGTAATTTAGACGCAGCCTTACGCTGCAATTGCTGCCAGTGTCTGTCACCATCCACTTTGTTTCGAACATTTACACTCTCTGAAGCGTGCACGGAGAGGGGAAATTGTTTCTTGGCCGATACCTTCAGAAACACACCAACCGAGGCACTTGAGTCCACCCCAACAGTACACAGCACAGACTGTTTATTAAATTGAGTGTACTAGACATTACCTTCGCCTGGTTGACCTTGTATTACTATATCTGCAGGGGGCGCCTGGCGAGATCAGCAAAATTTCAAGTGAAAATGAAACTGAAACAGAGACACACTTGTATTTCATGCTCTCTCGCCGCAGGGCGTATAAATTAGTTGAATGATTTAACCGAGCCGACTCCAACGAGCGACGAAAAATGCCTCAAAGATCCCGAAAAAAATACCCGACATGTTACAGGCACAAGTGACAGGAATACGTATTGCTAATTATGCGGAACGTTCTGAAGAGATACCGTTAGAATCAGCATATTACATAAACGTGTGGTATGGTACTACAAGTTCATCGTCTGGAAGACCCGGGGTAAAAGCTATATGAGTTTTGTAATAATGTTAATAGATTCCACCCCAACAGTGTATTAGACAGATTGTCTACTAATCTGAGTGTGCAGTCATAATCAGTATTTCATTCTCATTATGCTACTGCACGAAATTTTGCTACCCTGAGTAAATTGCAGAACTCGTGTAATCAGATACTCCTGTCATTAAATACGTAATTAATAGTGATCATTGCCTCTGTGCCACAATAACACAGAAACTTGCATGTCGTAATTCATCTTCTGCTTGGCGTACATCCATGATGTAAATTCTAAGGCTATAAAATCGTCGACGAAACTAACTTCTTTGCGACACGAGCACAACGTCACTGACGAATACTGAGAAGCAAATGCGAGTTTTCGCGTCAGAATCTTGCACAGAAACCGTTCTTCTTGCACAGTGAATGACATCTGCATCTTGAAACTGTTTGCTATTTCACATCCATACAATGTGAACACGACAAAATTTATTGGGCTGTTCAGGGATGTAGTCTGAGTATCTTGATATAACGGACTTGTTCTCTCCAGTGCCTCATTACAGAACGATTGCTTTTCACATGATTTGTCACCCTTATTTATCTTTGTATCTGTATTGAAAATATCTGCACAACATTCGAAATGTCCACGTGTCTTGCTTGTTAACAAACTTGGTCCATTCACTCACGCTACCGACTGCTGGAAACAGTAACGTCCACATCACACTTCGCCATCAAGCTTGCATTCAGTACTACTCAGTTATGTCTCGCTTTGTTTTTCTGGCAGTATTGATAAACAGCGCTAAGCTTATGGATACTGACGATGAGTCGATGGGTTCAGTGAATGCACTGGAAGAGCGACACGACGACGCTGTGCTGAGCCTTTCCACCAGTGGCGACATTTGTGTGTATACTGAGGTGATAAAATGCGTGGGGTGCCTCCCAGTATCGTGTCGGAGCACCTTTTGCCCAGCGTAGTGCAGCAGTGCGACCTGGTGTGAACTCATCACGTCGCTGGAAGTCCCCAGCAGAAATATCGAGCCGTGTAGCCCCTATAGCCGTCCCTATTTGCGAAAGTGTTGTTGGTGTAGGATTAGTGCACGAACTGACTTCTCGATTGTGTACCATAAACTTTCGTCGGGATTCATATCGGGTGATCTGCGCGGCCAAACCATTCGTCCCAATTGTGAGAACGTTCTTGAAACCAGTCGCGAATAACTGTGGCCCAGTGACGTAGCATATTGTCTTCCATGAAAATTTCATTGTTGTTTGGAAATGGTCAGTGAATGGCTGCAAATGACCTCCATGCAGTAGAACATGACCATTTCCAGTCAATGATCGTTTCAGCTGGACCAGAGGACCAGTTCATTCCACGTAAACAAAGACCACATCATTACGGAGCCACCATCAGCTTGCACAGTGCATTCACAGTTCGGTTCCATGGCTTCGTGGGGTATGCGCCTACCATTAGCTGAAATCGAGATTGGTCTGATCTGTCCACGATTTTCAAGAAGTCAAGAGTCCAGCTGATGTAGTCACGAGCCCAGAAAACGCGCTGTAGGCAATATCTTGCTGTTAGCAAAGGCACTCGCATTGACCGTCTGCTGCCATAGCCCATTAACGCACAATTTCGCCGCAGTTTCCTAACAGATACGTTCGTCGTACATTCAACATTGTTTTGTGCGGTTATTGCATGCAGTATCATTTGTCTGTTAGCACTGGCAACTGTGCTCAAACGCCATTACTCTCAGTCGTTAACTCAAGGCTGTCGGCAACTGCGTTGTTCTTGGTAAGAGGTAATGCCTGAAGTTTGGCATTCTCGGCACACTCTTGAATCTGTTAATCGCGGGATATTGAATCCCGTAACGATTTCCCAAATGGATTCTGACTCGCGCCTAGCTCCAACTACCGTTCTGCGTTCAAAGTCTGTCAATTCCCGTCGGGCGACCGTAAGCACCTTTTCACATGAATCGTCAGAATACAATTGACAGCTGCCCCAATGTACTGCCGTTTTATACTTTGCGTACGAAATAAGACCGCCATCTGTACACGTCCATATTACTATCCCACAACTTTCGCACATCAGTGTAGCAGCCTAAGAGAAACTGGATCCTTTCCGAATCGGAGACTGCATATTACAGGCAGTTTGGTCAAATATTTCAGGGCAGCGAAAACGCGATGGTTTTTTGTCCGAATTTGAATAGACAAACGAAAACTGGAAAGTGGACAAATGGGGTTTCAAATTGACCGCATGCGGTCTAGTTTTGAAAAATAATATTTAATTACTTGAACTTAATCAGTGTAATTAAGAAGAAATTAAGTGATTTGAAGGAAAATTACACAACGCATTTTCGTCCGATTCTTCATAGCCAAACGAAGGACCTGAAATGGACAAGTAGTGTATCAAACGGAGCATCGTGAGTTCTAGCGTTGCAGTGGATAGGTTTAATTACTTGAAAGCAATCATGGTAACTGAGAAACACTTAATTAGTGATTTGAGGGAAAATTGAAATATTTCACGAGTAGGCGCTGCTAGCTATGTAAGCGAAGTGTATTTTATTTCCCTCTTCAAGGCCTAGCTGTTTTAGCATAAAAAGTTGCATTGGTGCAATATTCGACTGTGAAAAAGGCTTCCTTAGAATCAAGTACTAAATTTGGGAAATTTCGCGAACAGAAGAGACTAGGGAGGCAAATGAGGCGTCAAAAAGCTCATCGCTTCAAGGCCTAGCCTTTTCGTGGATAAAAAATTACATTGGCGTGATATTAAACTGTCAAAACAGCGTCCTTCAAATCAAGTTCTGAATTTATAAAATTCCGACAAGACGCCAGGAAAACAATGAGGTGTCAAACGTGCTTTCTGAACAAAACTTGAAAATGAAAAATAATAGGAAAAACATGATAAAATCTTTTGTGAAAAGATTTGACCAAAAGTAAAAGATAAAACTGACTAAAGAACATCTTATGCGTTCCTCGAATGATACTCGAAATAATGTACAGCAAGTGGGGTGCCGATAGCGAATTCAAAGTCCACTGTTTAACTTAGAATCCTGGAATTTTATGAACTAGAGGATATGTGTCTCATCGATTATGTAGCCCCGCTGTCAGCTGCTGTGTTTATCATCAATGCCCAAAGATGTAAAACAGTTCCAACAAATCCTTCAAGTATCAGGAAAAGAAATGTGCATACTCTGTCGCTTCCTCGTTTGCTATGTATGGTTTCGAGCATAATTCAAAGACATGTCAACTGTTTCTCTAATGTATTTTATTTCTTTTTAGGGAAACCATTTCACAAAGGATTTGACAGTTTTTTCGAAAAAATAATTCCTTGTTTTGAGGGTATTTTCTCATAAGCAGAGGTAACTGGGGCAGCAAAACAAATAGATCGTTATGGCATTATTATTCTTTAGCGCCCCATCGGAGACCACGGGTGTCTCACACCAAAATACCCACAAAATATCCCTGAATAAGTTCTGAAATATTGTCGTAGCAGCTCAAGCTCTCCCCGCTATAGGTGCTGTGAGTTACCAACCCTGGGCGTCTTCTAACCTCAGGGACATGTCACATGGTGCTGTAAAAAATTGCCGATGCTTGCCAGTAAGCCGGCCGCTGCGGCCGAGTATTTCTAGGCGCTTCAGATCGTAACAGCGCTGCTGCTGCTGTCGCACGTTCGAATCGTGCCTCGGGCACTTATGTGTGTGATGATGTCCTTAGGTTAGTTACGTTTAAGTAGTTCTAAGTCTAGCGTTTAGTGGATGAAAACTTCGTGACTGAAGAAGAAGTTCAGTTTTCAGTTTTGTAGAGCTGACTCATCGTGTTCGCCGGCGAAACCGTGTGACTTGGTTTATTAGCTGGTACAGCAGAGAGCGAGGGCGGGAGGAGGTGGGGGCGGGAGGCGGGGTGTGGGGGCGTGGAGGCTGCCGGCGTGCTGGCCGCCTGCGTGCTGGCGAGTGCGAACCAGGGACCAGGGCCGGCCGGCGACCTCCGCCGACGTTGCGCAGCACAGGAAGGGAACTACTTTCTCCCGCCGCAGGTGTTAGCTCACAGCCGCGCAGCGCCGCGGCGCTGTGATGGACGGCCACGGTGCACGTCTTACCTAATGCCAGCAGCGCATCTACAACTATGCGCTATGCCCACTAGTATCACTCCACCTGGTTGTCTACACGGACACGTGAGACCTAGGCGCGGAGAAATAGTGTTTCATGGCCTTCATTCGCGTCCCATTTCCTCTTACTGTCACATCTGTTAATTTGTTCTTTAAAAATACTCATTTCATCTTCCTGTCATTCACTTGACTTAATCTAGAATTCACGGTTTCTTCGAAGTTACGCTCTCCTTTATAATGAAATATAAGCCTTTTCCTCACAGTTTTGCCTGTATACGCGTTCGACGTACAGGGTGATCAAAAAGTCAGTATAAATTTGAAAACTTAATAAACCACGGAATAATTTAGATGGAAAGGTAAAAATTGACACACATGCTTGGAATGACATGGGGTTTTATTAGAACCAAAAATACCAAGTTCTCAGAATGTCCGACAGATGAAGCTGGACAGCAAAACTGCTACCGTGACGGGTGAGAGGTACGCCGATATGTTACGGAATCGCATCATCCCCAGCCTGGCTGATAAACACCTGCCGCAACGTACGATGTTTATGCACCATGGCGCTCCACCCCATATTGCTAGACGGGTGAAAGATGTCTTGCGCGCGTCGTTTGGTGGTGGTCGTGTGCTCAGCCGCCACTTTCGACATGCTTGGCCTCCCAGGTCCCCAGACCTCAGTCCGTGCGATTATTGGCTTTGGCGTTACCTGAAGTTATCGTGATCAACCGACATCTCGAGGGATGCTGAAAGACAACATCCGACGCCAATGCCTCACCATAACTGCGGACATGCTTTAGAGTGCCGTTCACAACATTATTCCTCGACTACAGCTATTGTTGACGAATGATGGTGGACATGTTGAGCATTTCCTGTAAAGAACATCGTCTTTGCTTTGTCTTACTTTGTTATACTAATTATTGCTATTTTGATCAGATGAAGCACCATCTGTCGGACATTTTTCGAACTTTTGAATTTTTTTGCTTCTAATAAAACCCCACGTCATTCCAAGCATGTGTGTCAATTTGTACCTCTCTATCTACATTATTCCGTGATTATTTCAGTTTCCAAATTTATACCGACTTTTTGATCACCCGGTATATTGTGACCAAATCTTCTTCACTGCCCACCTCATCCTCCCCCTTTCTCACTATCCATCTCCTTTCCTCTCTACTTACCCCTGCCCATCCACACGTGTAGCCTCTGCAAGGCATGCCGATAATACCCGCATAATAAACTTCCTCCCCTCTCTATTTCTCCATATCCTCCTCCCCACTTGCTCAGTCCGTCTCATCCTCTCCCTTTCTCTCTGTCCATCGCATCTGCCCCTCTCTGTCCCTCGCCTCCTTCCCTGTCTCTGTTTAATGCTCCCCTCTTTTTCTGTCTTGAGTACTTCATTCTCCCCCTCTCTCACTATCCGTCTCACCCCTCTGTTAGCTCTGCCAATCCGCATGTGTAGTCCCTTAAAGGCATTCCCAATACTGCCTGCACAACACACTAAGGGCAGCCTGCATGTCAGGGATAGATAGCACTTTTTTGCCTATACCTCCACTCCCATGAGATCTATGAGGTTCTGGCTCACACAGTGCTGATTGTTGCTATGACCCATGCATCTGCGAACGATTATTGTTGCACATTTGAAGTTGGTTAACTCACATCATGCTACCATGTTCAATAGATGTCTGTACACTCATACCATACACCACATCTAGCAGCAACATTCCCCTGGTATATGGGACATTTTGAAATAGTAAAGCTTTTTCCATGTCCTTTACGCTCTCAGTTCATGTAAGTGAGTATGCTTACAGTCGACTGTTTTCTTTGTAGTTCATTTTAAAACGACTATGGAGCATTAAGAAAATGTATCTTTATGTGTTGTGGTTTTTGCAAAAGGCCGCCCTAGCTATTTTGTCAGTGGAGGCTGATATCTGAATCTTAAGCTTTGAATTTATTAAGAAGCATCTGGTGTATTGCAGCGTGTGGAAATGAAATGAATGAAATTGGCGTGACTAAAGAAACATGTTTAACTGAAGCTATAGTGGTTAAGTGTAATAACTATGACTGTTATTAATAAATAATTCTTTTTGTTCTGTTTTTGTTTTCATATGCATGCAATAAAATATGTGATGTACTGGTAGCACTACAAGAAAAACCATAATTTTGAAACATTCGAAATGTAAACTTAGAAGATCAGTAAAGTAGAAATATAGAAATTATTGATGGAATAGGGGAGGAAAAATGTCAGCAGTATACATATGTTGTACAGCCTGCTGTGGCAAAAGTATGCCTAATTACCCCGGTAATAGAAACACTGGTATTGAATAAAGTTCTTATGTGGGAAGGCTAAGAGTGTAATATGGACGTCCGTTGGAGAGGATTGAAGGAAAGAAGAAAGATTAGGATTTTACGCCCTGTAGACGACGAAATTTTTAGAGACACAGTACAAACTCTGATTATAGAAGGAGATGGATGAGAAGCAGAAAATCACCATAGGGCGTTTATATCCAGTGATATAGAGAAATCGCGGGGAACCTAAGTCTGGCTAGCTGGCTGGATATCTCTGACGCGATGGTAATCACTGCGCTACCTCGGACTGTGCTGTGAAAATTCATCAACGGAAGAAAAAGGGTGGCAAGATTGTAGGTGCGATTGGAACAACTTATCAGATATGGGACTTATCAAATAAGTGACTAAGTTCGAGGATAGTACCGGACATGGTCTGCAAAGTACTTCTTCACTGTTTCCATACACGGACCTTGCAGCAGTTGCAGCGAACCTACTGTGGCCGTAACTGGCGTCACTACGTCACTGCCGACGTCCGCATCATAAACTGCGCGTCATCTGCCTCGGGCGACGTTTATTATTGTAATGGGCCATCCTAGAGGCCGACCTCGACGGCAAATAATTTCCCCCTCATAGTTTCATATTTTCGCAACGAACTGCTAACTATCTGCCGATTTACGGCCTACTTACCATTTCCTCCTAACAGGAAATGTGTTAGGTCATCCGCGCTGTGAACGCCACGCCGACGTCTGCCAGTCAGGTCCAGATTAATCGCTGGCCAGTATCAAATATGCTAATGTGCGGCGATATTTTTCTAGAATTTGTCATCCCAAGGAGAGGCGGCTGCGATTAGCGCGCCGCATAATTCCCGTGCCCCGCTAACGGATGAGCGGTATAACTGGCGGAGTTCTGTACTGAGTCATAACTATTGACGACAGCGGCAGGTATCGTTTACGCTGTGGCGGCAGAAAAACAGCCGCTGCGAGGAACGCGCGAGACGGAAAAAGCCAGTAGCCGAGTGTAATTGCGTGTAAAGTGCCTGACGAGAATGGACAATAAATAGACGATTACCGTAGTTTCGCTGGAATACTGGCTGGTACTTAGTCCACGTGTATGCTAATTGATGGCTTAATGAATACGTGTTAAAAATTACAGCTCACACTTCCATCCAAGGAATTTTCGTGGCATTACACGTTCTTCGTTTACGCGGAAACTTCGAGTTTCACAGTGTTTGGGATTCCATTTCAAACTAAGGACTGCCCTTGACGATACAATGAGCCGGTACACACTGAAGAAAACCGGGGATGTAACCACCTTAAGTGGCCATGCTTGTTGTATTCATTGTTGACTTAACCGTTACCTCAGCGAACCAGTACGTTGTGTGACCGATAATAATGACAATTGACGGTGTTCACCGCTATACCAATAGAAGTGGTGCGATTTGACACGACTTTCGTCCTGTTTGAGGACGAACGTATCAGATGTAGAGATGTATCGCCTGGGTGACTGTGATGACAGCTTTCACAGTGCAGTATTACGGTTGCGTTGTTCGGGACGATTATCAAAATAAAAAATAAGTATGAGAGCGAAATCTGGTGAGGCTGCTTAGTATTTCCTTACTATGGAGACAAATGTCGCCATTCGACCTATCTAACCACTCTCGATAGTCACACGTCTTGCCTGTACGAAACACAGAGGGGAAGAGATGTTGAACATCATCATGCCCGCTGATTTTGCCCGCAGAATTGAATCGAGAAAAATGTATTTCACTATCCACCACTGTAGCGAATGTCAGAGGTTGGAACTTGTTGAGGTAAATGCAAAGGTTTTCTAAGTATTTGAAATCTCCATCAGGTTGCCCTCCATGGGGTGGGTGCACGCAACGACTGTCGTTATATTCCGTCTTGCACAGTTCAACCATTACTGTAATGGGTGAACTGTGCAAGCATTCACTTGAGCACGAACAACTGCTACAATTCCGCACTGCATTGATAATGACCTGACACAGGTCGAAATCTGATCTGCGTTGTGACTATAAATGTCATATTAAAGCAACTTAATTCCACGACTCATTGCTGCTCTATCTAACCCAATATTTGAAATCTGTCTTGGCAAATACTAAAACGGCATGTTTATTTTACTATGTCTGTTTTTTATTTACTTTAAACGTCGCCAGTGGCAACATTTTCGCCTGATTTACGCTTACATCTGAAAGTGTTGTCTGCTTGCACATTTTCCACAGTTGCCACTGATGTTCTTAGCTTACCAAAAAAAAAAAAAAAAAAAAAAAAAAAAAAAAAAAAAAAAAAAAAAAATGGCTCTGAGCACTATAGGACTTAACTTCTGAGGTCATCAGTCCCCTAGAACTTAGAACTACTGAAACCTAACTAACCTAAGGACATCACACACATCCATGCTCGATGCAGGATTAGAACCTGCGACCGCAGCTGTCGCGCGGCTCCATACTGAAGCGCCTAGAACCGCTCGGTCATTACGGCCGGCTCTTAGTTTACATTCACGTTGTCTTCCATCTCTAGTGATGCAATACATTGTCGTGTTTTACGTCACTGTAAGATGTAGAGTTGCAACCGAACGTGAAATTAGAGAGAAAACATGACAAGCAAAACCTGGAAAATGTGCAAGTAGACGACACTTTCAGATGTAAGCGGAGTCCAGACTAAATACTGCAACTGTCTATGTTTTAAACGAATAAAACAAAATAAGAAGTGTGAAATAAAGGAGCATTTTAGTACTCTCAAAGACTTATATTAAGTACGAAATCCATGGTTGCACAAACGAAGAGAAAGTGGAAGCCTGCTATTTGAAATCAGCGCAGACATGCGCTCCGTCTGTGTCGACTGAGTGGGGGGCTAAGACCACCACATTGTATTTCTTATAACAGTACTGAAGAGACGCGCAAGTCCTGCTTAGCATGGGAGAAACCTTGACTATGATAGCTTTTGTTAGCAATTCACAGTCTAACCCGTCGGCGCCTAACGAAACAAACACGAGCTGCCCCTATCAGCCTAGCAAGGACGACTGGCTCGGTGTCGCAAAACCGACGACGCGAAACGCGATATGAGCAGTTGTGTGTTTCCGAACGCTTTGCTTTCACCAGCAGTCTTCTACGTAGCAACACAGCCTGGACAAGAACGCCTCGTGAAACGTATGCTACGTCTACGTGGGACGTAAAAAATGCATACTGAAATGCTATGCGGCAACATTGCGGCCACACGAATTGCAGCCACATATACTGCAACATTATCGGATCACTATCGCTCACAAATGTTTGTGGCAATACATTTCGGGAGCAAATGGCCACACTGTTTCCGCAAAATTGGCCAACGCAAACTCCTGCAAGTGTGTGCGTCTCTATTACATCACACACAGAATCAAGTTGGAATGCTTTTTTGACTCAGTGGAATTCTGTAGAAAAAGTAAATAGTGAACTGATGCTGGATACATACCTGTTCCAGAATTTCTCCGGGGTGTCAGAACACAACTTCTAATATCTTATACAAGCAGTTTGTCTGAGAATTGATAAAACTGTTAAAATGTAAGAGAGTATATATCAGTTACAATCCAAATGAGGATCTCGCTTCGGTTTTCAGCTATTGGTGATTTCGTACAGAAGTTCAATGCATCTCTTTAAAATTAACTATTTATTAGTAAGTCTCATGCTGACAGAAATGGGCAATGCTTTGCAGAACGACTAAAGGACTTCATTAAGGGAGATTTGAAATAAGAGTACAGATTTTATTATTATTTTATTTTTGTTCACCAGTACAAACCACTGTTTACACTACAATTGCTATATCTGGAACCATTAGAGATGATATGAAACTCATGGCATCAATTGCAAACCACGTGGGCTAAGAGCCACCAGTGCTTCCACTCTTTCCATTACAATTTTTTTGCGCTGCATCTGCCGTAGGTACAAAGACTTTGGAATTTCTCGTATGGTATCATCAGGCTTAGCAACGGCCTTGCCGCCGTGGATACCCCGGTTCGGTTCCCGTCAAATCACCGACGTCAAGCGCTGTCGCACAGGTGACCATCCGAGCCGCCATGCGCTGTAGCCATTTTTCGGGGTGCACTCAGCCTCGTGATGCCAAATGAGGAGCTACTCGACTGAATAGTAGCGACTCCAGTCAAAGAAAACCATCATAACGACTGGGAGAGTGGTGTGCTGACCACACGCCCCTCCTATCCGCATCCTCCACTGAGGATGACACGGCGGTCGGATGGTCTCGACGGGCCACCTGTAGCCTGAAGACGGAGTGCTTAATCACGCTTTATTCAGAGTGCATATGCACAATTTGGCAACTGTTTTTTTTCAGATTGCTAACTTTGTATGCATTAATTTCGACATCCCATGGGTCTGGTCGTACGTGAGTTGCATTTATAAAATTCATGGTTCTCTCGCTTACGCACTTCTCCACTGCTGCAGACAACAACCTCACGGCAACAAACAACTCCAAAGATGTGGCTACATGTGCAAGTGCAAACTTTCGAACAAAATCAAAACAATATTTTTTCGCTCAGAGAAGTGTTGGCGAGAGATGGAGGAAACAAAGGTGAGAGCGAGAGAGAACCGTTTACAGACAAGGACAGATACTCAAGGTGCCTTGCAATGCGAAATATTCCCCAGCCTCGGAAGACAACACTGGCAACCCTTCGACATCCTGTAACATCAGCAATATTGTTCAACCATACCGCACAATTGCCGTCTCTTTCAGTCACATTCCAGCAATGATGATGATGGCAAAGCTTATGCGGCAAAATATTGCCGTAAAATGTGGCCCATCTAAAAGCACCTTTACAGACAGTGCATGGCCTGGAAATCAAAAGAGCTGGAGCGCTTGTGTTATGTTTACGGTAGTACCAGAGAGAACAGTCGGACTGACTCTTCCATACTGCCAATAGGGTGAAGGCTACGCTTCAGCGATTTCGTTAGGAAACACTGCAACTTCCCCCTGCTGCCCCGATCCTTCACCGCGTCAGTTTCACATCTTTGGCGATCTGAAGAAAGACATGTGCGGACGTCGGTTTCAGTCAGACGAGGGAGCGCGAGAGTGGGTGCTGTTGTGGATCCGTCATCGGCCGACCACGTTAAATGTTCAAATGTTCAAATGTGTGTGAAATATTATGGGACTTAACTGCTAAGGTCATCAGTCCCTAAGCTTACACATTACTTAACCTAAATTGTCCTTAGGACACCCATGCCCGAGGGAGGACTCGAACCTCCGCCGGGACCAGCCGCACAGTCCATGACTGCAGCGCCGTAGACCGCTCGACTAATCTCGTGCGGCGACCACGTTATATGAAACAGTAACTGATCGTCTCATCTCCCAGTGAGATAAATGTCATAACGCGAAAGGTGATTATTTTTGAATGGAATAACTTCATGGTCCCTTTATGGCGGGTGTTCGGTTTTCATTTGACTCCCCTCTTAGAAAACCCGTTGCTGGTAAATACGACTAAATGCTACGTCAAAACGTCGATTATGTGTTTAGTCCCCTAATCTATCTAACTGCTGCGATGGACATAATAATCGCGTTCCACAACATTTTATGTTGTGACGCTGATTGCTGTTGATTTCATAAAATTGTATGCTTGTGCTTTCAAACTATTTTCTAGGTACAAAATGCATAACTGGTTTAAGGAACGACATTTTGCGAACACCGTATGCTCTTACGTAAAAAGCTCTTTAGTGTCGCCTAAGAGTACATACTATAACCCTATCATCACGAAGGACTGCAAAAATCTGGAATGTAATCTGAGAAAGAATGTGGCCTATTATTATTAAGAGTATAAGGCACTCGGCTCCCTTACAATAAAATCAACTGAAAAAGTAAGAAATAAATAAAAGCGGTATTAAGACCTACAGTTGCGATAGGGTGTCGTACATCTCTCCATCCGTGGTTTTAGGACCGCTCCGTTAGCTGTCGACATACCTTGCCTCACTGTTTGAAACACATCTCCTGGGCCTTGTCGGCATAATTGATCCTAAATGCCCTTGATTGGCATAATGCACCATAGATGAAAATTAAGGCCGACCGCGGTGAAGCAGCGATGCAAATACTTATCCAAGCGACGTCTTACAGGAACGTGGAAAACACCGGTATACACGTAAATACAAAGGAGAACTGCAGCCTCCTACATGACGTTTATTGACTCGTTGTTCTTCTGTTTCAGTCGATAATTCCATGTTTTGCTAATCACTCTGTAAACAGAATCAATTATTCTGCTACGTGGTGAGAAATGCCGATGGGCCGTGCTGGATCATTAGAAGACAGCGTTCGCAGCCTCAACATCCTTCTCTAGACCAACACTAGATCTTAGATGCTCTCGACTCTCGACAAGCCGACCACTCGCCGTTAGGGAGCGTCACTAAGCAGTCCGGTAGTTCGGCAGAAAGGGTTCAGAATAAAAGAGAGCTCCGCGAGCATGAATACAGCGTGACCGGTCAGTCGGTGTCTGCGGCGCTGTGTGCACGGGAGCGTGTCGCCGTGAGCCTCCTCTGGCTCCACGCCGCGGGGCTGGCGCCCGTCCGCTCAAGTGATATACAGCCACCTCGCGCGCCACTGGACTTCCAGCCAAAGTACTGGGCGTCTATGTAAAGTCCTCTCACAAGATTCACGCTCATTTCACTGTGTTCAAACTAGCCCCGCAGTTGCTGGGATGATTGTGCCAGGCAAGAGCGTGAAACATACTCCTGCCAGCAGAAGTCGTGTAATTCAATACTCCCGGCATCTGGCAACTGGCAACTTTTACACGCTCGGCAGATCCTTAGCCCAGACAGCTCGACACGAAAAAAATTCAAAAAGGTGTGCAGTGGTTGGCATCCGGCATAATTTGTGACTTTCAGCTTCCGACGTACAGCGCTTCATCATTAAGATACCAAGAGGAGCGCTACATGGAAATTTGTACCGCCCAAAATCTTGGACTCCTGTATCTATATTGTTTGCTTAGAAACAACTATTGCACTTCAGTTGCAGGAAGGTATCCTTCGTTCGGCAGCAGACTGTGCAACAGCCAGCAGAAATCGTTATCATTACGGTTGTCAATGTCGTTCGGTTCAGGACACGGTCATAGATTGGATGTCTGGATGACCAGAGTGTCACAATGTGTTGAAAAAGATAATACTTGAAAACGTGCTGGCAGAGGACCACTTTTGCAGATAGAGCTATTTGTTCTGCATTGTGGCTCAAATATGTTTTGATGCATCCCTTGCCGATATTATTTATTTTGGCGCATAAAGCAAGAGTAGAAACGACTGTGTTCTGCAAAAGCGGAAATCAGCCTACATATTTTTAACCAGAAAACTGTTTTAAAATGTTTTATGTGTTGTATAGAAGAATTATATGAGGTAAGAATTATTTCTAACAGCATACATCAAATGTTTGGCAGGTGACTTTTGGTTCAAGCGCACGTGAAGCTGACAGCGGATTCTGAACACCCGAAGAGAACGCCACCCTATTGCAAACCGGGTAGCGTCTTGCTCAGCTCGTGAGGTACACTTGTTGGTAGTCTCAGACGCAAACAGGTAACTCGAAATGCGACATTACGAAATGTGTTTTAATTGCGACAACAAGTGGTTCTGCGTGTTTCTGCCAGAAAGAGAAAATATTTCTTGAGATGGAACTCATATTATTAATTCCCGAAATAAGAGAACATAATAAACTAGAAGTAAACCTTTTCAGCGCGTAGACAGACATTTTCATGCTATAATATAAGTTCGAGAACACACCAGTCGGGCCTCAATACGAAAGTAGCAGAACCCGTAGAGCCCATTCCTATAATTTTTTCTGCAAACGCGGCCACTTTAGATCACTGCATATGAAAGGAAGATTTTATTACGTCTAATGGTCTTTGCTTTCGGTGCCGAAGTATTTTGATTGGAAATACTTGAATGACTGGATAGTATAATAAATATAGGTAATGGACGACAAAATCAGTTTCTTTCAATATCTACTCTCTGACAATCGAGTTTATTTGACTACAACTATGTCCTTCAAGTTAAAGTAGCAGTCTAATGTGATGTAATGTTTTAAAAAGGCTACTAGTTAATCGAGTGAATTTTTTTTTGCTACGTCCTTTGCAAAGTTTCCACAACATCGGTAACTTCAGCTTTCAGTACGCGGTCCGCCTAGAATATTGTGGCTGTCACGATCCCTGAAATGATGCTAATAATTTACTGCAAAACTCAACGCACTTTCACGATTGAGAAACAGTTCACGTTTTGAAGTACCATATGATCGCTGTTTGGAAAGCTTCTCTAGTATTACGCGAAAGTATATAGTCAGTTGTATGTTAACGTAATAGCCGTTACTTTTTACAAATCCATGCTCTAAAGCAAACACTACTCATAGAAATTATCTCACAAAATCATTTTTATTTTTTCGTATCTTTGGACTGTATTAACGCCCTTATAATCAAAGCGTAACTACAATAATTCTTTTTACTTTGTGTGGTTTCAAAATATAACAAAACAACGAATCAATTTCTCCAAACTATTAGTAGACTTGGAAGGCAATCGCGCCTGTAATTTGCAGTAGAATTGGCTACGTTCTGATTATCTTAAACATTAATGTAATGCAATTGTAGAGAAACGAATAATCATAGCTTTCTTTAAGTGCAGAAAAAGAGAACAATCTAAATGAATCGAATTACGTAATCTCATAACTGTTTTCACGTCTAGACCTGTGTAATGCATTTTTTTTTCTAGAGTTCGTCGCTCACTTGTACATTGAAGTCTCCAGTACAAACTTGATGGGTGGAGAATCAGACATTCGGAGAAACTCCAGTGATATTTCGTTTGGTTCCAGACCGAAAAGAAAAAACAAAGAAAGAAAACAGGAGATGAATGACTGACGTCCGTCGAAGACGAGAAGCGTTACAGACTATGAACATGCTCCCAACGGACGAGGGCAAAAGGGAATGGAGCTTTTCGGTTTCAAAGGAACCGCCCCGGCAGTCCTCGTAAATGATTTAGAGATTCTACATGTAGAATGAAGACATTAACGACCGGATGACATACCTGCTCGTAAAAATTTCGTGATGTGAGGTCGTGGCCCAAGAAACTCTTCTGTTCCTGACGTTTCGTCCAGGACTGCGCTGGACATCCTCAGAGGCGCTCCTACCTCGAGTCTTGCCGACTGACCTGTCGGACGTCCGTGAGCGACATGTATACTGTAGAAAAATGGGCGAGGTCGAAGTAAGAAGGGATGAGCAGATATAATCCTTGTCAAAGATAAAACTAAACTATCGATGTCGTCTCGTCAAATAAAAATGGTTCAAATGGCTCTGAGCACTATGGGACTTAACATCTATGATCATCAGTCCCTTAGAACTTAGAACTACTTAAACCTAACTAACCTAAGGACATCACACAACACCCAGTCATCACGAGGCAGAGAAAATCCCTGACTCCGCCGGGACTCGAACCCGGGAACCCGGGCGCGGGAAGCGAGAACGCTACCACACGACCATGAGCTGCGGACTGTCGTCATGTCAAAGAAAAAATTGACTAGCGATTCTGCAGAGCTACTGTCCATATGTCACTAGGTTTCATTGCCTCCTTCTTCCTATTAAAATTATCCTAATACTTCTAAATTTCAGTGGCTTCTCTACAAAGTCGTGGATAGTAATTTAACGTTGTAGATAAAATTTGTTTCAGAAAGCTTCACTTCGTGGTTTCCTGATTGAAGAGCATGCTCTGCTGCAGCTGATTTCTCTATTTTTAGAATGAGATTTTCACTCTGTAGCGGAGTGTGCGCTGATATGAAACTTTCTTGTAAATTAAAACTGTGTGTCGGACCGAGACTCGAACTCGGGACCTTCGCCTTTCGCGGGCAAGTGCTCTACTATCTGAGCTACCCAAGCGCGACTCATACCTCCTCCTCACAGCCGTAGATCTGCCAGTACCACGTATCCTACATTCCAAACCTCACAGAAGCTCTCTAGCGAACCTTGCATAACTATTTTTCCTAGACGGCAAAGAATTTTGTGTTCTTTTAGCTGTGTATTTACGCTCCTCTTGGTAGTTCCAATATAAACTTTACTACACGACACGAAATTTTAGATACACCATATGTCGACAAAGGAGGGCTTTTATCCTTCAAAGATCGGAGTACTTGACTTATTTACTTTGTTGGACCAGTCTGACGTCATGTTCCTGTAAAATTTTACCGATCTCATCGGTTACTTTTTTAATAAAAAGAGAGAGAAAATGTACTTTTACGTTGTTGTGGTTCATCCTTGTCTTCGGTCTTCTGTTCCTTGGTCCCAAAATAGTCTTCATCTCTTTCCCTGAGCAGCCATTTTTTATCGAAGGACTGCTTCAGATGTTTTATTTCTGCGTCTAGGTGTTCCGATGCGCATATCCGTTCAGTCCTATCTGCAGAGGAGCGCCTCTGATGATGTCCAGCGTAGTCCTGGATGAAACGTCAGGAACAGAAGACTTTCTTGGACCACGACCTCACGTCCCGAAAAGATTACCAGCAGCTATTCTATGTGTAGCCCAAATCTGGATGGTCGGAAATGGATGTAAGCCCTGCTCCTTCTGAATAAGAGAATGAACATTAAAATAATTTTTCTCCTCTTCCTGAGAAAGCACAGAGCACCGTGGATTTCGATTCATTCATGGTAACTAATAATACAAGAGACGATGTTATTAATAGTTTGTCTTAGTCAGTGTTGTAATATGTCGTTGACTCAGCCTCGGAATGCGGCGGGGTTTTAGATAGTCCGATACTCCTTCAGTCTCTGGCTGAGAAACACTATTTTAAAAGGCTCGGCTCTGAGCACTATGGGACTTAACATCTGAGATCATCAGTCCCCTAGACTTAGAACTACTTAAACTTAACTAACCTAGAGACATCACACACGTCCATGCCCGAGGCAGGATTCGAACCCGCGACCGTAGCAGCAGCGCGGTTCGGGACTGAAGCGTCTAGAACCGCTAGGCCACAACGGTCGGCTCTTTTAAAAGCAAAATACAAAAAAGAGTTTGAGTGGATGGCTGACAGCCAATACAAAATTCCTAACCAAAGAGGGAGCGACACAGCCGCTATATGCCATAAGCAGTGTTGAGATATCGGAAGAAACTCGCAAGAGTCATGTTATAGTATAAAACATATGTGGAAACTTGTCATCTAGTTGTGTATAAAGAAGTAACATTGTGAGATTAAAGACACGCAGGGCAGTTACAGACTTACTCAGAGACTGGAATTCGAATTAATACATGGGCATGTAAGCTCCTCTCAAGAAACGGGAAAAATGAAGAAACGATTACATAGTTAATGAGACTTGAATAACGTGCCATTTAATGGTGACTTCAGATAAGTGCCTTATGCTAATTGTGCCGAATGCCTCCTCTGTGTAACCAGATAAGCTCTTTTCCTAAGGATGGTCTGTACCCACTGACTGAAAACATATCAAGCTTGGAAGCACAATTTGTACTGCTTTTTCGGTGAATTCGGTGTCTTCTCCTTTTTTGTACCAGAAAATAAAAGTAGTTCAGCAGTGTAAGTGTCACGTGAGCAAGTAAACCAAGAAAGTTTCGTACAAAGTTTTCGTCACTAGAAACTTCGATCTCAACGAGGCGAAGTTTTTGTAAATTTTGTAAATTGGAGAACCAATGATGGTCGCACAGAAAAATGTTCGTTATGGATTTTCAGGAGTTAATAAGCCTCGGAGGGAGAATATCGTTTCTTTACAGGCTTGTCACAAAATCAGAAGAGAAGGGGCAGGCGTACAGAAGAGAAGCAGTCTTCCTTGGTGCCTGATTAGCGGGGTTTTACATTTATGATGAATAAAGACTGCCGTCTCAGTATCCTGGAGATGTCTACGTCGTGCAAACCTCTCTGTGGGCGCAAGCGCAATGATGGATTCTTCCAGATTAAGTGAATGGCGCCGCAAGCCGCGCGTACTATTGTCACACTACGAAGAACAATTGCTGCGACACCTCGGCAGCATCCGCCTCATCTTTAGCCAGTGTGCCTCCCCAACGTAAGTCTCCTCGCCATTCTTTCTCGATCACAACGTGTTGCTCAAGTCACCTTTCTGACAAAACGTGCGGAGAGGATTGCAATGCGCCTCTTCCTTATTTAGCAAGTACACGAGCATGTAATTTCCGAGAGCACCATTCACGCTGTACTGGGTGCGGTGTCTGATGTATATATACGGCGCTACCGGCGGGAGCTGTGAGTCCAGGTGGCAGGGGTGTTATTTCGGTCGGTGGCGCGGACCGGCGCCGCTTTCAGAACACGTCACGAGGGCCGAGGGCCGAGAGCCGAGAGCCGGCCGCCAGAAACAGCCACTCCCTGGAGCGCGCCAGCCGCTCCGCCTGGGCCCCGGCGAGCGTTGGTTGCCAGGTGCGAACACTGCAAACTTGTAGCCCTGCTCATTGCTTCCTCTGCTCTCGTACCGGCTCATCGCGTTTCGCTTTTGTATTTGTTCTGGCGGTTCCTTTCACTCGAGACGGGCTCTACATTCGATTACAGAACAATGCACTATTGTGCTGGAACTCACGGAGACAGGAGTACATTTCCTGTATAAGCTACGTTGGAGTGTGGAAGTCTCGCACTTTTTTTCTGGTCTTAGGTAACTGTGTATTTCTTCCATTTCTTTGTGGTGATATCTGCTTTGCAACATCTACATACACTACTGGCCATTAAAATTGTTACACCACGAAGATGACGTGCTACAGACGCGAAATTTAACCGACAGGAAGAAGATGCTGTGATATGCAGATGATTAGCTTTCCAGAGCATTCACACAGGGTTGGCGCCGGTGGTGACACCTACAACGTGCTGAAATGAGGAAAGTTTCCAATCGATTTCTCGTACACAAACAGCAGTGGACCGGCGTTGCCTGGTGAAATGTTGCTGTGATACCTCATGTAAGGAGGAGAAACGCGTACCATCACATTTCCGTCTTTGATAAAGGTCGGATTGTAGCCTGTCGCGACTGCGGTTTATCGCATCGTGACACTGCTGCTCGCGTTGGTCGAGATCCAATGACTGTTAGCAGAATATGGAATCGGTGAGTTCAGGAGGGTAATACGGAACGCCGTGCTGGATCCCAACGGCCTCGTATCAATAGCAGTCGACATGACGGGCATGGCTGTAGCGGATCATGCAGCCACGTCTCAATCCCTGAGTCAACAGAGGGGGACGTTTGTAAGACAACCATCTGCACGAACAGTTCCACGACGTTTGTGGCGGCATGGTTATCAGCTCGGAGACCATGGCTGCAGTTACCATTGACGATGCATCACAGACAGGAGCGCCTGCGATGGTGTACTCAACGACGAACCTGGGTGCACGAATGGCAAAACGTAATTTTTTCGTATGAATCCAGGTTCTGTTTACACCATCATGATGGTTGCATCCGTGTTTGCCGACGTCGCCGTGAACAAACATTGGAAGCGTGTATTAGTCATCGCCATACTGGCGTATCACCCGGCGTGATGGTATGGGGTGCCGTTGGTTACACGTCTCGGTCACCTCTTGTTCGCATTGACGGCACTTTGAACAGTGGACGTTACATTTCAGATGTGTTACGCCCCTTGGCTCTACCCTTCATTCTATCCGTGCGAAACCCTACATTTCAGCAGGATAATGCACGACGGCATCTTGCAGGTCCTGTACGGGCCTTTCTGGATACAGAAAATGTTCGACTGCTGCCTTGGCTAGCACATTCTCCAGATCTATCACCAATTGAAAAGCCTGATCAATGGTGGCCGAGCAACTGGCCCGTAAGAATATGCCAGTCACTACTCTTGATGAACTGTGGTAGCGTGTTGAAGCTGCATGGGCAGCTGTACCTGTACTCTCCATCCAAGCTCTGTTTGATTCAATGCCCAGGAGTATCGAGGCCGTTATTACGGCCAGAGGTGGTTGTTCTGGGTACTGATTTCTCAGGATGTATGCACCCAAATTGCATGAAAATGTAATCACATGTCAGTTCTAGTATAATATATTTGTCCAATTAATACCCGTTTATCATCTGCATTTCATCTTGGTGTAGCAATTTCAATGGCTTGATAAGTATTTAATCCTCACAGATGTGGTATTGTTTTGCATAACTTCCTTCAAATCCTAATGCCTTGAGGGTCAACTGTATGCTAGAAATGTCTTTTCGTAAATCTTTTTTATTCTACATCGTTTATTTATTGCAGGTTAATTCCCTACTCCACTCCACGAGCGGCGAGGGAACAAACTGACTATAAATACGAAATATTTGAGGGCGAATTGTCAGTTTCGGAATTTCCTGACAGTCTTGAAATATCTCTCTAGAACCGGAGGATACAACGATTTTTTTTTTACATGATCTTGAGCTAGTTCTAGCTTCTGCTTGACTCTGTTGACATTTCAAGAGCGTCAAAATCAAAGTTCTTTCCTTCAGAAAGAGAGAAAAGAATGTCATCTCCATTTGTATGATGCCTGATAATATACTGTTGATTTCCGGTCTAGGAAATTGGTTGACTATGGTATTATCTCGCAGAGATGTACTGATGTTAGCAACCCGATATGAAAAACAGTTTAGAACAAAGCACCGGGCCCTGCCGTAATTCCGGATACATTTTTTTTTTAAATTGAAGACGCTCTGGAATTAATTCTTTTCCTACCTCATATTTATCAAGATTATCTTCTGCAGCCTACAGGTCCGCTTGACTGGAAAAGAGTGTAGATTACTCCTGTTAACAAAGGAAAGGGTGACGAAATTATCACTCGTCACTATCTTTCTGCACAACAAAACAACAGTCTAGTGAGTTGTTTCTTCTGATGTAATCATAACATCACTCAAAAATTCATGTGAAACTGTTATCACAGGCTTGCAAGTTACTAAAACAGGAAGAATTAAACTGCGTGAACTACTGGAGATGGAGAGCGAGAATGTTTGTGAGAAGGAATAATCGATAATTAGTGGTTGGTTGTTGTAATTAGCCGGCCGGAGTGGCCGAGCGGTTCTAGGCGCTACGGTCGCAGGTTCGAATCCTGCCTCTGGCATGGATGTGTGTGCTATCGTTAGGTTAGTTAGGTTTAAGTAGTTCTAAGTTCTAGGGGACTGATGACCTCAGAAGTTACGTCCCATAGTGCTCAGAGCCATTTGAACCATTTTTTTGTTGTAATTACTGTATTAATGTCCCATTTGCTACATTGTCTGCCTCGTCCTTCCTGAGCACCATACAGAGAAGTATTTCGCAGTCCTGCAAATGGAGCGAAGATAGCCAAGGCACTTCAGACTTACGCTAAGGTAGGTCGTCGACGGGTCGAAAGAAGAAGAAGAAGAAGAAGAAGAAGAAGAAGAAGAAGAAGAAGAGGAAATGTGTATACAGGTATTCTTACTCCACAAAGTGAATTGCTGAGCCGGTCTAGCCGTCTGAATTGTGTAGCATGTTGCTACCTGGCAGTTTAAGTATGAGAAAGTGATCGCGAAGAATGTGCTGTCGGCTGGGAGGACGGCTTGCTGTTGGCGCATTCAACTGATTGACGATGAGAGGGAGGGAGGAGTGACAACGGTGACGGAAAAGTAGAGGAAACCTGCAGACAAAATATTGAAGTTGAATAACTAGATGATATGCAAATTACCGCTGGAGAAACAAGGGCATGTATGCACCTAATTGAAAGGTGTATACAATAAATACGAGCGGTAGCCTTGACGTTTTTGCCATAGGGTCGAGAAAATAAATTTACGTAATAAATTTTTTGTTTGTCTGCAGCCACAGTACGCGTTGAAACCCCGTGCCACCTTATCGTATCACTCCGATAATGGGAGCAGAACGAAATGGCGCAGCTCAGTGATAAAGAAGAATGTCGTACGTTAATTCCTCTGTCGTTGTGTGCCACGATAGCGGACATATACCTGCAACCAAGCAAAAAATTAATTATATAACTTTATTTCTTTTGGTGTGATATTTAAAACTTTATCATTGCCCCTCGTGCAAATAAAATGTTAGGAGGCAGCACTTTCTGTATTATTATGTCCAAGAAAGAGAACTACCAGCTTTGCGCAGTAAAGCAGCAGAAGTAAAACGGCTGGTGAGCTATTCAGATGAAACGTGCATACATGTCACACAGTATGCACGAATGTCAAAGTGTGCGAGCGACACTGCCAGTGGCCATGTTTAATTGTTCAGCTGTGTAGGCTACTGAGGACGAGTGGCAGCCAATTCTCCCTCAAGAACCCAAACCAGAGAAAACGATGGCGTCTGGTGCGAAGCCGACGTTCTAGCTCATTCCAAAGGTGTTCAGTTCCTTCCAGGTCGGGTCTCCGGCAGGTCATTCCATTTCACAAATGTTATTGCCCACAAAGCATTGCTTCACAGATGCTGCTTTTTTACAGTGTGGATTGTGATGCTGATAGAGACAACTATCGTCTCAGAACTGTTATTCTACTGAACGCGGTTCACAATGCTGCAAAATTTGTTTCTATCCTCCCGCATTTAGCGTTTTCTTTTACATTTTAAGGGGGAGACACCCTAACCACGGAAAATACATCCATATTACAAGACCATCTTCTCTTGGCATTCCGGAGAATGACGGTTCCAACCTACGTCCGGCCATCTTTACTTATGTTAAAAAATGACGAAATTCCTCCAGCTGTATTAAGGTGTTGGTTTTACTGGCAACTAGCTTCGATGTTGTTGCATCATCATCTTCAGGCCCATACTTGTTGACAGCAACCATATGTGTCTAACGTTGCCTATCTCACTACTGACTACTAGTGTTGGACACATACGGTTGCTGTCAACAAGTATGGGCCTGAAGATGATGATGCAACAACATCGAAGTTAGTTGCCAATAAAACCAACACCTTAATACAATTGGAGGAATTTCGTCGTTTTTTAAGATATATTATACTAGCTGACGCCCCAAGTCGTCCGTTTCAATTATGGATATACGAACATCTTGATTTAGGTTTTCCATTATTTCCCTAATTTGCTTCGGGCAATGCCGGGATGGTGTCTTTCAAAGGACACGGCCGATTTCCTTCCATATCCTTCTCTTATCAATCTGAACGCTGGCCTCGCAGTCAGGTCCCCTCCCCCGAATCAACCAAATCAATAATGTATGTGAAATCTAAGGTCATCAGTCCCTAAGCTTACACACTACTTAACCTAAGTTATCCTTAAGGACAAACACACACACGGATGCCCGAGGGAGGACTCGAAACTCCGCCGGGACCAGCCGCACAGTCCATGACTGCAGCGCCTGAGACCGCTCGGCTAATCCCGCGCGGCAATCAACCAACTAAGCAACCTCTTTGGCATTGGACATGATGGCAGGTAGCGTTCTTCGGGCATTCACCAAGTTCCATCTCTTCGATGGCATTGCGACCACAGGGTGCAGCGTGTTTCGGCACTCGACATCACTCGTTTCCAGTCGTCCAGCGCCATCGTCCTTTACATCACCGCGAGCTTCGCTTGGCACTGACCACGGGAATCCGTAGCTTACGAGCACCTGCTGGACTACTGCACCCCGTTATTTTTTTGTGCTAGCTGGACTGGTCATAGCACTTTGGAGCTCACGAGTGTTTCCTTACTTTTACAACCACCCTGCGCAATGATCAATGGCTCCTGTCCGTCAGTGCCTAGGTTCTGGCTGATCTTGGTTAAGCTGTGGTCGTTCTTCCGCGTTCCCACTTCACAATCACATCATCAAAAGGGCTTGGGTGCTTTAGAAGGGTTGAAACGTCACTTAGGAACCAGGTACACGGTTGATATCCAATGGCTGGTCCACTTGCTGTCGACCGAACCGCTCTGCTTTTGCTGCTTCTTCACTGACAACGCTCCGACTGTATTATCTATATGGTTTTTTCCCATTTGAATCATCACAGGGCTTTCCCCTTCTGACTTCTAGCACGGCTAAATGAGCGTTTGAAGACAGCTTTTATTTATTCGTCGAAAAAATTGTTTGCATGCATGACTGTACGTTTGGATCTGTTATTCTCTAAACTGTCTGGTTATTGTGGATATTATTCTATTATTTGAAGCGTTATGGTATCGTGTACCTAGATGGTGAATTATTTGGTTGGCCGAAGTTGAAGTCTTTTCATATACAGTTACCGACTTTCTTTTGATGTATGTGAGTATGGATGGCTCGCCTAATAATTCTTTGATATATGTGTTCGCCGTATATTTATCGGCATCTGCTATGATATGGAGGATACGGTTTCGCACAGTTTTAAGTTTGTGCAGATGGGTGTCTGCCCTCATTGATCAAAATTCTGATCCATACAATAGAGTATATAGTACATCTGTACAGTCACAGCTTGGTTTCTACTGTCAGCCCCCCACCCTTGAGGAGTGGGTACACGCGATTAAATGCTGTATTGCCTTTGTTCCGATCCGTATTTATTTGTTTCCCAAATGTCAACTTTTTGTCTATCTCTAGTCCTACGTAGATTGCCGAGTCGCTCCAGTCGATGTCTCTGCCTGAAATCGAAGTATTAACTTTCCTGAACATTATCGGTACTCCAGAATGCGATTTTCACTCTGCAGTGGAGTGTGCGCTGATATGAAACTTCCTGACAGATTGAAACTGTGTGCCGAACCGAGACTCGAAATCGTGACCTTTTCTTTTAGCGGGCAAGTGCTCTATCATCTGAGCCACGCAAGCACGACCCACGACCCGCCTTCACAGCTTCAATTCTGCCAGTATCTCGTCTCCTGTCTTCCACACTCCTCCAGGAGAGCTTCTGTGAAATTTGGAAGACAGGAGACGAGGTACTGGCAGATTGGAAGCTGTGAAGGCGGATCGTGGGTCGTGCTTGCGTGGCTCAGATGATAGAGCACTTGCCCGCTAAAGGCAAAGGTCCCGAGTTCGAGTCTCGGTCCTGCACACGGTTTTAATCTGTCAGGAAGTTTTATTATCGCTACTGTTTTCCCTGGATTTATTTTAATTTTCCATGTGTTACACCAGCTTACTATTTCGTCCAGATGTTATTGTAGTTTTCTCACTATAAAGTAGAGGTTTCTACTACTTTTATATACCGCTGTATCATAAGCGTAAAGCGCCAGTTTGTTGCCTGCCAGTTTTGGTATGTCATTTGTATACAGCGAGTATAGTATGAGGTCCGGAACCGACCCCTACGGGATCCCAGCCACAGCGTTCCTGAGCGTACTAACACTATTTCCGCACCTAACAGAGTATTACCTACATGCCAGGAACGAGTAAGTTATGATTATTATGTGTTCTGGAATGTCTAACTGGAGTAACTTGTATATTAAGCCATCAAGTCAGACTTTGTCGCCAGCCGGGGTGGCCGAGCGGTTCTACGCGGTACAGTCTGGAACCGCGCGACCGCTATGGTCGCATGTTCGAGTCCTGCCTCGGGCATGGATGTGTGTGATGTCCTTAGGTTAGTTAGGTTTAAGTAGTTCTAACTTCTAGGGATTGATGACCTCAGAAGTTAAGCCCCATAGTGCTCAGAGCCATTTGAACCAGACTTTGTCAAAAGCTTTCTCGAAGTCGAGAAATAGCGCTCCTGTGCTATGTTTTATATATCTTTCCTTGCATATGTGACGTAGGGATTTATGGACAGTGCTATGTTCAGGACATAAGCCAAACTGCTCAGCGGTGACTATGTTATTTTCTCTCATGAATTGGGTAATGGCTCTGTGGACGAGGCACTCCAGTACTTTCCTTAGAAAGCACAGGAGTGAAATGGGCATGTAGCTCGCGGGTAGGATGCCGATTTTATTGGGCTTGGATAGGGTTACAACCTGAGCAGTTTTCCACGCGGTTGGGAAGTAGGTTAGGGAAAGGCACCGGTTGTATACGGCGCTGAGCTGGGTGATTGCGGTTGAAGGAAGGTGTTTTAGGTAAGGGACACGAACCTTGTCAGGGCCGGGGGATTCTTTTGCACTGGCGGATTTCTGTCTCGTGACATCTAGTGGTCAATTAAGCGTACGTAGGGGTGTGCGAATACCTTTAGTCATAGGTTGTGTTTCGGTTCTCCGCATACAGAGTGCGCCGAGAGCGAGTGCGCTGCCTCTGCCGCGAATCACTGTGGCCGGTGGAGCTGCGCCGCCGGCCGGCCGGCGGTAACCGAAGAGGCCGCAGGAATGCGCCCCGCGAAACCCGAGAAGGCCGGCCGCGGCGCGCCACCACTCGATACCTGTGAGCGGCCGCCGGCGGCCTTGCCCGCTCACCACAAGGTCGCTCCGCGCGGCCGGCGGAGGGGTCAGCCTGCTTGCTGCCCATCTGCAGCGCGCCTGCGACACTCTTCTGTCGCTCACCACTTTGGGACAGGGAGCACTTCGCGACCACGCGAACGTTCTGTAAGACTCTGACCGGACCTGAAACCTGGAGGTGGCGCATATTTCCATCACCAGGCTGTGCGACATTGCGTTCACACATTGATCGTGATCGGTCCACCGAAGGCCTCTCGGTGCCGCTGCCACTTGCGACCGTGGGCTTCACCACGTGGTTCGTAAAATCTGAAATTTATGAACTTGCTTTAAAAAATGTTATGAGGAAAGCAAATACTTCAATGTAACAAAGTCCTAATTATTTACGAGGCATATGACCGAGACGTGTCCACAGTAACATTTGGATTCACACTGGCCGTGTTGGTAAAATGTTCAAATGTATGTAAAATCTTATGGGACTCAACTGCTAAGGTCATCAGTCCCTAAGCTTACACACTACTTTTGTCCTAAGGACAAACACGCACACATGTCCGAGGGAGGACTCGAACCTCCGCCGGGACCAGCCGCACAGTCCATGACTCCAGCACCCTCAGACCGCTCGGCTAATCCCGCGCAGCTCCCTGTTGGTACGCTGCTTCACGAAATAGTACACGTGCCGTAAGAAAATACAATAAAACAGTGCATGCAAAGCAGTCTTATAAAGAATAAGCAAGCTTATGTGATGAGTAACTGATCTACTAATGGGCACGTGGCTTAGAGCAAGCACCACTCAAGAAGAGATCTTAGTTATCAATTATAAACCATGACTTAAAAAGCTTTTGTGACAGGAGAAGTAATGACGGAGGTAATGAAAAGTTAATTCTCTCTCGCTCGCGCAGACGTAACTTGGCACTACGAACATCACGTGCGAACTGCAGAGCAATGGCGTCTCTCTTGTTCACTGTTTGTAGTACGTCCTGTACCTAGGCTGGAAAAGATAAACCACTTCAGAGATCCTGTTCAGCTGTAGCCTCACTTGTCTTACTGACGCACACTTAGCGTGACAGCTTTGAGCAACACGACAGTTGGAATACGTGCAAGAAATGAAAAAATTACGAGAAATGAAAAGTTCTCTCTCTACTCGTGTTCGCCAAATAGTCATGCGACATGATATGAAAATGGATACTGGCATTAATATGCATCATGAAATTCTGATTATACGCTCCTATTGAGTCTGTCTGTGATTGCAGTGACCCAGCGGTTCCCAGCCTGTGAGTAGTTACCTCTCGAGGGGTGAACTGATTTTTTTTCTGAGGGCTAAAAAGGAAAAGGTATGGCTTTGTTTCGGTCACAAAACTGAAATATATTTGAAAGACCATTACTTTTATCACTATTTAGTAAGACTGACAAACTGATTAGGTAACTTAACCAATTACTACACTTTTTTATGTGACAAACACTATGCAGCTATGACAACACAATGTAGACCTACAGCGTGTTCGGAAATTCTAGTTAGAGACTTCTAGGACTTATAGAGAGCAGCGAGTAAATAATATTTTGAACAGAAAACCATGTCCGGACACGTACTGTTTCCGTTCTATGACGGTTTCAATACATACATTGTCCGCCACGGTACCTGAGTGGTCAGCGCGACAGAATGTCAATCCTAAGGACCCGGGTTCGATTCCCAGCTGGGTCGGAGATTTTCTCCGCTCAGGGACTGGGTGTTGTGTTGTCATCATCATCATTTCATCCCCATCGACGCTCAGGACGCCGGCGTGGCGTCAAATCGAAAGACCTGCACCCGGTGTACGGTCTACCCGACAGGAAGCCCTAGCCCCACGACATTTACATTTATTTAATACATATATTGAAGTGACCTACTTGTGCTTGAGGAATTGAATTAGACGTGACACAGTACAGTTAGTGGGTAACACTTCGAAAGGCAACATAACGAAACATCAGTGTATCACTTAAGCGCATTAATTGTTTGTACTAACAAAAATGTTTCAAATAGCTCTGAGCACTATGGGACTTAACATCTGAGGTCATGAGTCCTTAGAACTTAGAACTAGTTAAACCTAATCAACCTAAGGACATCACACACGTCCATGCCCGAGGCAGGATTCGAAGCTGCGACCGTAGCAGCAGCGCTGTTGCAGACTGAAGCGCCTAGAACCGCTCGGCCAAGGCAACTGGACAATAAATAAAATCCCATCAACCGTACAATTGCAGTAGACAAATGTGTTTAGATGAACACAAATGGAAGTGTGCTTTACTTGAGGTGCACCGTCCATGACCTTGTGGTCAGTTTGGCTGTTTACAGAGGCCGCGTTCTCGATTGGCCCTTACTTTCCGCTCCTGCCCCTACGTTCCCTCCGTCGTGTAATTTTTCTGCGATGCCACGGCTTGGAACGGCATCCACTTAGGTAGAATCAGACGCTCGGATAAATTAGCGGTAATAAAGGTACGAAACTCGCCAAAGTTAAGGCAGGTTACCGTATGGTGTTCAAACATTTAACGGACGCAGGTCTTCAACTATTGCCGTAAAAGGCTGGGGTACTGCACTGTTCGATTAAACACGCGAGACCAGAGAGAGCCACTGTACACGTTTGTGTTGTTGCCAGATGATGTGAAGAGAAGCAACAGGGAGGTGGTGCGGCCCGCCCGTGAAGACTCGCAGAGGACAGCGCCGGGGTGGTGACAGCGCGCCGTCTGCAGCAGCAGCAGCAGCAGGCAGCGTGCCAAGCAGCCGGGCCCAGTCCCCTAATTAGGGACGCGTTATTTACGAGCTCGCCGCTGACATCTGCTGATTAGGAGCCGCGGAGAAATATGACGGAACACCTCGCGAGTGTGAGGTGGCCGCGCAACGCGTCGCTAGGCGCCGCCCGCGCCGGTCTGACGACCCCACCTAGCAACGCCCGGTGTGTGTGTGTGTGTGTGTGTGTGTGTGTGTGTGTGTGTGTGCGTGTGTGTGACACAGAGAGAGAAAGACTGATCTTTCGTTCCTTTAAGTATAAACACGGGAAAATGTATAGGAAAGTTTCAGAGTGGTCGGCCACACGCAGCCTGCAGTCCGATTTAAAGCTCGTAGTCGTCATCTGACGTTTAACGTCTAAACTTGTGGCGTCACGACAAGTGCAGTTTGCAAGTAGCCGCCACACCAACCCACTGTCCGCGGCGATGTAAATTTGCTTAAAAGTCCTTATCTCCTACAAAACTGGCGTAAAAAACTCAGAATTTGTTCCTAATACTGATTAGCACCAGAGTTAAACTTAGATTTTTTAGGGTCCCGTACCTCAACCGATAAAAACGGAAACCCTTTTAGGATCCTTTGTTGTCCGTCTCTCTGTCTGACTGTTAAAAACGCTTCTTCCCAGGAACCGGTAGACTTATCAAATTGACATTTATGTCACATTCCGACATCGGTAGTCCGTTCACGATGTAAGACACAGAAGTTTCTAAGTCAGTGCAATCAAAAGATACGTCCATTTTTTTTCACATATGATCTTACTCGCAAATCCACACATCGAAACATATATACTTCCCGTCGACCTACAATGATGAAGCTTAGCAAAAAGTAAGGTTTCTCAAAACAAGCAAAGAACAAAATCGGAAAATTGTTAATTTATAATTATATCTCACGAAAAATATTTCTTTTGTCGTTAGTTTTCCGACGTGAAACTTGAAATTCAAAAACTGATTAGTTCTGCGTTCAGGCTGAATGGGTTGTATCCGAATTCACGTACAGTTTGAAACGCCTTACCTACATACAGTAATCAAAAAAATGGCTCTGAGCACTATGGGGCTTAACAGCGGAGGTCGTCACTCCCCTAGAACTTAGAACTACTTAAACCTAACTAACCTAACGATAGCACACACATCCATGCCAGAGGAAGGATTCGAACCTGCGATCGTAGCGATCGCACGGTTCCAGACTGAAGCCCCTGGAACCGCTCGGCTACCTCGGCCGGCTTACAGTAATCGCTCCTGGATATCTGATGATGGATAAATTCCGAAACGCATCATTCGAGCAATAAAGTCATTCCTGCCTACTACCATTGCGACCCAGCCAGCCTGAATGCAGAACGACTGGTTATTCTGATAACGGTCGCCTGCCTCTTCCCTGACTGTATATCACGTTTATGTTATTGAAATTGAAACATTCTGCAATGTCGTAGAACCCTGGGAGTAATATCTTGTCACAGTAACAGGCAAAAACGGTCGACATCCTAGAATTAATTAACTGTTAAAATGTTTCAAATGGCTCTGAGCACTATGGGACTTAACCTTTGAGGTCATCAGTCCCCTAGAACTTAGAACTACCTAAACCTAACTAACCTAAGGACATCACACACATCCATGCTCGAGGCAGGATTCGAACCTGCGACCGTAGCGGTCTCGCGGTTCCAGACTGAAGCGCCTAGAACCGCTCGGCCACTCCGGCCGGCTAATGAACTGTCTTATATATAAATAAGTTGGTACGAAACTCACAGTACGCCACTTCTGTTGGCGTCTGGCCAACTTTTTGAAGCGGGGGAGGTTTTTCCATCCCAATAACAGTTTAAAAATTAGCGTCTTACATCTCGAAAACTATTGAATTCGCTGAAACTCTTCGTTTTTCATTGTTTACCGAATTACCTACCTCGGCAACGCATCGCGAGCTTTCCAAATCCGGCGTCTTTGCAATTTTATCACTATTCAACTCGTTCTGAGTACATAGTTTAAAATGTCTATATCCTACAAAATTTTCTTAAAATTCTGAAATTCACTTATGTTCAGGTCTGTACAGTGTCTCTAACGACGCAGACGCGAGCCCATTAGAAATGCGCATTTTAAGTTCTGGAGTTGTTTCCGGTAAAAAAAGGCACATACACGGTGCCTCTTACGTAAGAGCTTAAAAAGAAATGCATGGGTGTCAGATCAGGAGACCTAGGCGGGCAACGGCAGAACACAGCATCGACATGTTCATTAGGACCGTGTTCACTTGAACATCACTTCGAATGCGCCGGCTTCCTGTTCACTGCGCCTGCCTAACGATCAAAATGTTTACTTTCCTTTTGTATTATCTCTAATTGTTATCGATGTATCGCTGTGCTTTAAGTAGCTATAGCTGTTTGTAACCATTATATTCGTTTTGAATTGCCTTACACATTCTACCATACACGCTGTGAATCATCTTCAGTTACGTGTTTCAAAAGAAATAGAGGATACTTGTGTATGGCAGAACGTAAATTGTGGGCGAAGGTATGCCTTCAAATTACTAGCACACTACAACTAGCAGCTGCGTGTTACAACCAGTAAATATGATAAATTATTAGACGATTTTATAGTACTATACACGTGGCAGCACGAAAGGCCTTTAGGCAACAATTTAGACTTAATTTTCCTCAGTTTCAGGGCTTCTGGGAACAATTACGCTATAGAGACAAACCTTTTTTTTTTTTTTTTTTAAAAAAAAAGCTAATGTTAAATGAAGACGCAGTCGGTAAAGCAGGTGACATTTTCTTAGACGGGTTGCATAAATTTACGGGGTTGTCAACATCAACAGTGTGAATGTCATGCGGAAGCGATTACAGTAGGGTGCCTGTCAATATTCCCCCGGAAAACGATTTGGAGCCTACTGTTTAATGTCTTAGCTGAACCGCCACTTCTCTGTTTGTAGGAAAGCTGACTATTTGCCGCTCCATTCGTGTTTTTCTACTATTATTTTGGCCGGTGACGAGTGTTACAAGGAAATACTCGGTAATAACATACAACGAACTGTGGAAACTACACGTTCCAAAAATTAGTTTCGCGCTTCAACAGACGGCTGTGACGCCACCGGTTATCTGTCTTGCCGGTGACTGGCCTAGGCTGATCCAGAAAAAACTCCAGTGACGTGGCTAGAAACGTCTAGGAACTCGGCCACAAAGTATACAGTGCTTCAGTGATCATGTATTCCCTTCTGTAGTATGACTGAAGGATGCTTCAAGGCACCACACGTAATGTTTGCTTTTCAAAATAATGTGACAGTATGTTGGCAAAACCCGATGCAATTGACGAACAGACTTGGTTACACAGGAGACTGTGACTGTTAAATATTTTTCATTAAAATGTTATTTTCATAATGAATTGCAGTTCACCGATGTACATCTACTATCTAAATATTCAGGTAAGAAGATGTTACGAGCAATTCAGGTTAGGAAAGGTAGTTCAAAACTAGATAAATACTAGATGTGAGCTAAACTATTAATAACGAGTAATAAATTCCATCATTCCAGTTCCAGGAAGGTAACAGATTCCAGAAATATGTGTACTGTCCGTGCTGACTGTAAAGAACACCGAAACCAACAAAGCAGCTTATATTATTGTAGCCCTTTGTATATGAATTGATAAAAACATTGTTAGATATCTTCCCCTCAGCTGTTTTCTGAGATTTCTCACAGTTATTTTGAAACATAATTTTTGACCACAAATATCGCACTGTGCAATTTTGTTACTTTCCTCTGTTACAGAAAAATATCCCCACAAATGACCAGATTGGTTCGTTTTTGGTAACCTTGCTAGACGACACAAGTTTGAATATAAAGTTTTTATACTTCATTTTTCATGTAGTATGTTTCAATAGGATAATACGCGAGTGCAGGACTACAGTTAAGGACGAACATGGAGTTGTAAACGTAATATAGCTTGGAACTGTGGGGTGTTTCTAGCAGCAGAACTGCTCTACACTGGGCAGTACGCTCGTGTTAACTGATGCCAGAGGAAGTAAAACGTTCCAGTGACAAGCAACATCCTACGTAGTCGGACCTGCCAGTGAGCTGCGGCTGCAGCAAGAAACGGCAGCAGTGGGACTTCCCGACAGCAACCAACATAATGCAGACGCGCATATAACACGCTCACGACATGGAGATATCCGTGCGCAACAATTGCGACGAAGAACTATGAACTTGCCTATTACACAAGACACGAAAGGTATTAATTTATTTAAAAGTTAATGAATTTACTGAAGAGGAGAAGCACTGAAATCAAAACTGAGTAGTTTTCTCGTTGCTATCAAAAAGCGGTGTCAATAATGGAAACCCGCATCTGTTGTTGAATCCCAGCTTATTAGAAATTTGATAGGATCCTGTATCTAACATATTATAGTATTTGCCTACATAGTTCGACTCAGTAACAATGTTATTTATCAGTTACGTCAAATATCGTCAATCCTTAGTGATGTGCGATGTCGGCAACTCATCGATGGTAATTAAGATAATATCAGTGACATATAAACTTATATAATACCATCTAGCACCCATCTTAAATGGTGACTTTACTGAATGACGTAAATCACAACACACAAATAATTTAATATCATATTTATTAATAAATACAACAATGTCCGCACAAACTGTAAAAGTAACATATTTGGGAGAAATGTCCGTTTCAGACTGTACAGTTGTTGTTGTTGACAGAGAGCATAACCCGCTTTTGAAAGCAGCGTTTAAGAAGCTGACGATAAGGCTATACAGCTCAAATATTTAAGAGCAGTTTTTTGTAGCTTTGGATAGGAAATAACTATGACGTGCTTCCATATTTCCATGGGATCTTCTTTAAGATATAGAAGGCTGTCTTTCAGGTGGTGTGGGGTGATACGTCCATTTCTGTTCCACTTTGTCAGTTATTCTTTTCTGGTGCTATTTTACAGCGTTCATTTCATGAATTACATTAACATCACAAAATACGAACAGAACGATAAATGAAAAGCTTTGTTCCCCGCGTAGCTAAAACCAATAACCAATGTTTCTGTTTTGTTTGTTCAAAAATATGCCTCCCCCCTCCACTACCAGCACCAACAGCACCAACACCGTTCTCCGCCCCATGCCATGGACATGTTTGTCAAGTCGCAGGTGTGTTGCGCTGGTGTAGTTAAGTGACATGTTTAGAAAAAATTTCGTGTAAACAGGTAGCCTGTTTTCTTTTTTGGCAACATCGAAGGTAGATTTTTGTCTTGTCTTAAAAATAGTAGTTACGACGTACTTAACACTTCGGTTTCGATCTTAAAACATCAATTTTAAACTCACAACATCGACATTTCTTAAATAATGATAATCATTTAACATCTCAACCCATGTGCAACAAGTATTGCTTCGGAAAGAATTCGGAGATTGGCACGTTGAAGACCATTAGTCTTCCTTACAAGGGCATGGATTGTGCGGCGCTGTTAATAGACGCGCCTGGTTTCCTGTTCGGCTGGCGAAGGCCGCCGGGCACGTGCGGAAGCCTCGTGTCGCAACCCGCTAATTGTTCGATAGCGCCGGCACGGCTGGCCGTCGTGTTATCGCCGACACGCCAACTCGCTCAAGGCTCGTCTGGCTGTTTCTTATCCGCGAGGAGACAACGCGAACTCCAAACGCGTCCCTCAAATCCACCTACTCTTCTGATTAGTATGGTGGCGTCTTTCTCTGAAAGTATGTGTAACAATGAACCTGAACCACTTGCAACCGCCAGGGTGCTTGCCCTACGACGCAAGTGCTGTGTCTGGGCCGCGCGGGATTAGCCGAACGGTCTGGGGCGCTGCAGTCATGCACTGTGCGGCTGGTTCGGGCATGGGTGTGTATGTTTGTCCTTAGGATAATTTAGGTTAAGTAGTGTGTAAGCTCAGGGACTAATGACCTTAGCAGTTAAGTCCCATAAGATTTCACACACATTTGAACATTTTTGCTGTGTCCGGCGAGCGTAAATCAGGCAGACTCCAATCGCTACTAAGGCTGCGACCGTTCTTCTGGCTCTGGTTTGTGGCGAAACATTTTAACCGAACTGGACAATTGGACAAGTTAGGGGCAGCCTTGAAAGAGAGTCTGAGAAAACCTTATCAACTTTTAGCACCTCCGACTGATGTGTCAGTAGCATCTGCGCACAGTGTCAAAATCGATATGCCACCTGCCAAACACCGAGGGGCGGGCCGCTACCTTACTTACGATCGTACTGTTTTCCAATCAGACGTCCAGCGTTAAGGGTAAATTTGCAAACATATCGTCCGCAGCTCGTGGTCGTGCGGTAGCGTTCTCGCTTCCCACACCCTGGTTCCCGGGTTCGATTCCTGGCGGGGTCAGGGATTTTCTCTGCCTCGTGATGACTGGGTGTTGTGTGATGTCCTTAGTTAGGTTTAAGTAGTTCTAAGTTCTAGGGGACTGATGACCAAAGATGTTAAGTCCCATAGTGTTCAGAGCCATTCGAACCATTTTTGCAAACATATTTTGTTTTGATTCTGGCAATCTAAGAGGCGGTTGTAGTTTTCATGTGTATACATCTTCGCCACTATAGCGTTAACTATCGTCTCCTTACTCAACCAAAGGGCCTTGTGTCTGAGCACACGTGTTCTGTACATCTCTTTGGTAGGCAGTATGAGGTTGGTAATAGCTGGCGTCGGAGGTTTTCCGTTCAAGTGAACGGGTGGATAGAAGCTGCGGGGTGGTGCTTGGGGTAGACTACTGCCACCGTGTCGCCTGCTGGTGCGTCCTGAATGTGGTGACGTTATGGTTACTTCTGTAATATTTCGTAATACGATTAGGGCAGAATAACAATGTTGTCTTTTGATATCAGATTTGTGATTTTAAAGTCATTGGTATAGTAGCCGCTTCACGGTAGATAAGTCAAGTGGATCTTGGCAATGAGTTGCTCTCGGCCTGAAACTTGAATTCATACGACAGTTTATCGTGGTAATTACGAAGGCATGCTGAAAAACAATACCTCCGAATTTTTAATATGAAAACTCTTAAGGCTTTTTAAATAAAACAAACGTTATTAATATTTTACATCTTTATTATTGATGTCTACATATTTGGAGTCCTCTGCCACTAGAGGGATCCGAATTGTAACGCCTAAGTGGCGGATTCTAGCCTATGTCGGTGCGTGAGAAACAGCTTGCCGTCATAGAATTTCGAAATCGGAGAGTCCGTCCACACACGGACCACCCTCTCCGTCAGCATGTTGATGCCACACCACACACAAGCGCGATGACATCAGCAAAAATCCGACGACTTTGGTTCACTATTATCGACCACCCTCCACTTGGCCTATTTCTATTTTTCATGTTTCCAAAACTTAAAGACCATCTTCTAGGGCTTCGTTTTTATAGTAAAAAAAAAACGGAAATGATCGTTTGGCGTCATTGGCTGCGAGGCTCCTTACGGGGCAGGTCCAGCCGCCTTGGTGCAGGTCTTATTACATTCGACGCCACATTGGGCGACCTGCGCGCCGGATGGGGATAAAATGATGATGAAGACAACACACCACCGAGTCCCTCAGCGGAAAAAATCCCCGGGCCCCTGAGGACGGCAGTCCGTCACGCTGACCATTTTTTAAAATATCATTATGTTCGTTTTAGTTCGCTGTATGTGCTCGGGGCGGACGTCGAAAGACACCCGTTTCAGTTCGTCGTTGATCCATTAACTCAGTTTTTTTTTATTACAGAGGGCAGCTAACCCTCTGACCGAACACGCTGAGCTACCGTGCCGGCTATGTTCGATATTGTTCGTTGCGTTTGGTCTGGGCGGACGTCGCAAGACGTCCGTTCAAGTTGATCGTTGACTCTTTAACTCAGTTTTTTTTATTACAGAAGGCATGCAGCCCTCTGACCGAACTCGCTGAGCTACTGTGCCGGCGTCCATTGAGCTATCGAGGCGGACTATTTTTATAGTGATGAAGTGATACAAGCAGAAATAAGGTTATGGCTCTGTCAACAAAGTCAAACATTCTGCAGTGACGGCATCAACAAACTGCTCTCTCGTTAGGAGAAACGTGTTCGTCGCCTGGGTCGCTATGTTGAGAAATAAATATATAGACATGAAGAATAACTGTGTAGAATGTCAATAACATATATTTTATTCAGAAAGCTTTAAGGGGGTCTAACATAAAAAGCTGGGAGCATTATTTTTGAGCAAGCCTTCGTATTGCGTGGAGTGAGACTTTCGCTCTACACACCCTCGGTGTGCTTAGATACGAGCCACGTTCAGTGGACTTAACGTTATCTGAGTTAATGGGCGGCCAGTGATTTCCTGCCACGCATGTGATCGTGAAGTGATTGTCTCATCCCCTTCCTTCTGAGAATTTAAACGTATGTTATGTAGAAAGCTTTGACGAATACGTGTGATATTGTGTGTTTTCCGTGTTCCACGTAGTCGTTACCGACGTGTTGGTCTAAAAGAGGCTTTCACTAGAAACTTAAAATGTAGATGGAGCCCTTTAACCACGTGTTGGTGTTGTTATTTCCCGTTCAGTATTGAAAACTCACCTTGTACAAATAAGCGCACTCACATTGTAGACCAGCCTGTGACTTGTTTCGTATGCTGGTGCAGACGATCATATTTGACGTACCGTTGCAGAGCAGAGCAGACATACCGTTGTGCAGCAAAATTTTCAGTTTGAATGCCATGAGGAGCAATTTGTTTGTATTTTAGGGCGAGAGAACAGGTTGACAACTCTTCACAAGTCCAAGTGGTACAACTAGCTGTTAAGGCCGGGAGTAGATTGCAAGGTTTCACATTCAGAAGTTTCAAATCGTTGATGTAATATCAAAGTTTTGTATCACATGGGAAATAAATGCACGTGTTAATAATCTCAGTGCACTGGGCTTTATGACAAGTCAGCTGGAGCGATGGAGTGACTTGGGTATTGGAAAGACTTTAAAATTGGCTTTCGTTATACTGATTGAGCACTTCCATTGTTTCGCTAAATTATAGGCTACAGGTATGCTAGAATGGTCTACTCAACAAGGTCAGCACCAGCTCCCTTTTACGTCTTTCCTCTAATGACGGCGTTGTCTTTGAGATGATACACCCCAGCGCTCATTTTTTCGTATTTTCTTTTTCATAAACTTGAGGGCGCTGACATCCTTATTCACTAAGAAGAGCTGAGTTGTAATTCATGTAGTGGGTCCTCCATTTACAAACTTGTTTATCCCGTCACGCCATATTGGCAAATTGAGGACTGAGTTGCGTTGGCGTCGGCAGAGCACACGAGTGAGTGGCCTTCAGAAGCAAACGGCCGACGTCTTTCAGGCCCAAGTACAGCCGCTCGTGCTGTCTCTGGACTGCCCGTCCGTAAAGACTTATACCTAGCCACTGCCTATTATCCACAACGCGTTTTCTATGTGATCGTATTCCAGATGAAAAGAACTCTTAATACTATCAGAAAACCGAGCGCGTTTCTGTGGTTTTACCATGTTCCCTGGAGTTGATTTGACTTCTTCAGACTGCTATTTGCAGACAAAATTCCTTTTAGTATCTCTTTCGCGTAACCTCTCGTCATTCTGCATTGTGACGTTTGTGCGCAATGTGTTAAGAAGCGTAACTTTGTTTTTTTTTCCGACCTTTCCTTCTGAAAGAGAATGATCTGAAGCTTCTAGCTAAATAACTGTATAATACTGTAAAAAAAGGTTTTACCAGTGTCTACTTCACGGTGTTAGAAACATAATGTAATTTTTAACTTCTTCTTTCCCTGTTTCTCACTCAGTCTCACTCTGATCGATTTTACTTTTTAAAACTGCGTAAGGATGAAATATAATAACACACTTTAAAAGTTGCGTAAATATAAGAGCTCAGTACCCAATTCCCTGTGCAACATGCGGTCCTTTTTACAGTCTGGATAGCAAACTACGACAAAGCAGCAAACAAATAAACGATTAAACACGCGAACGAGTCTATATTCTCCCAAGACGTATCTTATCATCTTTGATTGGAATATTAAATAAATGTGACTGTACTAGAAAATAGGCTAATAATCCAAAAGTGAGATGAAAAAAGATGTAAGCTTTGTGGAACCTAGTCTACATAAAAGAGTGTATTGTGTGCTCTTCCTGTGGCAACTGTCTACGAACTGAGTCAACTTGTCGGGAAGAGGGAAGGAGGCTTTTTTCGGCCTCCTTAATGGGTAGTGGTCTGGGCATAAGAGAGCGGTGTAAGCAGGGCGTGGTCTTGTGGCTGGCGTTGTTGACTGCAGATCAGGGGCCCTGCGTTCGATTCTCTGCTGAATTGGAGATTTTCTCCTCTTGGCACTGTGTGTGCGTGCTTGCGTGTGTGGGGGTGTGTGTGTTTGTGTGTGTGTGTGTGTGTGTGTGTGTGTGTTTTTCGTCATCGACTCGCAAATCGCCGAAGTGGCACAAAATAAAAAGACACCAGAAGGTATTTGCCACCGAACAATTCCATACGCACATTCCGTCTTTGTAGCGAGTGGCTCAAGGTCCAGTGATACTCGCAGGACGGATTGTCTGTGCACCACCTGTCGCAGAGATACTTCTGAAAGTCCTCGCAGGAAGTAGGACCTTTCAGAAGCGCTGTAGGCGGGACCAGCAACTAGCGAATGAGGATGCGTACATTCTGCTCCTCATTCTGGTTGGCTGAATAGCGTGAATGTTGAATAATTTTGAAGCGGTTTGAAGCGATATCGACGAGTCATTCGACAGCCCTAGTGCAGTGTAGAAGTGGTGTGTCCCCTGGGGAGGGGTTGGTGCTCTCGCAGCATATTCCAGGAGTCGGGAGTTCGTGGTCAACCGAGTTATTTCTTGCAGCGCTAGGCAGAACGCCATCATAGGGTCTTGGAACCAGTAGGTACTTGCAAGGTACTGTTTCAGCGACCGAGGCGGACTTAGTAAGGTCTAATCAGTTGTACTTGTTTCCGTGGTAAGATGAGAGCGGTGTTTTTGTATGAGCTTTTTTCTCTTGACGTTGATTCGTATATCCTCTTCTGTTGTTGTCATTGACAGTGGGAGTTGCTGGGAGACAGATGTTGGAGGCAGTGTGTAGAACGTCAGGGGTGAACCTTTCCAATACAGTGGTCGGTACTCACAATCTTCCCTGAAAGCAGTTAAACACTTACAGGGCTTCTAATTATCGACTTAGGAGTTGTGACAAGCTTAACTCTGCCTGACGGGTCAAAGCGAGGTTCGCGACTAGACTGACTGGTAGGGCAACAGAGTGATTCTACGCGCCCCGACAGAAGCTCCGCCGCACGGACCGAAGGAGCGTATCCATTCGTGAGACTGTTACAATGTTTAACCAGCAGTAAGTAGGCTGAGAGGATAAGTGTCAGTGTCAGATCCTCCTCCAGCTGACGCCGGCGGTGCCAGCGTTCGACAACCCGGGGCCCAGGTCGCTGTGACGCTGGGCGCGCCCACCGGCCGGCGAGGCACGGAGTGGAGGATCCTCTCCTCCAGGAACGCGGAGGCGCCGACGCTCTTCTAAGCTCAGAAGAGCCGAGCTGCAGCATCCTGTAGTGGGTCCTCCATTTGCAGAGTTGGTTACTCCGTCACGCCATATTGCCAAAGTAAGGACGTGGCGTTGGCGTCAACAGCGCACACGAGTGCCTTTCAGAACCAAACGGTCGTAGAGTCTCGGAAATTCTTTTTTGGGCTGGGACTTTACTTTCTGAAACTAAATTACGTCAAACCTCCCTAAAGGATAACAACTTTTGACGTCCCATGACCCATATCCTGTGTATTTCTCCTTTTTTTGGTATTATAAAGATCAGGACAGTCGTGCACCTTGAAACTAAGTGTTGTGTACATAGTTCCGCGTAGTTAGCGCGTACACAACATTCCCACTAGAGCGCGCCCCGCTATGAACAACAGCGCAGGCGCAGCGCTCGTCCGTCTCCGCACTACGAGATGGCGCTGCCTTAGAGACGGACCAAATTCTGCTTCCGCCGATCCGGGTATTAATATGTCGCGCAGCCAATGAGATTGCTGCTAACGTAGAACCTTTTCTCCTCACGGATCACACTCGCGCAGCTATACCTGAATGCTCGAGGTATTATAAAGAGTGTACAGACCTTAAATCAGTCAATCTACATTTGTCTGCGTCAGCCTGCATTAGTCTGCACCAGTATGCATTAGCCTGCATTAGTCTGCATTAGTCTATAGTCAAGTTTCAGTTTGCGCCTAATAAGATTACCGTATTCCTGTACATAGCCATGAGGATAAATGTATAGAGACTTTGTCCAGTATCAGAGATATATGTGAGAATAAGATTAACGTACCAAGACCAAAGGAACTTCAGATTGTCAATTGTAAATTGCATCCAGAATCAAGTTAAGTAAGGTTTATGATTTTTATTATTTTAATAAATGTGTGTGTAAATTAATCAACTTCTGTTTAAAGTTGGTCACCGTCAATCTGCTACTCTAAGCGTGCAAGTGTCATTTCTATCATCTGACCTAATGGCAGAAGATAAACACGCCACGATAAGACCACGAGACATATTGCTGACACTCGCCTACTTCGCTAGAGTGACAAGTCAAATAATCTGATGGTGTGTACCGAATGTTTTACAATACGCACACCACACTAAGCCATATATATATATGTATTTTCTAAATACATTGTTTGCTGCTCAACAAAATCTTTCTTTTGTTAACCATATGCCTCCTAGTAACTAGAGTCTATAGTAGTTAGAAACTTTTTATTTAGCTGGCTGTAGTTTCTGCCTGCTGTAGTTCGTTTCATGAAGATTTTCTGTGAGGTAAATGACTTACATATATTATATTTACCTCACAGAAAATCATCATAATTATATATATATATATAAGTGACACACACACACACACACACACACACACACACATATATATATATATATATATATATATATATATATATATATATATATATATATCACAGCAAATCTTCATAAAACGAACTACAGTAAGCAGAAACAACAGCCAGCTAAATAAAAAGATTCTAACTACTATAGACTCTAGTTACTAGGAGGCATATAGTTAACAAAAGAAAGATTTTGTTGAGCAGCAAACAATGTATTTAGAAAATTTTACCTTATTCACGTGACAATCAGTTTCGAAAACTATATAGTTCCAGAATGAGATTTTCACTCTGCAGCAGAGTGTGCGCTGATATGAAACTTCCTGCCAGATTAAAACTGTGTATCGGACCGAGACTCGAACTCGGGACCTTTGCGGGCAAGTGCCCCATCCTCATAGGTACTGGCGGAAGTAAAGGTCCCGAGTTCGAGTCTCGGTCCGGCACACAGTTTTAATCTGCCAGGAAGTTTCAACTATATAGTTGTCAATAATACCATTGTCCAAACATTATCGACAACATCCATCCTTATTTTCTTGAGTCTCACTTTACAATGCATATACTAGCAACAGAGAGTCTTTACTAAGAAGAAACATGTCCGTACACTTCTGTATCCACTCGCTAACAGCTATTCCGTCCAACCACAGAGTCTTGCCGAGGGCGTAGAGCGCTTTCAGATATATTAATCCACTCTATAGCGCTGCCAACCTACAAACAGGCTAACAAACTGAGGACTACTAGCGGCGCCTAAATGTACTTTGTTTGAGTGTGACAAATATACTGAATTTACGTAAAAAGAGGACATAAGATCTGATAGTGAGTATAATACTATCCGTAATGAGGAAAAGTTACGGCATCTCCATATTCTAGCAATTAATACCATTAGCATTCAGCCTTTGAACTTTAGCACTACAAATTACGTGTAATGGGTTATTAAGAAGTTTTCGTCTGAGGACGTTGGTGCAGCGTGCATGCAACGTAGGAGAGACTCCGATGCGGGAATAAAAGCACTGATTTCTAGGCAAGGGATTAGTGTGGCATTCGTGTCTTTGCGACGTGCGTCCGGTAAATGCGGTACACGCGAAATGTGGTGACGTTGTTGTGGTTGGCAGGAGAGTCAACACCGTGTTACTAGAGGAGGCCGAAAGGCACGCGATTTAGCTCACGCAGGCTGGCGTGAGGTCTGGAACAGGACGAGGAAATTAGAATTTAGAAACAACGGACGTAGCTGGTGGAATACTTAACTTTAATCCATTAATGACGAACGTCGGTATTGACGGTACATAATTCACTATATCAATAGCAACTGATAATGGCGCCTTGCTAGATCGTAGCAAATAACGTAGCTGTAGGCTATGCTAACTATCATCTCGACAAATGAGAGCGTATTTTGTCAGTGAACCATCGCTAGCAAAGTCGGCTGTACAACTGGGGTGAGTGCTAGGAAGTCTCTCTAGGCCTGCCGTGTGGCGGCGCTCGGTCTGCAATCACTGATAGTGGCCACACGCGGGTCCGACGTATTCTACCGGACCGCGGCCGATTTAAAGGCTACCACCTAGCAAGTGTGGTGTCTGGCTGTGACACCACAGACGTCATTACCAAATGCGCCCAAACAGGACCGACATGCAGTTATTCGTTTCTTGACTATCGAAGGACGAACAGTGATAGAAATACTACGGAAATGAAGGATGTATGTGTTTGGAGCAGTATCTCTGTCGGAAACTGCCGCTGTCGAATGATACACCAAGTTCTGTTGTGGCCGCGATTCGACACAAGACGCCGGTCGATCTTGGAGGCCGCCTAAAGCGGGAAACAAGACTTGGAAGGGTCGATGATTCCTATCGGGCGAGGATGTGCAGCAGGCAGCGACGGAATTTTTCACAGACGAGGACGAGGACACGACGTTTTACTAAACGGTTATACTCAAACAGGTGACTAAGTGGGGTGATGCCTCTATATTCACGACGATAGGTGTACGGGTTCTGGACTGTACGGTCTTTGAACAAAACCTTCCTGATTCTCCATTTATATTGGTGTTCCACATGCCCTGTGCGAGGCGTAAATAGGCGTAGCTTTCGATGAACTGGACGAGGTTGACCCGTGATGCAGATAGTTTGTGATAACGTATCAAAAGTAACTGTCAATGATATTAATATGTAGCACAATAGTTCCTATGTATATTATTGTTTATAGGCACATTTTCGTAGAGTTAAATGTATATTTGACATACATTGTAACCATGGGCATGTGGTTTACATCATTTTGAACTACGAAATAGTACTTAATGTTATTATATGGTTAAAGCATTGTATGTGCTTCCCTTATTAGTTGTGTCTAGATTTGCCAAATGATGGCGATATATCGCATCTAGTCGGAGCGCAATAAACTACTGTAGTATTTCATCGTAGCTTTTTGTTGTATATAGTAGTAGTAGTAGTAGTAGTAGTAGTAGTAAAAACTTCTATGAACTCGAGAAAATCAAGTTCAATATGAAACTTCCTGGCAGATTAAAACTGTGTGCCCGACCGAGCCTCGAACTTTGGACCTTTGCCTTTCGCGGGCAAGTGTTCTACCAACTGAGCTACCCGAGGACGACTCACGACCCGCCATCACAACATTCCTTCCACCAGTACCTCGCCTCCTACCTTCCAAACTTTACAGAAGCTCTCCTGTGAAACTTGCAGAACTAGCACTCCCGGAAGAAAGGATATTGCACAGACATGGCTTAGCCACAGCCTGGGGGATGTTTCCAGAATGTGATTTTCACTCTGCAGCGGAGTGTGCACTGATAAGAAACTTCCTGCCAGATTAAAACTGTGTGCCGCACCGAGACTCGAACTCGGGACCTTTGCCTTTCGCGGGGAAGGTCTCTGCCATCTGATCTACCCGAGCACGACTCACGCCCCGTCCTCAAAGCTTTACTTCTGCCAGTACCTCGTCTCCTACCTCGCAGGAGGGCTTCTGTAAAGTTGGGAAGGTAGGAGACGAGGTACTGGCAGAAGGAAACCTGGGAGGACGAGGCGTGACTCGTGCTTGGGTAGATCAGATGGCAGAGACCTTCCCCGCGAAAGGCAAAGGTCCCGAGTTCGAGTCTCGGTGCGGCACACAGTTTTAATCTGGCAGGAAGTTTCCTATCAGAGCAAACTCCTCTACAGAGTGAAAATCTCATTCAAGTTAAATAGTTAATTTTTGTATTTCCACCGTCTGGATACTTGGTCCACATTGAGGTATTGGCGCCACACTATTGCATCACGCCACTAGAGGAGACAAATCAAACGGCGCAGCCCGTTGTCAAAGCAGAGTATCGAGCGACAATTGGTCTTCGGCAGCAGCGGAAATGTTGCAGTAGTGTGACATCTGTCCAGCCAGCTGTAAAAGCCACTTCGATCGCCCTGACACAGCTGCAACGCCTCTTTATAAATCGTACTTGAGGCGGTTGCAGGAATCGCTAGCATTTACAAGTGCCCAATTAAAAGTACAAAAAACGAAGGGGAAAACATAGCTACGACATACAACAGCTACGATAAATGAACAGTGAAAAACTTTACTTGTAAGAAAGGGAAAATATTTTTGAAATATAATATCTATAATCTATATGTTAATCGTTGCTCTACGATTCCCTTTTGACAGCGGCATGATACACATGTCAGTGCATTTTGTTTAAAAAAAATACTTTTATTTTGTGAAATGATCAACATTTCCGTTCTCTTGCATTTCTTGGGTGAAGAAAGTGATTTTCGGCCATTTATCTTGGAAGCGATTTGCTCATTGATGCAACGATAGAGCGCCATAAGCGCTTGATCGTTGGTTATTTGAACTTTTGGAAGGTGAACCTGCGTCTAAATTCAAATTGCTGTTAGCTTATTACAAAGTAATTTCCTTGTATGAATACTAACTAGATGCACAGTTATCGGCCACCAGTGCACCAAGAAACAACAATGACCATTTGGCCTGAATTTAATTTTCTATTTTTATGCGGTAAATTCATTAAGTATGACAGTATTCAGAATTGAAGTATTCAGTATTTGTTGTAATTTTAACTGTAAATGGCAATTATTGTGCTCTCCCCTTTTTCTGCTGTTGAAGATGGTTCCTTTTCTTTAAGACTTTGCGATACATATGAACATAACATATTACTAATGGATGTATTGGGAACCGCTCCAAAGGCACTGACACACAATTTTCGAGAGACACATTGTCTTCATTTTACACTTCCAGTATCATAGTAAGCAACGTTATCTGCTACAGTACTTTCTTTTAACCAATTTTTTGTTTTATGAGATTTTGTTCTAGCAGAATCTAGCAGACAGCCATGGCGTACTGCAGGTAGCCTTGCTCAGGACCTTACCGCATCCACTGAAACCGTTATCACCAGACACACAGTCTACAGACGACTGAACAGACATGGATCATTCGCCCGGAGTCATGCAAGGTGAATTCCACTGACTCCTGGTCACAGGAGAGCCCGTAAAGTCTGGTGTCAAAAACACAGTACATGGTCATTGGAACAGTGGACCTAGATTCTGTTCACGGGCGAGTCCAGGTATAGTCTGGATAGTGATTCTCGCCGTGTTTTCATCTGGCGTGAACCAGGAACCGCTTAATGTCCTTGAAAGGGAGGTCATGGTTTGATGGCGTGGGGATTATGATTAGTGCAGGTACACCCCTGGATGTCTTTGACAGAGGAATTGAAACAGGTCAGGTGTATCGGGACGTCATTTTGCACCAGTATATCCGCCTTTTCAGGGGTATAGTGGGTCCCACCTTCCACCTGATGTATGATAACTCACGGCCCTACAGAGGTACCATCGTGGAGGAGTACCGGGAAACAGAAGATATCAGGCGAATGCAGTGGCCTGCCTGTTCTCCAGACCGAAACCCCATCTAGCACGTCTGGGATGGTCTCGGTCGACGTATCGCTGCACGTCTTCACACCCCTAGGACACTTCAGGGCCGGCCGTAATGGCCAAGCGGTTCTAGGCGCTTCAGTCTGGAACCGCGCGACCGCTACGGTCGCAGGTTGTATCGTGCCTCGGGCATGGATGTGTGTAATGTCCTTAGTTTAGTTTGGTGTAAGTGGTTCTAAGTTCTAGGAGACTGATGACCTCAAATGTTAAATCCCATAGTGCTCAGAGCCATTTGAACCATTTGACAGGCACGGGTGCAAGAATGGGAGGCTATACTCCAGCAGCTGCTTGACCATCTGATGCAGAGTATGCCAACCCGTTGTGCGGCCTGTGTACGTGTGCATGGTGATCATATCCCATATTGACGGCGGGGTACATGTGCAGGAAACAGTGGTGTTTTGTAGCACACGTATTTCGGGACTGTTTTCTCAACTTATCACCAATACCGTGGAGTTACAGATCTGTGTCGTGTGTGTCCTCTATGTGCCTATGCTATTAGCGCCAGTTTTGTGTTGTGGCATGTTGTGTGGCACCACATTCTGCAGTTATTCTTAATTTATGAGCATGAGTGTATGTTCATCTTATTCCAGTACCAACTCATTATTTTTGCTCTTGTTCGATTGCAGAAGAAAACAAAAATTTTAGAAGTATAAAACAACGTAATGTATGAAGCAAAACAGTAAAATGTACTAGTTGCTCTTTAAAATAGGCAGCAGATCTCTCAATATCCAGTAAAAGATTTTTCGCTTCCATTTGCTGGCACAAGCATTGCACTACCTCTGGTCTATGCTCGCATCTCTAACTTGATTCAGTATACTGGCCTAAGCAATTTATATACCGGGGGAAGTGGGATACGTGTGCAGTTTGCGAAGGTCATAATTTTTCTTGAAGGGGAAGGGTGCGGGGGCAGCAGACCTGCTTGCCTTTACAAAGTTAATGAAAAAGAACACAGTCTCTCGATATTCTTAACAATTATCTCTAGTTTACTTTTACTGGCAGACTTATAATGAGACATGTTAGTGCATTTCACGTAGTGCACAGCCAATGAGCTTGGCGTTAAGAGAACTGTGCATGGAATTTGTGAACTGCTTGTGTAGAGTGCTAGCCAGCTTACCATTCCCGGCGCTTTCGAGCAATAGCTCTAACTGGTGGCCTCATGGCTTATCCTCTTAACTTCTCAACAACATTGCAGTGCCTCACATTGGCCATTGCAGTAAAGTGTCCTCAGTAAATCATTCTGCCCTAAAAGCATTAAAAAAAATGCTTATTTTGACAATATGTCTCTGAGAATAGATTTTTTGGTGGTCATGTTTAAAACATTGTGACTATTCTACGTAAAAAAAATGTCTTTCATCCGACAGACGGTTGTCGTGGAGCACAAGTGAAAAAGTTTTATAGGTAGAAAGGAGTCGGAGAGCCGCGGTGATCCCGGTGTATAGGCGCCAGGGGGTCGAGCGGCAGGAAGCGGCGGAGCGCGGAGCAGGTGGTCCGCGGCTCTGTTCCATTATTAATGGCCAACGTGCGTAATCTGCGGCGCGCGGAATGTCCGCCGCCTTCTGCCGCGGAGCGGGGTCGGCGAACGCGCGGCCGCTGCGGCCAGCGGAGAGGCGGAAGGCGTAGAGGCGCGGAGCGTAAGCCGTCGGCACACGGGCCGTGCTGTCCAACGTTAACGTTGAGCGCGCCAAGTTCCACGTGCTGCTGAACGCTCGGGAACGATGCGACTTGTGCGTACGGTACGTGGGCCCCCACGTGGCATACGCGATCGCAACGCACTCCAGCGGCAGCTTGAGGGATGTTTCTAGGTCGTAAATCGAACTGTTTACTCAACGGGCGCGCGTAAAATTCCCACCTTAGGTCTATTAAAACGCACATTTCCTCCATCGTCCACGAAAAGGAAAGTACCATGTTCAATCAATAAGGACACAGGCTTACAAAAGTTCCATTACAAACAGTGCTGTACAATAAACCTGTGTGCCGGCCCGAGACTCGAATTCGGGACCTTCACCTTTCGCGGGCAAGTGCTCTACCAACTGAGCTACCCAAGCACGATTCACGCCCCGTCCTCACACCTTTACTTCTGCCAGAACCTCATCTCCTACCTTCCAAACTTTACAGAAGCTCTCCTGCGAACCCTGCAGAACTAGCACTCCTGCAGGAAAGGGTATTGCGGAGATATGGTTATCCACAGCCTAGGGGATGTTTCCAGAATGAGATTTTCACTCCTCAGCAGAGTGAAAATCTTATTCTGAGTGCGGTACAAATTTGGAATACTTCTCCGCATAAGATAAACATTATTTCATCATTCTCACATTTTAGTAAAACCCCAAGGTCAGTATTACTTGATCACTGTTCCTACTCAGTAGCAGAATCTTTACAACGTGTGAATTACGCAGCGTAAAAGAAAAACGAGCATAATATATTTACACAAGTAGCGGAAGCTGACCTGTAATTAAGCAAATCGAACAAAGTTACCCCTCAAAAAAGGTGAACTTATATTTACATAACATCAAATATTGTAGCATATACTTATATTAAACTAATAATAAAGTATCAGAACTAAATATAAACGCGAATGTTAGGAAAAAAATTTGAGAGTGTAAAGACGCGAACAACCGCCTTAGCATAGACTACCGGATAGAAACGCTACCCATTACACTTTTTTTTTTATTTTTTTTTTAGATTTTTGTGCTGGACCGAGACTCGAACTCGGGACCTTTGCCAATCGCGGGCAAGTGCTCTACCAACTTTTTTTTTTTTTTATATCTGGACAGGAAAAGAAAAACTACAAAAAAATGTCTATTTGCCACCGCCACTTGTATTCTAACAAAAAAATAAAATTAAATGCACCTCTTCAGGCGTTGGCACCTATCTACACCTATTCCAAAACAACTAACCTATTACTGCAAAGGTGTAGGAAAGGAAGAAAGTAGGGGGGAAGAGACATAGAGAGTAGCGATAAAAAAATGAAATTTGTTGTGAACAGGAACTTTTTTTTTGTTTTTAGTTTATTGTATTGCATTTTTGTTTTCTTTATTTTTCTTTGTTTTTTTTTTTGTATGTATGTTTTTATTTATTCATTTTTTTGTATTATGGCAGTCGTTGCACCAGAATTCTAGGAGTCGCTTGCGCCGTCTGATTGGCGGAACATCCAAACGTGTCTTCTCGAAATTTTAGTGGGGATTCCGTGTGTAGTACGTTCAGAACATCATATCGGCAAAAAAGCATCAGCATCTCATGGCTTGGACGTTCCAGCTGGAAGGCGGGTCATGAAAGGCGCTCCGTAGAAAATTGGAAAAGAACTGCTTGTATCTGGGGTTGCGAACAAGTGCACAATGTCGATCGTTAAGGTACGTCCAATAACCTAGTTCTGATTTCTCATCGGGCCCAAAAAGGTAGCGGACTGTATGACCGCGTATCCAATTCACGGCATTAGTTTCTGTTGTGGGGTAATGAATCACATCCGGGAATAGAAGCGTCAGGAAAATAATCTGAGCAGGCGGCTGTCGGGTGAGGAAAGCCAGGATACGCTGCGCGAGCCTCCAGACGTCAGCAGACGGACCACATGAGAACCGATGAGCGTCCGTGTCCTCTACACCACAGTGAACACAGAGTGGTGTGTCAGCAAGGCGGATGCGGTGCAAACGAGACTGGTTGACCTGTTTGCCATTGACGGTGATATACCAGGTGGACTGAACGCTGGTGTCGAGGTAACCAGCATGCACTGCTTTCCACACACGGCGCCATATGATCTGGGGAAACTTGTGTTCAATGGGGTTGGGGGTTTGACACATTTGTAAGGTGTCGTATACAGTCTTTGTCTGGAGTATACGGAGAAGGGGTAAGGAGTGCAGAATGTAACTGATTTCAAAGAAGAAGTACCGAAAGTGATAAAAGGGGGGTGGAATGTCGGATAACATGACCGGGGCTGACATGGAGACTGGTGCGTATTCACGCAAAAGCAGTCCGGTCAGGCTCGTCGGGCAGCGACGCCAGACTTTCAGTTGGGAGCTAACAAAAAGTGCGGTAACTCTGTCTGGCACATGGAATAAGCCCACTCCACCACGCTCCCGCGGGAGGGCAAGGGAGGAATATTGAACTTTAAATAACATCCCGGCACAGACAAAGGATCCCATCGCCATCAACATACGACGTGCGAGGGTAATCGGAACCGGGAACACTTGTGCCACATGGGGGATGCGTGAGGCGTGATAAACATTCACGTATTGCGCGCGCTGTATAATGTCGAGGGATCTAAGCCGGTGTTCCACAAGGCCAGCCCTGATCGTTTGTAGGAGACGTCGACTGTTGGTTGCCGCTGAGCGACGGAGGTCATTCATAAAATCAATGCCGAAACAGCGGACACTGGTGGCCACACTTAGAGGAGCGACAGATCTTTCTGGTAGACCCTCACCAATGAGCAGAACCTTCGATTTGGAAATGTTAAGAGAACTGCCCGATGCCTCCCCATAAGTCGTCACCCAAGTCAGAGCAGCGCGAACATCGTCTTCATTGCGGAGGTAGAGGACTAGATCGTCAGCATAGGCTGTACAACAGAAGCGGTGCCCATGCAATGTCAGGCCCACCAGGCGTTGGCGAAGTCCCTGTAGGAGGGGCTCTAATGCCAAAGCATACAGTATCGTGGAAAGTGGGCATCCCTGTCGGACAGAGCGCTCGATCGCTAGAGGCGCGGTGAGGCGACCATTACAGAGTATTCTTGAAGTTGCGCCGCTCAAGAGCCGCATTACCACGGTGATTGTACGAACCGGAAAACCCATGTGTTGGAGGACCGATTTCAGAAAAGTATGGTCGACACGGTCGAAAGCTTGACGGAAGTCAAGCGATGCCAATGCGCCAGGTAAATGTCGCGAGCGCGCGAGCGCAATCATGTCCCTATAACGGCAAAGGGCCGTATGGATGTTGTTGTCACCGCCCAACGAAGTCTGATCAAGGGAGGTGACGGATCTTGCTGCCTTCTTGAGGCGTGAGGCCAACAAACGGGTGAAAATTTTCATGTCACTGTTGAGTAGAGTGATGGGCCGGTAATCACAGATCCGTGATCGCCCATGTGGCTTAGGGACCAGGATGATGACCCCATCAAGGAAGGTGGCTGGGATCATCGTTGTGGGTGACATCAATTCACGACAGATGGACGTCCAAGCAGGTAACAAAAGGTAGCTAAAATACCTGTAAAAGTCGAGGGGGAGGCCGTCAGGTCCAGGGGACTTGTTGGCAGCCCCCACCTTGATTGCATCTAGGACTTCATCAGAGGTCACTTGTTCCTGAAGTTCTTGAGCCACATCCTCTGGTATGGTGTTGACAGTCATTGCTGCCACCTCCTCAATTAAGGTCGGGGGATGAGGGACGGCAGCGAACAGTTGACGGAAATGAGAATAGAAAGCGTGACCAATGTCGCATTGCGTAGTGTGTCGTCGTCCTTCCGCATCTGTGAGATCGTGGATGAGGGTTCGACGACGACGTCAGCGTTCCCTGAGAAGGTGGTACATCGATGGCGTTTCATTAGGCATATGGTCACGGGTGCAGGATCTGACAAGAGTCCCTTCTAAGCGCCGTCGCGTGAGGGAAGTGATCTGCGCTTTAGCACGATGCACCATCATCTGACGATCAGGAGAGAAGGCCATCGAAGTGCAGTCACGAAGGACTGCATAATAAAAGTCCATGGTGCTCGCTTGCCAGGCTTTGAAGTCTTTGCCATATCCTATCAGCGCCCTGCGCAGAGCTGGTTTCGCGCATGATACCCACCACGATAAGGTGGATGCGTAGGCGGGGCGACGACGATGACAGAGGGCCCACGCATCCTCAACGATTCGTCGGCAGTCAGGGACAGTCAGGTGGGAAACGTTGAATTTCCACAAGCCGCGGCAGTGCCACACTTGTTGGCGGGCGAGGACGACATCGCAGATGTAGGCGTCATGGTCAGAGAAAGCCAGAGGCCATACTTCGGCATGTCGAGTGTCGGCAGCAAGGGAACGTGTGAGGTATATACGATCGAGACGACTAGATGAATGCGCCGTATAATATGTGAAACCTGCACGGGTGCCATGCACCTTTGTCCATGTGTCAACAAGCTGGAGTCTGTCGATGATGACGGAGAGGGCCGCACAAGGCGAATGATGCGGTAATTGATCTTCAGGCCTTTGCGTGGAGTTGAAATCGCCACCGAGGACCATATCATCTAGGGGACCCTCAAACAGCGGCGTTACCTCGTCAGCAAAGAAAGTGTGTCGATCACGACGTCGACTGGAGCCGGACGGCGCATATACATTGAGGATATGGACGCCGAACAGCGTGAGAGCCATACCCCTAGCATTAGCAAGGTACACTACATCTTCAGCAGGGAGTCCAGAACGGAGGAGGATGGCAACTCCACTACCGTTGTCAGAAGCATGGGAGATGTGTGCCACGTAGCCAGTGGGGGCATGGAAATCGGCGACAAACACTTCTTGGAGGAGGGCAATGTCGACATCAGCAGCATAAATGGTCTCACGGAACATTGCCAGTTTATGGGGGGCCCGAATAGTGGCCAGATTCATCGTCACTATGCGGTAATGTTGGGGGCGTGCTCCCACCATTGGCACAGATGTTCCGGCAGAGATGTCTGGCTGGCGTGTAACATCTGACGTAGTCACCGTTGTCGTAATCACTGGCTGGAAGGTGGGTCAGGCACCTCCATGGGGCACTGCCTGATGGGAGGACCACCATCTCGAACTGCTCCTTCGTCGATATCGTCAGCCCAGGAGACTGGAACAGACGGTGAGCGACTGTCACACTCCTCGAGGGCGAGTTGTAGCGACGCTGCTGTAGTGGGGTCCAGGGAGGCACCCTCCTTGGAATCCGTCATATTCGTGTGAGATCGTTCTTCAGATGGGACATCAGGAGCAGCCTCTCCTGTCGTCAGAACGCTCGAAGGGAGATCACTGTCGTGTATCAGCTCCACTGCCTGTGATGCCACATGAAGAAGTGTGTCGTCAGATGGCGTTTGACTCCTCTTCTTCCGTTTTCTGGGCGACCGTTGCTTTCGGAGGTGCTGTTCTGAATCAGAATGTGGATGTTCGATGTCCGAGGTCGCGCCAGTCTGAAGAAAGGCAGAGGTAGGCACCGCATTCGCGTCGATGTCCATCGAGCTCTGGAGAGTTGGTGGTGTCGTAGCCGTCAGAGGAGATGGTGCCGGTGAGGCCATGGCAGCACCGTCATTTCCAGTGGGGAGTGCCGGGTGGAGAAGAGGTGCTTCCTGAAGTGACGCATCGGGGCTGCGTACGGCTGTGGCGTAGCTATCTGGTAAAGAAGCGGCCGTCACTTTGGGAGCTGAGTCACTGGTCGGGACCTGGAGCAAACGTCGGCGGAGACATTCTGACCGAACATGGCCCTCCTGTCCGCAACCGGCACACGTCCGCGGCTGGCCATCATACATAACGATGGCTCGCACGCCACCTATCAGCAGATAGGATGGTACATGTTTGGAGAGTTCGATTTTGATTTGGCGGACACCATTCAACACGTTGTATGTCGTGAATGTCTGCCATTTCTCCGCGATGTGCCCCACAACATTGCCATAGGGTCGGAAAGCTTCGACGACCACATCTTGCGGCACTTCGAAAGGGAGCTCAAAAACCCGGATTGTTCGAAGTCCGAAACCAGCGTGATCGACCGTCACCTCTCCAATATGCCCGTCAGAATGTTTGAACTTGAGTCCGCGTGCGTGTTGTCGAACTACGTTAGCACACGCTTCCTCCGTCGTCATCTTAATATAGACGATGCTGCTAGTGATAGAGAAATGAATACCTATCACTTCCTGAGGGTCCAGATGTAGCTCTTCGCGAATGAATTGCTCAATTTCAAAAGCGCGTGGTCTAGCATGTTCGGCTTGGAATGTTACTTTAACTGTCGCTCGGCGGTAACAGTGCGCCATGAGGTGCAATAGAAATGGACGCTACACAACACGAAATACCGCGACGCGGAAGTAAACAAACTACGGTGCGCTGTCCGGCGCGCGGAGCCGGTCCGCACGCGACCACGGCCGAAAGCCGACTACTAAACCAACAACAGGCTGCTGCTCCTTAAAAATATTGTGTTACCCCTTGCTAAAAACGTTCATCACACAACTAACAACGGGTTTTCCAGTGATTCTCAATTTGCTGGTGCTCAGAAACGGCATATATACATATAGGCTTGAAATGAATGCCAATATGGCGCCTCACATCTCTGTACTGAAGGGAAACGGAGTGCGTGTGACGTAGGTGGCGATGTGCCATCTCATTGGTCAACGCTCAGACGCACGCTCAGAGTATCTGAGATGCCAGATATTGCTCCGCACATTCTGAAAGACTCCCGAACGTGCTGTTCCACGCTATGACGTCAGAAACTCGGCACGCTCAACGCTCAACGTTCGGATGCTCGGTCCGTGTGTCGACGCCTGTAGGCGACGCCACGGCGGCCGCCGCAGACCCACTGGGCTGCACGGCGCCGCGCTGTCCTCTGCTCTCGCCGAGCGCACGTCTTCCCACCAAGTTCGTGAGGAACCGCACCACCGGAAAACACGAGCAGTAATCATTCCCGAAGTTCCTCTAAAAGTGAAAGAGTGCTTCACAGCCAGCGCGCTCCTCGAGCAGAATGTGAACGCAGGCCTGGAGCTGCGAGTACCGAACCCCCTCTCTCGGCACAGGCGACAGCGTGGGGAGACGTGTGGAAGCTTGTGTGAACGAGGAAAATTCATCATTTTGGAAACGCTTGGACGAATACAATCTATGTACCGGGTGGTTATAATTAAACTTTCCCCATTTAACACGTTGTAACACGGAAGTTAATTACCATACGAGGATCAAACTGCGAGGTGCCGGGGTGGAGAAGAGTTTGTACCTCTTTAATTCAGACGAATCTTGCATGAGAACGAGACATGCACTCGATCCCCTCCTTATCTACCATCTAATTATGTGCACAACGGCAACGGGAGGAAATGATGGTGCACCCTGCTAGTTGGTAAAATAAGGAGTGCACACTCACTATAATTTAATAAACATCGTAATCTACTCAAAAAGAGAACTTCGTCATAATAAACAACAGGAAATGGGATTCTGCCCATATCTACGAAATGATATGCGGATTAAATATCAAAATGAGATTTGTTATATATGAGAACATAAATGCACATGATTGTCGACACGCACAGTAGGTTAAAGTATAGGGTATACTGAAATATTATGAGAATAAGAGTGGGCTCGAGAGCAAAGGGTTCCTACTGTCTGTGATGCAATAGATTAACGATAATGACTGGAGGTCCTAATGAATCAAATATTAATCTCCCGACTGTGTAGCAGTATCGCAATTAGTAGTGAGAGCTCAAATGGGATCACATGGAGAAACAGGCAAGGTGGACTTGTAGCAAAGCAAGGGCGCTTGCTGCTGAGGGATTCTGTATAAAATTGATGAGGTCCTACAATGCCGGAGCCGCAAAATACTGTACCAGTACTGAAATCTGCAGCGCGTCGTCGTTAGACAGCGTCCTGAATATGCAGGCGCCGACTTCTGCTGTGCTGCAACTCTGTGTCAACCCCTGGCTACGAAGGCCGTCGGAGAATTTTTCAAAAACGAGCGACCAAGTCGCAAGATCGTCCGACTCCGAGCAAGATCAGATCCCGAATCCCCCTCTGTGATGTGATGCAAGCAGCGAAGCCAGCATTGCTCAACTCCCTACTCTCCTCGAAAACTGCGAATCAGCATTCAGTTCTGGTTTCAAAATTCCCCCACACTGTCTCAGCACATCATTCGCGCCAATAGCGAGCGTTCCCTCCAATTTCGAGCAGGACTTTATGACGGCAACTAGCCTCGGTTTACGTTGACCAATCATGCCTCTGCCATTCAGCCGAGGGCACTGAGCTTGCCGATTGACCGGCTACGAAAACAACCTGCCTAGACCACCGACCAATCAGTGCCAGACAGTCGCACTTAGCAGGGCACGGTCCACAAGTTTTCTCCGAATGAAGAGGACAATGCAGTAGGTTGGTGCCAGGAATCTTTGTTCCGGACGCGCCGGAACGGTAAACACATAAACTGCGGCGACACTCAGACGTCTCGCAGGTCGTTTCACCCTGCATACAATAGGCGAAACTCGACCGACGTCAGTCTTTCCGCCAGGCGCTTAAGCCTATTGTCCCTAATGCAGGGAATTGCAGCCCCCAACTAGACACCCAGTGTGCCGCGTCCTCCGACGCTCGCTTCACACAAGCCACCCAGGCAAGTAAAACAACATGTTTAGGAATCGAGTGAAATCTACTTTTTTGACCTCTCAATACAAATACTCTCATTACAGAAACTTTATTCCGTCTGTTACCACCGTGCAATGACACAGAACATTAATAAAATTGATGAAAATGGGAGGCGACATGCAAAAGAGGGCATGGAACCTCTCAAAACACGGTAGCATTAATGTCAAGAGAAGAGAAATAAAGCAGAATCACTTCAGTTGCCGGCCGCGGTGGTCTAGCGGTTCTAGGCGCTCAGTCCGGAACCGCGAGACTGCTATGGTCGCAGGTTAGAATCCTGCCTCGGGCATGGATGTGTGTGATGTCCTTAGGTTAGTTAGGTTTAAGTAGTTCTAAGTGCTAGGGGACTGATGACCACAGATGTTAACTCCCATAGTGCTCGGAGCCAGCCATTCACCAATAATACCCTGCTCCATTTGTCTAAGTTCATGTTGACACGTCAACAAGTATACTGCGAGTGGTCACGTGTGTGAGACTACGAATCGTGATGACTGATCACCCGGCACCTGGTGGCCATAGCTGGAACTGGACGGTGGCGCTGTGACGCATGAAAACCATGCACCCCATACTCTGTACATTAATGCTTCCAAGTTTGGTACTCGTACAGTAATTAGTTTCCGTGTTATATCGTGTTAATTACGGGAATTTTAATTACAAACACCCGGTAATTCCTGTCGCGTTGCTGACCAATTATGTCATGCTGCAAACAAGCGCTATCTGCGGGGTAGCTTGACAGGAAGCTATTCCTATTACTTCACAGGAAGTAATAGGAATAGAAAACTGAAAATCAGTTATTCCAGGAACCGGATATTTTGAGCGGTTGTAACAGTCAGGTTAAACTGACCAGGAAAAGAAATCGGTTTAACCGAAAACAGGTTGTTTCAGTGATAACCGCCTCCCTAGGTGGCAATCGTTAAAAGAAAGGCTTTTTTCTTGGCGGCGAGATGTTTTCACGAAACTTCAATGTCGGCCGCGGTGGTCGTGCGGTTCTAGCGCTGCAGTCCGGAACCGCGAGACTGCTACGGTTGCAGGCTCGAATCCTGCCTCGGGCATGGATGTGTGTGATGTCCTTAGGTTAGTTAGGTTTAAGTAGTTCTAAGTTCTAGGGGACTGATGACCTAAGATGTTAAGTCCCATAGTGCTCAGAGCCATTTGAACCATTTTTGAAACTTCAATCTCGAACTTTCTCCTCTAAATGCGAAAATATTTCATTGCCGACAAGCTACATAGAGAGGAATCATAAATAAAATAAGGGAGATCAGAGGTCATACATAAGGATTTAACTGTTTGTTTTTAGTACGCACAGTTGGAGAGCGGAACCCTCTGCCTGAAACTTTAAGCGAGAATTGCGGAATAGTCACGTAGATGTGGATATGTAGATGTACGACCGCAAGTAATGTTTGCCAGGAGGGGTGAGGGAAGAGGCAACTGCGACCGATCCGTATCTTCCCCGCCCCCCACCTCAATAACCTCCCCACCCCGCCCCTTCTCCCATCATGCCCATCTCCAGAACGGACTTGCTCTGAATCTGTGGAAGATCTGCTCGCGACACAGTGTCCGCACATTTCACAAAACTGCACAAGATGTTGGTATGCTTCACTACTGCCTGTAGTATGTCTCTCGAGAGCGCCCCCTCCTCCCCCCCCTCCCCCCCCCCCCTCCACGATCCATGAAGCGTCCGCTGTGTTTTGCGGCCGGCCTGCTGCACGCTGACGCTTTCGCTCGCCCTGGGAGGATGCCGGACTGGGCCGCAGTATGCCGGAGAAGCTAGTCTCTCTCGAGCAGAAGTGATGTCAAAATGACGTGTCACTCGATGCGACCACTAAACCTGCTAGCCATCGACCCAATAAGCCGGGAGAGACATCACCTCCCGTGTATGTGAGTGGACCCTCCAGGAAAAAAAAAAGCAAATATCTGTGACAAGCAGGAATACAAATGCCACTGTCACTCGTTCCACTCGCATCATCTTTCGTGTGTTAAGCAGACCGAAGCCACAAAATGGAAGAAACTCATTCCTGTTACAGTGCGCTCTAGTATATAAATGAAATCGAATGTTGCAGAACATACTTCTGTAACAATATCAAGAAGGTTCCGGAATCTGTTACAGATGTGAAGATGAAGAAAACCTACTACCTTTCATTTCATAACACAACACGTCTAATCACATGACTATAACGAACACATTCGACTTTTCACTTTAATATCGTTCATCGTAGCGTCCCCTGATGGCTATTACAGCCGATGTCTAATTAAAATCACAACAGATCGTAACAACAGTGACGTATTTGTAATAAATCGTCAACGTGCCGTTGCCTTAAAACGGCATACTGTCATAGCTCGCAACGTATGATACGAAAACCTCGAAATACGATGAAATTCATCGTGGCGTCCCCAGAGTTGTTCACATGTCGACCGCTAAAGAGTTTCGTGGCCGCACAGAGTGCCACGGCGTTTTGACCTCACTTTAGCTCCAAAGCTCCGAATGACACCAGCTAACGTCCGCTTCAGTATGCGCGTCACGCGACCTGGCCTGCCTAAACGGGCGGCTGGCGCGCTGCGCATCCGCCTACATGACGTGAGCTACGCCCTGTCTTGCCCCACGCCACCGCCGTCCTCACACCTGCCATCACAAGTGGTCATCACCTTCTAAGTGTATCAGATCGTCTAACGTAAATTCCGCTTGAATCGACGATTCTGATTTACAGAGTGAAATTATCACTCTGCAACGGAGAGTGCACTGATATGAAACTTCCTTGTAGTAAATGAAACAATAAGTTCACTGTTACCAGTCACAGTTTTATTTATCTCCACGACCCGTTTCGAAGGTTTAAACCTCCATCATCGGGTGGATTTACATAAGTAAGTATTACATTTGTGTGTGTGTTGTGTTACGATTTTTGGAGGACCTTGTGACACTGCCTAGTGGAGAAACAAGACACTATTTCAGAATATGGTTTAGGATTACTTTTGACACAAAAATTAAACTGATATCTAATGGTAAACATTAAATAAGTAAACTACAGTACCTTCAGTGGTCACAGGTTTCTTTTGCTGTCGTAACGCTAAACATTCATACTCGTTTATACAATTTAGCTAAACATTCATACTAGTTTATACAATTTAGCGGTTTTAACTTGTCAGAATTGGATTTATATACCACCTGAAGTACACACACATACATTTGACACCTCAAAACAAACACCGCCAAATGCTTAAAGCAATTATTCTGTAATAATGTTTTTACGATGTATACACTTTGCATTTTGCGATAATGTCTTCTCTTCTGCTATACGATCCTTACACCCAGCTGATTTCTGACGCCACATTTGTTTACAAATGTGGCAGTATACATGTGATGTGTTACGACAGCAAAAGGAACCTGTGACCACTGAAGGTACTGTAGTTATTATTTAATGTTTACCATTAGATATCAGTTTAATTTTTTTGTCAAAAGTAATCTTAAACCATATTCTGAAATAGTGTCTTGTTTCTCCACTAGGCAGTGTCACAAGTTTCTCCAAAAATCGTAACACAACACACACACAAATGTAATACTTACTTATGTAAATCCACCCGATGATGGAGGTTTAAACCTTCGAAACGCGTCGTGGAAATAAATAAAACAGTGACTGGTAACAGTGAACTTGTTGTTTCATTTAATGTCAGTAACAGTCACGGTAAAGCCTAACCTAAAAATGTTCGCATTTAAACTTCGTTGCAGATTATAGCTGTGTGCCGGACGGAGACTCGAACTCTGGACCTTTGTCTTTCGTGGGCAAGAGCTCTACCGACAGTTACTCAAACACGACTCACGGCGCGCCCTCACAGCTTCACTTGATGATCTGCCTGAAGAATTTAATCGTCTTGTTTGTTATTTTTACAGTACGGGGTTGAATCCCTTTTAATCATCACTATCGAGTGTTCACGTCATTCTGTTACTTGTATGCGAAACATACGCGAAGAAAAACCCAGCCTTAGTGTCAGATACGGTTTTATACGATTTTGCCGTGTATATCTGAAACATGTAAGTCTTTAGGCGTGAAAGTAGCTGCGGGCATACTCTACTGGAGTGTTATAAGCCCTTCCCCTTTCACAATGTAGTAGATAACGTCGGAAGCACCATGAGGCTGTTTGCAAATGATGCTGTTCGATACAGGGAAGTCACATTGCTAGTAAGCTGCAGTGAAATGCAGGAAGGCCTGCAGAGGATCGACACGAGGTACATGCATTGACAGCTGAGTCTAGACAGCGTCAAATGCAGCAAACTGCGCATAGATCAGCGCAATGGCCTGTTCTTGTTTGATTAGACCAGGGCCGGCCAGAAAACCTGCACGCGTGCGGTGCTCCTGCACATGTGTAACTTCCGGGACACAGCGTGCACGCCGCAGCCGTTAGCGTTCATGTAGTGCATGTTTCTACGCACAGATGTCGCTTTATCCACTTGCTGGGATACTCTGTACCGGCGCATTCTAGTGCTCTTTCCACAGATTGCAAGCCAACCACGGGAAGGTATTTCGCGTATTAATCATTTAAAATACTGTCACAGTCTACTCATTGAGACGTCTACTTTTATGTTAACAGTTTCACCCAGTAAGACATGTAATACAGTTAACAACCGTGGGTTTTTATTAAGGCAGCTTGAATGACGGCACGTAAATACGCGTAATGTTTTTGAGCTAGTATTTAAGAAAGAGAGCACTTAGCGACTTCCAACGAACTTTATTCATGATTTCAAATAACATTTAACTAATGCAAGGTTTCCTATAACTAATTCTTGGTGCCCTCAGTTACACCCACATAATTTCCGTCTCACTGACCACTGAACGGAATGATAATCGCAGATCTCTCGATGATCACCTGTTATATCAATACCATTATTGCTATCTCTTTCAACAGTTCGTCTGAAATCTGCATAGTAACCGACAGTTAGATGAATGTTATGTTTTATCGACTTCACCTGAGCGTAGCCCTTCACACATTAAAAAAAAAACCTTAATGTAAGTATACATTGAAACAATCGGTTTAATGACCAATTTTCCTCTTGCTTGTACCACGTAAACAGGGAAGTGGAGCCGCCGCTGTTCATTTAGGACACATGTCTAATAACACATGTCGCTGTCACTCCCTGTCGCACATGTGCGCACATGTGCAGCACTTCCGCACGTCTGCACACTGTGCAGGGTTTGGCCGGCCCTGGATTAGACGGACGTCCAACAATCACTGGAAACAATGAACAAGACTGAATACCTGGAAGCGTGCCTATGGAGCGATTTAATGTGGAGCAATTAACCATAAGAGAGACAAGCAGATTTCATCGAAGAATCCAGAGGAAGTGAAGTCGACTGAGGAAGGAGGTTGCTAACAAAATCCTCATGTGACCGATACTTGACTATTGTTTGTCAGCCTGGGACTCGTGTGCACGACAGGGAGACGCCATCCACCGCCCATTCTTTTTCCATCAGTTTCGGTGCACACATCTTCAAATTGGAAGACCTTGACTTTCATTTTGGAGTCCTTCGCCAACTGCTCGAGACTGTCATTATAAACCAATCATTCATGTACTGACGCTTATAGAAAGGCGATTTTCATACGCACCTCTACGTTTATTTTGCAATGAGTCATCTAATGTCGAGTACATGGTTCGTCATTCTACTGGCCCGCTTCGGGTTCTCAGTAGATTTCAATACGCTTTTTCTGTCCAGTGGTATAAGTGGGTACTGGAACACTTATGACGAACGACCTACATATATCTCACGAAAAAACCATAAGGCTAAAAACTGGAGAGATCAGACCTGATACAGTGCTTACCAACACTTCTTCTTTCGGCGCACTTTTGACGAGTCGAATACGAAAAGCTACATGATTTAGTCTCTTCCGCACACTATAATGGTGTCTTGTGGTGTGTAGATGTAAAGGTTTCATTTTGTTTATTTACATACACTTTGTCGCTTTTGATTGTATCTATCTTTTACAAACGTTGACTTCAGAGAAAAAATGATTCAAATGGCTCTGAGCACTATGGGGCTTAACTTCTGAGGTCATCAGTCCCCTAGAACTTAGAACTACTTAAACCTAACTAACCTAAGGACATCACATACTTCCATGCCCGAGGCAGGATTCGAACCTGCGACCGTAGCGGTCGCGCGATACCAGACTGAAGTGCCTAGAACCGCTCGGCGACACCGGCAAGCGACTTCAAAGAAGATACGGGAAAAACGCTCCCTTTGTTTTTTGGCAAGAACATCCAAAAGTGTGGCACACTCCATTTCACCTGATTACGGGTGTAAATGCGCTATGCGGTATGTCTCTTAAGGGAAAAATAAATGGATAATTGAGGTACCATTGAATCTGTAACCACATGGGTATAATCGTTTCATTTTAGGCAATAAAATACGAGTATATGTGATGAAATGGTATTTTGTTTTAACTGCACCTGTGAATCCACTATTTTATTTTCTGTAGTTCCATCTTGTTTAAATGGAATGAGGCTGCGGCTTGGCGAAGACTTGCCAATGGGTCATCTAAAGTTGTAGCTAAATAAAATTACGCGTGTTAATTTTATTTAATAATTTCATTTAGCTACGAGTTTCGGTGTCTCATTGGCACCATCTTTACGCTTCTATACACGAAACTACGTTAAGTCATCTAGTCGTTTGTGCACCACTATATCCAACTGTTTTCCGTAGACTTTTCGGTCGGCGTGGAACCCTTCCACCTCTCTGTTTTAGTGGTTGGAGCATTGTAGTAAAGATTTCAGAGAAACTCCATTACTCATCTATAACATTTAATTCGCTTTCGTTTTGAACATTATATGTAATTTTCCAACACCTAGTAACTGCAAGTACAATAATCAGTCTCAAATATTTGATTTAATGATTTAATGTAGCGTTCGTACTCAACCCCCAACCTTCAAAAAAAAAAAAAAAAAAAAAAAAAAGGAAAGCAATAATAGCAAGAACCAAGGATCCGGAATCTATGAATGAGCATCATCCAGGGTCACTATCTGTCAAGGTCCCATGCTACGTTAACGAGCTGTCTTCCTCATTAACGGCAACTAGAAGCTCAATACCGCCACACAAATTATGATAATATCTTTTAAATAAAAGCCACTCATTCGGCATGAGTCAAATCGTATCCTTCAGCATGTTATTATCATCATTATTATTATTATGCCTCGTACGTAATACATCATCAAAATGCCATGGAGAGGCACTTCAAGCATTGTTATAACGTTCGTTTGTCTCTTCTGTTTCAAACCCACACCACCGTTCTTTTCGAACGGAAGCTGGTGTCGTGATGTTGGACAAGCCATTTCCTTAACATTCGGATCAGATTTTTCTTACGAGTCACTGAAGCTGCCTCTCGTGTCCGAAATTAAGTAGACGTCACATCAGTGCTTTGGATAAACAGGACGGAGTCGAGAGTAAAAACCATGATGACAAGAGACAAACCTGGCTCTTGTTGCAACGCAGAGTGAAACAGGGGGAAAAGAAAAAGAGCAGCGAGGCTGGGCTGCCGCTTTAGGTCTCCCGACAAGACCGATCGCCCGCGCAGTGACAGCGGGCCACTCAATTTGTGCCGCACTGACGGATGGACCCGTCCCGCGCAGGCGCATTGCCGTCGCCGCGAACTACACGTGCGCGTAGCAGTTTTGCGAGTTCCGCCGTACGGGTGCTTCATCTGTATTTTGCTTATTGTATGCGAGGCACATCGTGATCATTTTGGAGCTAATGGTGCAAGTTTCCCAACAAGCAGTCGATTTAGTGTTCGTTTTTATTTCATTTCGAGAAGCCTGCATCGAAAAAAGTGTGTATATTCAATGGTTCGTAACATATTTGTATTAATGTAGCTGATTATCTGACTGATTAACCGGTTAGTTAATTGTTCCAACTTTCTCTTTGTCGGGGAAGGGTATCTATGTACAGTATAAATACTACTACTACTACTGCTATGTGATCAGGCCCAGTGGACCGCACGCATCTACAAGTGTCCCCCTCCACTGTATTCTGTCCATTGCGCTATCGGCCATCCGTTCACATATATTGGCACTTGGTTTAAATCTTCATGGAGTCCATTCCTCCAGCGCTTCTTGGGTCTCCCTGGCGGTCTCTTTCCTGTAGATGTGAAATTCAGGAGCTTCCGAGGCCATCTGTGATCCTCCATCCAGACCACATGGCCGTCCCACTGCATTCGTTTGGCTTTGACAGTTCCTGCTATGTTGGGCTGCTGGTATAGTTCCACAAGCTCTTGGTTGTATCTGATCCTCCATTCCCCTGTATCTGCATCCCGAACCGGACCGAAGATCTTCCGAAGCATTTTTCACTCAAAAACAAGGAGCTTATGGAAGTCCTGCTTCCGGATACTCCATGTCTCACAGCCATATAGAACAACAGGTTGGATCTGGGTTCTGTACAGTCGAATCTTGAACTGTCTGGAGAGGTATCTGGACCGAAGCAGTTGTGCCAGGGCAAGATCGGTTTCCTGCTTGTATACTGGCATTGATCTCTGCTTCCCATGACGAGTTCTTAGTGAAAAGTGCCCGTAAGTATTTGAATTCATGCACTTTCCTGTAGGACTGGTGTCCCAGCTGCAATGATTGCAGGTGACCAGCAGTCTGACATTGACCACGCGTCATAACGAGTTACTCTGTCTTGGCTTCGTTTATGTTTAGCCCAAATTTGCGGCAGCCTCCTTTAGTGCTTTGTTCATTTGCTCAATTTCCTCTTCCGACCTAGAGAGTAAACAGATGTCGTCTGCATAGGCTAAGTATGCCAGTCTCTTTCCTTCGATTTCAATCCTTTCGTTCTCTTGGAACGTCTCGCGTACGATCTTCTCGAGGGCAAAGTTGAACAGGATAGGGGACAACCCATCTCCTTGTCTGAGTCCTGTCACAATTTCAAACTCCTCAGTTACGCGATTTCCCATGTTCATCTTTGCACGTCTTTCGTTCAGACAGATCTTTATGAGACTGATGAGTTTCTCTACTATGTCAAACTCCCTTAAACAGTTGAGCAGGCTCTTGCGATGTATGCAGTCATAGGCCTTCTTAAAATCAACGAATAAAATATGCAAATCTTTACCATATTCATTCAGTTTCTCAGTGAGCTGCCGGAGACTGAAGATGTGGTCTACTATTGACCGTTAGGGCTTATATATAGTATAAAATGGAAAGAACTTTTTTTTACATATTTTGGGATTGAAAGTACACGACATAAACCACGAAGTAAAATGTTCTCCAGGTTCTCTATAGCACTGATTAGACACAACACTGGACTACGAACCACACTCTTAGTTTCTATTCCAGGGGATAGGTAGAGCGTGCTGCAACACCAGAACGGCTAAAACGAGATAGAGCGGTGTTTTGCTTGAGTGAAACGTCAATTATGAAAACTTAGCACCTGGACCTTCAACATGCAGAAGCGTATTACTTACACGCGCCAAGCAAACTAAAACAAAAGATAAAAAATCACAGCGGGACATAAGAAAAAAGGTTCTTTGATCTCTACTGATGCTAAAAATGTTTTGAATGATTCAAATACGATTCTACATAGTGCATGCAAAAGAACTTGTCGCTCTTCTAGCAGCTGTGTACTTTACGTCTGTGGAGGAGCGAAGAGGCCCTAATAATATGAAAAAAATGCAGATAATACCTGTGTTCAAGAAGTACCAACGAAAAGACGAACATAACTATAAACCTGTATCTCTGACGTTGGTCTGTTGTATATTTTTGGAACATGTTTTATGCTTTATATAACGATATTTTTGGCGATCTAAAGTCTCGTCTCTAGGAATCGGCATCGGTTTCTAAAGCAACGATCGTCCGAAAATCAGCTCGCTCTGTTCGCCCACGAGACCCAGAAAGCAGTAGATACAGGCGCGGAAGACGTTCGATACAGTTCCACACTGCCGCCTAATGAACAAAATACGAGCGTAAAAAATTTCGACCAACCGTGTGATTGGACTGAAGAGTTTCTAGCAAACAGAACATAGCACATCTTTCTCAACGGAGTGAAGTCTTGAGACGTAAAAGTAACTATGGGCGTACAGCAAGGGAATTTCGTAGGACCATTACTTTTCACAGTATTTCTAAATGACCTAGAAGTTTCATGAGGCTTTTCGCGGATATTGGTATTGGATAGGGAGTCGCGACGCTGGCAAATTGTTGTGAAATATAGGAAGACCTGAAAAGGATCGAAGCTTGGGGTAGGGACTGACAATTGACTCACGACATAAATAAGTGGAAATTCCCATTACTGTGCGATTCGACGATTGCTAAACTGCCAATGGAAGCAGTTACATTCATTGAACACCTGGGAGTATGCGAACGGAGCGATTGGAAGTGGAACCACCACATTAACCAAGTCGCAGATACGACAGAGGTGCCAGACTGATATCAGCTGGGAAAGGTCTCAGAAAGTGTATAACGACGAACCAGATAGCTTACAAAACCATCATTTTGCCGATGCATAAGTATTTCTTGGCAGTCTGAACTGTTACCACAGTGGATTGTTGGGTGAAATAGAGAAGATTCAAAAAGGATAAGGTTTTCCACGTCGGCTATCAGAAACACAAATTCATTAAAACACAATCCTGTTTTCCGCCTCGGCTATCTGTCATTTATGTCATACTATCAGCTGATTTTGTAGACGTACCATTTTCAGATGCTGCTGCTCTCGTCGTAACCATACACTTGCACCCTCTGTGGGGTTATGCAATCTAAACGACTAACTTACATTTGTATACGCACATAGAGGGTGACGTCCGAACCTTAGCCGAGTGGTCAGCGCAGCTGACTGCCATGTGGGGCACCCGGGATCGATTACCAGTGCTGCCAGAGACTTTTTTCCTTGCTGAGTGGACTGGTGCGGCATCCACTTAGCCTCGTGATGCCAAACGAAGAGCTACGTGATCTCTTAGCACCGGTTTGAAGCTCAAGAAACCCAACAACGAGCGGGAGACCGGTCCGCTGATTGTGTGCCCATCCGTGCCGCACCGAAGGGCGCCATTCCAGGGGATGGCGAGGCGGCCGACGGGGCCCCAGTGGCCCGTCTAGGAGCAGCGCCTCAAGGTTAACACGGGGTGAAGGTGTAAGACGGCAGGAGCACTTGGAAATCACTTCATCTTATGCCGTAAATGACAGCCAAACAAAGTGAAAATGGAATGTCTTTCAACCCACGAACGTTTGTTTAGTGAGCGCGGAGATGTTCACCCAACTTTAGTTGCAGACATTACAAGAGAGGCGTTGTGAATTGCGATGTGGTTTACTGCAGGGCGTGTGTTCCGAGAAGAGTCAACCAAAGTATTGTTTTCTCCTGCTTATACTCTCTAAGACAAATTAAAAAAAAAAGACGCACGGCGAAAGAATTATCCGAATGGGACTGAAATCAGATGGTTCAAATGGCTCTGAGCACTATGGGACTTTACATCTGAGGTCGTCAGTCCTCTATTTAAACCTAACTAACCTAAGGACATCACACACATCCATGTTCGAGGCAGGATTCGAACCTGCGACCGTAGCAGTCACGCAGTTCCGCGGTCGGCGGAACTGAAATCGGTAGGTGTAAAGTACATGTATAGACAAACCAATCATTACAGTTTTAGAAAAATCGGATCATTTATTCAAGAGAAAGAGCTTCACAAATTGAGGAAGTCCAACGCGTTGGTCCTTCTCTTGCCTTTATGTAAGCAGTTATTCGGATTGGCATTGACTGACACTGTTGTAAGCTGTCCTCCTGAGGGATCGTGCGACATGCTCTCCAATTGGCTCGTTAGATCGTCAAAATACCGAAATGGTTGCAAGGTCTTGCCAATAATGCTCCAAACGTTCTCAGTTGCGGAGAAATCCGGCCACCTTGCTGGCCAAGGTAGGGTTTGGCACAGTGACCGATACAGAAAAACCTCAAGGAGGAGGCGCTAAGGATATCTTGAGGTACCTTTAATTTTACCGTAACAAAAAATACTCAAGTGGCATGTAAGGATTAAGAAACTTTTATTTAAACTGATTATACACATATACAAGACATTGCAATATTATGATATAAAAAAGATGCAGTTGCAGTCCACTTCCTTCACTGATTTGCGCTGCCTAACGGGGGCGGAGCGGGTGGCAGTGCGCACGGCCACGCCACTAGGTTGGCAAACACTGAGACAAAACATGGAAACTCCCGCCGTGTACGGGCGGGGATTATTTGCTGAGGTGCAAGCCCAGGCCGGCGTACCATGAAGGGAGCCGCAGATGACAACCAAAGGGGTCCTTCTGGCACCACACGCCATCACTCTTGTTGTGGGGCCGTACGACGGGCGACAGTCACGTTGGAACCCCACCGCTGTCCGGGACGTCTTCGCTGACCATCGGGGCTCACTTCTAAGTGGGACTCATCGCCGAAGAACATTCTGATACACTCGGTGAGACTCCAGGCCGACGGGCGAGGTCTTCCATCTCCACGTCAGTTGGACAGAATTTAGCACGTTATCTCTCCGAAAGACATCCAAAAACTCTATCAATCACTACTAAGCCGAATAACTGCTTGCATAATGGCCACAGGCGGACCAACGTCCGGCGGGTGTGGCCGAGCGGTTCTACGCATATCAGTCTGGAACCGCGCTACCGTTACGGTCGCAGGTTCGAATCCTGTCTCGCGCATGGATGTGTGTGACGTCCTTAGGTTAGTTAGGTTTAATTAGTTCTAAGTTCTAGGAGACTGATGACCACAGATGTTAAGTCCCATAGTGCTCAGAGCCTTTTCAACCATTTGAGAGGATCAACGCTTTAATGTGAAGCTTTTACTCCCGAACAAATCATTCAGTTTTTCTGAAATCGGATACTGATGTGTTTGTCTGTACATTTACACCATATCCACCGATTTCCTCGGCTTTCCAGTAATTACTTCGTGATGAGTCGTTTTTTGGTCTTAGGTATATTTAACGAAAAGCCATGAACATAGGTGGGACACAAGGTACTCAACCCTCCCCCCTCCACACTGTAAGAAGGCTTCCGGAGTACAAATATCGATACAGGCGTACTTCACATACAACACGTACAACACAGGGCGGCAGTATTTGATGATAAAACTATAAAACTGCTAACAAAAGTATCTGGGTACTTGAAATCGGTCCGAGGCCGTAACTGCGCTGTAGTACTGAAAATGAATTAAAAATTTCAGTTGCAGTAGTACTGAAAATAAACTAAAAATTGTCAGTTGCAGAAAGCATACAATCACTGTAGAGAAACCGAGCGAGGTGGCGCAGTCGTTAGAAGACTGGACTCACATTCGGGAGGACGACGGTTCAATTCCGCGTCCGGCTATCCTGATTTAGGTTTTCCGTGATTTCCCTAAATAGTTTGAGGTAAATGCCGGGATGGTTCCTTTGAAAGTGCACGGCCGACTTCCTTCCCCATCCTTTCCTAATCCGATCAGACCGATGACCTCGCTCTTTGGTGTCTTCTCCCAAAAACAACCAACCACTGTAGAAAAGCTATGTCTCGAGGAATAACAACATGCCCTTGGAGTGTGTCTACTGTTAGTTGTGAGGGACCTCATTATTGTTAAAGGCTTTACAGAAAACATTTTCGTGAGTCTGGCGTTAATCCAAGGTAATATGCGTAAAACGGAGATTTTTAAATTGAAGAGTTGAGCTGCTGACAAGCGGCAGGGAACTATCACGTCAGTGACAACATTTGCATAGACATTGGAGCACTTTCGTCGGGTAGTGTTTTCCCCGCGCCGCCTGTCGAACACGCACCCTGCGCGGCTGCTTACATCTCACCGGCGATCGAGAGCGGCTCTTTTGCATATCTGTCTCGAGGCTGCCACTCACTGCTGTAGCGATGGATCTGGGAGCCGTGATAGACCGCAGAAACAAAGGAACAGCATCCTATTCACGATATACTTATCGAAATGTCATCTTTAGTCCGACACTGCGACACAGTGCTAACTTATTCCGAAGCTCAGTTCAGCCACTAAAGTGGAATACCGCCTCTTGGTGTATCGCAGCTTTTATGTATATTTGTGACGTTTTTCAGTTCGTCGCACGAAAACAACATTCACCACGGATTCTTTCACTTCTGGTGCCACCTGCTTTTAATATTATCTCCAGTACACAAATATCTTTTATGACTTATTCGTCCCATAGTCTAAGTGGATGTTAGTAATTCCCTTTAAAATCTTGAACAGTCATCAACTAGGTACGGACTCCTCACTTACGTTTTTACTTTTTTTTGCATGCTCAGCAGAGGGAATCCACATCCACCCCACAGACATGATGAACATATATTCTTTTTTTAAAATTTGGAAGTACTTATGTTTGTAAACTCACTAAAAACTAAGTATATATGTAGGGAGTAGAAAGCAATTTATGGGAGTGTTACATGGCCGAGATCTTCGATGTTTATGGATGTTTAGAAAATCCCAGAAGCGAAATGGTAAGGCACTGGGTCCACATTCGAAATTGGCGAGGTTCATACGCCCTGTCATCCAGATTGTGGTTAACCAATATTTGACTAAATCAGCAAAACTTTAAGCTTTCAGTATCCTTCGTACGTATTCACGGTGTGTCATTTTTTGTTCAGTTCTCTTTTGTAATCTGTCTTTGCACTTCAGTATTCGAATTTCCGACAGCACTGTAGAAAAAAATTTCCATTCCTGATAGCTCACGCTTACTATTGGAAAATTAGTTTCACGTCCCAAACGCCACTACTGTCGAATGAGCTTCCTTTAATCAAGAGTAAGATACGGAACGAAAATGTACCTATTTCTCGTGGAAAGAAAGAAGGGAGGAAAATGCACGTTTAGGGATGCATGTCTCGTAGGTGCGCTTCGCTGCATATAATGACCTCAGTTTCAGGTGGCCAAGACCAGGGAAAGAAATAAAACTTGACCTTACCGAAGGAAGCAGGAGGGAAAATTAGGACTTAACGTGTCGTCGAAAACGAGGGCATTACAAGCGGTGCATAAGCTTGGATTGAGGAAGGAAATCGGCCCTTCCGGCATTTGTGTCTAGCTATTTGGCGAACCAGTAGTGAACGTAAAGCTTGATGGTCGGACCGGGATTCGAAGCCCCGTCCCCCAGGAGTGCGGGTCTACTGTGTTACCACTTCGCTACATCACTCGGTCTTTCTGATGGAACCAGCGTTGCTTTCGACTGAGGCGAGTTTCGAAAAACTTGAAAGACCTGAGTCGTGTTGGTGGAGAGAGGCTCTGAATATTGATCGAGCGTCTTAGCAGCACTTGTGTCTCCCCCGTTTTTCAGAAAACGAATGTGGCTGGAAGTCTTTCTCGTTTTTTGTGTCTCAGATGATATAGGCTATACACCTTTTTTGGTGACTGTAATGAAACTCTTGTTTAGACCACACGCTCTTCCCTTTATCTCAAAGCAGCTTCAATTGTCAATATAACAATTTGCTGTTTCTTACAAATCTGTTTGTCAAGATCGTAATCAGTTCTCTTGTCTAACAGTACTACTATTATTAAACAGTATCAAATTACAATTTTTTGTATCCTGAAAACTGGTGGCAGTACGATAAAACGTGAGGCTGTTTACGATGTTGACAAATACATTTCGTAAGAAAAAACTTAAGTCTTACAGTGGCTAGTAAAGATGTAGTCAATAAAGATGGTCTGAAATAAAGCGAAAAGGGTATGGTATAAACAAAACTTATTACTGTCACAAAAGACGGAAAATAACGTACCGGGTGATTCAAAAAGAAAGAACACAGTTCAACAGTTTGTTACAGACAAACTACAGCATAAAAGACAGAAACACATTGCGCATGTTACTTGATTAGAGGAATGTTCAAAGTTTTGACACAGATGCTCTGTTGTTCGTTTGTAGCAAAATGGCGACCACACCAAAAGAGAAATAATGTTGTGCGTTGGAATTTGCGTGAAGTCAATCCATTGTTCAAATGGATCGTGCATTCCGCCGCCGATTCAGCCAGAAGCTGCCTCTGCACAAGCAGGTTTATAACTGGCGTACTCAGTTCTTGGAAGTTGGCTGCATATGCAAAGGGAGGAGCTGTGGTCGGCCACGCACGCCTGGCGGAAATGTGGAGTGTGTCCGGGGTGCGTTCCCACGGAGCCCTGTGCAGTCCACAACGCAGGCAGGTCACGAACTGCAGCTCCCTCAAACGACGGTGCAACACATTCTGAAACGATGCCTCCGGATGAAGCTTTACAAGTTGCACTTGCTACTGCTATTGCGTCCCGACGACACGTGTTCCAAACAGTTCATGTTTTCGGACGAATCGACATTTCGTCTATGGGGTAAAACAAACCGCCGTAATGTAAGAATTTGGGGATCACAAAATCGTGGCGTCCTCGTCGAACATGAAAGAGACTCACCGAAACGATGTGTTTTGGCCGTTTCTATTCACGAAGTTTATGGACCTTCCTTTTTTGCACAGTAAACTGTGACTGGTATGTCATACCTAGACACGATGAAAGATTGGTTGTTTCCTTAACTTGACGAATATTCCAATAATTACATTTTTATGCATGACGGCGCTCACCCCACTTTCATCTTGAATGCAGCGTTATCTTAACAACTTTGTCCCAACTACAGACACCTAGTCTTCAAGAAATGAGAAATCGAATTGTTGAAGCTGTCGATTCAATAAACAGGACCTGTTGAATCACTTGTGGAATGAAATGGACTGCCGTTTCGATGTTACTCGAGCAAAGCATGGCGCCGTGTTGAGTTTGTGGTCTGTGTGATCATAAAACTGTGAACCTTTGCCTATCGAGTGTCATGCGCAATGTGTTTCTATTTTTCATTGTTTGTAATAAACAACTGAAATCTTTTCTTTTTGAATCACCAAATGGTTCAAATGGCTGTGAGCACTATGGGACTTAACATCTGAGGTCATCAGTCCACTAGACTTAGAACTACTTACACCTATCTAACCTCAGGGCACCACACACATTCATGCCCGAGGCAGGATTCGAACCTGCGACCGTAGCAGCAGCGCGGTTCCGGTCTGAGGCGCCTAGAACCGTTCGGCCACAACGGCGAGCTTTTTGAATCACCCTGTATATTACTTTTATAACGGCGACTGCGGGAAAAACTAGGCGTAAACACACAAACATACAACATGTTATAATGGCTGGTCAGGCATGCTTTGTATTCATTTCATCGTTTCATGTTTTCTATATTTTCCTCTTCGGTTTGTGCTTGATGTCCTACCGAAAGAGGAAACACTTGTTAGTGGACAACTAACTTAAGAATGATTTGGATGAACGAAAGAATCGTCCGGGCTGCTTGTGGAACTTTCAGACATGTCCAAGACCTGAACAAGGGAACACCCCCTCCCTCCCCCCCCCCCCCAAAAAAAAAGAAGAATCATGAGACTGATACGGGGACGCCTTGTCTTGTTTACCCTGGTCACACTGCATGTCCATAGGCGGAGTAGTCTGTCTCGCGACGAGTCGCGCATGCGCAGGTAGACAGCACGCGTGGCGTGAAATGCGAGCCGGCGTCCACGGACACGGTGGTGTCACGCGTGGGAGCCATGTGGCCACGTGGGCGGGGGTCAGCCCCAGGTCGCGGCGAGCGGCCGCACGTGGCCGTCCGGCGCCTCACTCTGTCACACGGCCACAGCGTTTCTTCCAAAATCTGCTGCGTAGTGAGTTTTTGTCATTGAGGGCCTCAGGCCGAAGACTGGTTTGCTGCACATCTCCACGCTGATGCGTCCTTTCGTCTCAGCACAGCTACCTACATCCATTTGACCCTGCTCTCCGTGTTCAAGTCTTGGTTTCTCTCTACAATTTGTACCTCATTACGGTTCCTTGCTTTACGAAACTAATAATTCATTAACGCCTAAGGACGTGTTCTGGCAACCGATCCCTTATTTTAATCAGTTTGTACCACAAATTTATTTTCTCCCCAATTCGATTCAGTACCTCCTCATCTGACCTCCAGGTTTTCTGGACGCGCAGTTGATTAATAGTGTTCTGTCGAGTTGTTTCCATTTTTTGCTCACTATTTCGACTAGCAACCCAGCCGCGTTCTTCAGTGGTGAGCGCTATATCTAGTCGCTGTCTGCACTCTAAACCAGTATGGTTTGAGTCCAGTCAGCAAGTACTTGTAACAGCAAAATTCGCACAACCTGTAGAAGACAGCTGGCTCAGTGGTCGAAATGTTATACAGAAAATTGAAGTAACAACTTGGTAGAACACATGGAAGCGCACTATTAAACTTCTCATTTGTTCTTCGATCTACCAAATAATTGGGAACTACGAATACCACAGCACAACTGGAAAATCGTGTGGGAAAATGTACCGATGAAAATAAAACCATAGGGCTCCAGGTCGGCTTGGTACAAAGTAATAAACCGGAAAATAGCGACCAACTCCAAGCTTTACTCCATCCAGTTACAACTAAAAGCCTCATATTGAAATTGTAATTCTGAGGATATAATCGAACATCGTTTTGAGTGCCCGAAATTGGTCGATGTGTGGCACACAGCAAGGGGCATGATTCGACTGATCAGTATAACGGACATTCGCAATATACATGCTTCTAGCGCCATGAAGCCGGAATGGAAACCGTTTCCCAAGGCAAAGCGACACGCAACAACGTGGATCACGGCACACAAAATACAAATAATTTTTGGACTTAAATTAACGAACAACTTACAGCATCTGGCATACTTATGGGATGAATACGAGAAAGCATCCTAAATACAGGCTTACGTACGCGAATTTCCTCAAGACTCCAATACGTAAAGCTTATAGTAGTATTCTGACATGAAAACTCGCACAAAAAAAGTGAAGTGATGAGGATTCTACAAAAGTGTGAACTATAAAACATCTCAATGGACAACTTTTCGCATACTTCCATACGAAAGACTGAAACGTGAAAGTGTTGTAATGTATATAATTGTGTTTCAAATGAGTTTGTTTTCTGTTATTATGTAAAGCTGTTAAATGCTAAATAAATATTTTTAAAAAATGTCAGCACTCTTCTGTGGCGGCCAGATTTCAAAGCTTTTAGTCTCTTCTTGTTTGGAGGACCTATCGTCCAAGTCTCATTTCCGTATAAGGCTAAACCCCAGAAAGAAACCTCCAGAAAACACTTCTTAACACTTACAGAATTGCATATTAGATGCTAATAAATTCCTCTTTTTCAGAAATGATTTTCTTGCTATTGTCAGTTTGTGTCCTATAGCCTCTCTACTAAGACCAACATCTGTTATTTTACTGACGTTATAGCAAAACTCATCTACTACTTTTAGCTTCTCATTTCCTGATCTAAATATCTTAGCAGCGCCTTATTTAAATTGATTTATTTACATTTGTTGATGTTAAGTATAGAAATCTAAATTATAGCAACAAAAGTGGATAACTGAGAAAGACACATACACGTTAAGAATGGTGCGGCTCTGTTGTATCTGCCATCATAGTACAGGGCTGCAAAAATGAAACTGTACCGAAAAATATTTACACTAACTCTGACGCAGACTGATCATTGTTAGTGAAAGTCACAGAAAATGCTGGAAATGGCCACCATTGACGCCGATGCCGTGCTATGCTCGATTTATCAAACTGCGAGAGACTCGTAGTGGTTCTGCCTGAGGCATAACCGCCGTAGCATTTGCACTGTTCCCTTTTAGCTCTCCCAGAGTGTGAAGATTATTTTTGTACAGCTACCCTTTAATTTTGCCGCACAGGGCGGGAGATCGGGCACCGAGATTGCCAGGAGACTGCGCTGCCTCCGCTGATTGTCCTCTCCTCACAAAACATCTGAGGTACCTTCCGACAAGGCTGTATAGGTGGTGGGTGCTGTTGCTCCGGCTTGCTGAAAATGTCTACACAGTCGTCCATCGTCTGCAACTTGGTCTATGTATGGGTTAAAATTTCCTGCACACACCGAAAACAATCGTGTTACGATGCGGACACAGGACGTGGCGGACCAAACACTCATCTTGACATTATAAAATGTTCAAATGTGTGTGAATTCGTAAGGGACCAAACTGCTGACGTCATCGGTCCCTAGACTTATGCACTACTCAAACTGACTTAAACTAACTTACGCTAGGAACAACATACACACTCATGCCTGAGGGAGGCCTCGAACCTCCAGCGGGAGGGGCAAGCGCAATCCATGACATGGCGTCTCAAACAGCGCGGCCACTCGGCGCGGCTTGAGGTTATACAAGGGCTCTCCAGAGTACTGATGGGAATTTCATGATACATGTTTCCGCATGTTCTGTCACCGCATATTCTGACAGCCAGAGCCATGCCTCATCTGAAGACATACTGATTCCAATTCAGTAGGAAACCACGTGCTAAAATCGACACGCGGGAGCTCGTCTGGCCGGTGCACCTCAAGCACAACAGTAATTTTGTAAGAATACAAATGCAGATCTTTTTTTATAATGTTTGGACAGGACGATCACTTAATTCACACTTGCACGGTTAAACGGCTTTGAGAAATCGAGACTCTGTTTCAGCAACGTTTCTTCACGTTCGGACTCTTTACGGGTTTTAGTCACTACAGAGGCTGTTTCGCGTCATTTTGCACGTTACAGTAAACAACTAAAGTGGCGACTAACGAAAACGCATCGCATTGTGAATGATTTCAAGACATTTGTGCATATATTGTCAAGTGTTTCAGTGAGTCCTCGAGAAATAACACGATAAAAACTGACCATAAGTCGACCGTAGTGCCCTCAGTCCCAAGTGCAATAATACAGTCGTCGACTAATGCTGTGGCACGGCGATTCCAGTGTGTACTGCGACTGCAGACAAAAACGTTCCAATGTGCGTGAATTCCTAAGGGACCAAACTGCTGGTGTAATCGGTCGCTAGACTTACACACTACTTAAACTAACTTAGGCTAAGAACAACACAGACACCCACCCACGCCTGAGGGAGGACTCTAACCCTCTGCGGGAGGGGCAGTGAATCCGTGACATGGCGCGTCTAACCGCGCGGCAGGACTGCAGACGTGTACTGTAAACGCATACTATATTAATTGTATTGTATGTTAACCGGGGACCTAGAAACGACGGAGAGGCTACATCCCCGCAGCAGCCGCAGTGGTCCACAACACCACGACGACTACCGCGGTCCACTTCACCGGTGGACTCCCCCCCCCCCCTCCCCCCACACACACACCAGACTAGTATAGCCCCTATGTTTGCGCGGTAGAGTAATGGTGGTGTACGCGTACGTGGAGAACTTGTTTGCGCAGCAATCGCCGACATAGTGTAGCTGAGGCGGAAGGGGAACCAAGCCGCATTCGCCGAGGCTGATGTAAAACCGCCTAAAAACCATCCACAGACTGGCCGGCTCACCGGACCTCGACACTAATCTGCCGGGAGGATTCGTGCTGGGGACCAGGCGCTTCTTCCCAATCCGGAAATCCGTACGTTAGACTGCACAGCTAACCGGGAGGGCGTAATATATTACTCTATTTTCGGGGTAATCTATATGTACACGATCACACTACAGTTCACATGCGTGTGTAGTTGACAGAGGTATAATAGAACCAGTTTCAGGCTACTTTTAGACTGGCACACTTTGGAGTAGCTCGCAGGAAAAAGAAACTTTTTCGATGTCATCACTCAGTGCTATTTGTTGTTCTATATGATCTTTACAGTCGATGTTGTTTGTAATTGCAGTGCCTAGATATACAGCTGTCTTATTTATCGCAGAACTGCAATTTAACAGAAATTTTTTAGTTCTCCTGTGGACGACGTCATACTTCTTATTGTTTAGGATAAATTACCAGTTTTTGCACCACGCATATACCTTCTCCAAATCATTTTGCAATTTGTCTTGATCTCCTGATGAGTTCACTAGATAGTAAAGGGTGGTATCATCTGAATTCACTCCACGAGGGTTGCAGAGATGTACGAGGGCCTGCTGAAAAGTAATGCTTCCGAATTTTTATGTCTAAACTGTAAAAGCTTTTTAAGTCAAAAACAAACTTTTGTAACATCCTACACCTTTATTCCTCATGTTTACGTATTTATATCTCAGCATAGTCACATTAGGGGCAAACACATTTCTCCGAACGAGACCTCACTTTTTTCATACTGCCACTACAGAATGTTTGTTGACTGAGCCATAACTCCACCTCTGCTTTCACCGCTTCTTCACTATCAACATGAAGTCATTGAAGGTGTCCTTTAAGTTTTGGAAACAGATGAAAATCCGATGGCTCCAAGTCGGGCGTGTGTGGAGTATGATCGATGACAGTGAACCCAAGGTGTCGGATTGTTGTGGATTTCGCTGCGCTCGTGTGTGATCTGGCATTGTTACGCTGAAAGAGGGGGTGTACCACTGTGGACGACCTCTTCGAATTCGCGCTTTAAGTTTTTTGAAGGTCTCTCGGAGCCCTGCAGCAGCCGAGTGTTGCAACTTGCGTCAGCGAAGCGGGAAAGTCGACTGAGTAATATGCATTACATTTAATACCTCAAACGACATTGAGAACAGAATAACAAAATCGGAGATAATACTTTTCAGCACGCCCTCGCATCCGACAACGCGACTACACCGGGTTACGGAACCCTATCAGAGTTGCTGGTTGCCTATGCAACGGCTCTCAGGGGCAACAAAAATTTAATTTTCAGTATTTAATATAAATAGCACCGGATTTAAAAATTTAGGATGCTGTCATACTTTACACATTAAGCAGTCTTAGATGAAATGTTCAGCCCAGAAAGGCAAGTGTTACACTTCTAAATTGTGTATATCTCTTGAGGCAGCGTAAGTCACACGCGCAAATACCCAGATTATATTCATCCAATATGTGAGAATGTTTGCATCTAGCGCATTTCAACAGACTTCACTCGCAATTTTAAATCTTTGTGAAAGTTTTCCTTTGTGACAACTCCCACAAAATAATGAAACGAAGAAAGTTTACCGCTCAGTACATTATGCTGTTCATGCAGTAAAACCGCTGCAAGAGACATGACGTTTTAATTTATTACTCCTTTACTACTGACTGTGTTCACAACGCGTTTTTCAGACAATATTCGTACATACCAGTGAGTGCTCCGGCAAAACTATATCATTATATGGCACACGGTTTAGGAGATACGCCGTGATAAATATTGAATGTGTGTGAAAAATTAGTTCTTGCTTAAAAGAAAGCGCACATTACCCAGGATATACGCATCCATTGTTTGTTAATGAAAACGCTTAGCTACATACAACGAACTTTAAACATAATATCACATATTTTCTAAAATTTTTGTCGCTCACATGCTTAAGATGAAATAGTTAACACGTTAATTCATTCGTAAAGTAATTAGAGCTTTGTAGCTGTTTTATACATATGAGTTTGATTCTATAATACCTTCACGCCGGCACAGAGAACTGGTTTTCTTCCCATGGGGCAGCGCGTGTACTGAAAAGCCCTAGGCTAATGTTTGAATATACTGTCGTTTTATTTTGAAAGTCCATTATTTTAGAACAACGAAATATCACATAAAGTAATTTCACACTAAATTAATGACAAAATATGTGATATATCATTTGTACAGAAAGCTACTTCATTGAAGGATCACACGGAATTGTATTCAAATTGTTCATTGCACCTGGTTGATAGATAACAAGGCATACTTTAGCGAACCACGAGTACCGTAACTGGTAGGGAGTTTGTGAGCCTCCAGTGGCATACGGCGTTTAGCGTGAGCTACCAGTGGTACAAGCCGGCGTGACCGTGTTACAGAATCGGAGGTTTACTGTACGTGTCCTAAATCGTTTATACACACTGCGCAATAGAATTACAGAATCACTTTTTCTAACCTCGTAATTATTTCTCATTGCACCGTATAAGTTAGAAGTTTGGCTCAAAGGTGCTTACAATCTTCCTCTGTAAATTTGCAAAAGAGTGGCGCCCTGTGACGTCACCCCATACACACTTCAAACAGCAAGTTTCTCATTGCACCGTATAAGTTAGAAGTTTGGCTCAAAGGTGCTTACAATCTTCCTCTGTAAATTTGCAAAAGAGTGGCGCCCTGTGACGTCACCCCATACACACTTCAAACAGCAAGTTGACACACGCGAAAGAAAGGCCAGAGTTCAGAAATTCAGGTGAGGTGCAAGGTGGTTTAATGATAACACAGTTTACCACAATTCTACCCATCACCACCGTGGACGTATCGCACGGTCCGAAGGTTGTCGTAACCCATCTTACCAGCTTTTCTCTCCTTCTTTCATGCGTCCATGATGGAGATTAGAACCACAACGCTCAGCATCGAAATCACGCGGTTTCTGATGTGTGGCAGAGTAAAATATTTCAGACATCCTGGTGCTCAGAACTGACACAAAAAGGGCTCACAGGGTGGTATAAAGAGCGTCGATGAAATCGCCCTTTCCATTGAGGCGTTGATTCCCACACATTTTGAGGTCGAAAACAACATTTCACGATACGACGAGCAACAGGGTGACTTCTTGACACTCTGACACTGATGACACCCCATGGGCGCTTTAACTCTTCTCTAAGGAGATTGTGGGACAGCAAACCCAATGAAAATGATCGCACATCATTGGAGGGCAGTGCGATAACAATTTTTGTTCTGGTGTACAGTGTGGAACCACAACGGACCGCTCAAAACCATTCGGCGGAATCTGAATGCAGCAAAGGATGCTTACGCTTTCTCAGCCCTCCTGTTTTGCGCCGTCCTGTGATATTGACACATGTTTGAATAAAACGGTAGAGAGTTCCTTTAAATCTTCCCAGTTCGGCAACGACCCGTGTTTGCTGAGCGCTTTAGAAATTTATCTGTAGAGAGAAAAATCTTTGACGAGAGTTTCAGGCACCTGCAGGTAGGCAACCACCTGACACATCTGCGCTGCAGCGTGTCTGCTAGCAGTCGGCCAAGCCTCTTCTCACAGATTTTATCTTTGGAGGTACATTTCTGAAGTGCTCAACAAATGTGGACAGATGGCACTGAGAGTATTGTCGAACTGGGGGGGTCTTAGAGAGAGCATTTACAGTCTCGTTCACTTATGTGTCAATCCCACAGCACTGTATGGTCATCCTACTGGAAGTTCCAAACAGAAGGGCGAAGAAACACAAACAGTCTTTGCTGCTTAGGTTCATGTTCACATTTCGTCGAAAGGCTTTGAACATTTAATGGTGGTTCCGCCGTGCACACCAGAGCAATACTTGTGGTGGCAGCGCGCTTCAAAGGGGTGTGATCACAGTCAGTGGCGTATCTCGGCCACAATATGTTTACAGAAGGACTGAAGCGTCCATAGGGTGTTAGCAGTGTCAAAGATTGTCTAGAACGTTGTTTTCGACCTCAGAATGGATGGGTGTTAACGTCTCAAGAGAAAGGGTATCTTTTTGACGCACTTTAGGCCATCCCCAAGGCTTTTCGTGTCGATTCTGATTGTCGAAGTGTCGGAAACGTTTTCCTTGGCCGCACATACGAAAATAGACGTGGAAAGAAGAGGTTAAATGAGGTTGAGAGGGGTTGCGACAGGTGATACGTCGACGGTGGCGTTGGGTAGAATTGTGATGAAATTTCATGCCAACAGGACATTGTTAATCCACCTTACACCTTACATGAACTTCTGAACTCTGGCTTTTCTTTCGCAAGTGTTAGCACCGTGCTTTTTGAAGCGTCACACAGCCCAGTGTTGCTCAGTGTAGACTAAGAGGAGCAGAGGGTCTACAACACATCTCTCCAGCTCCACTTAAAGACTTCCCGTGACCTTACTGACATGAAATCCCTGATCGAATAGCACACTGACATTTTTAACTCTAGCATGTCAATGTTCGCATAGCCCTCTACGGCTGTACTCCACCGTGTCGTTGTGTGGGCTGACGTAGGTAGGGTCCCCTCCCTGCGCTGCGGGGCGTCCCCGCTGCCCTCAGCAGACCAGAGGTCCGGTCTGCGCTGTGCTGGGCGGGCCCTGGCTAGCGGCGGCTATCGCGCCCGCATCGGCCCGCCGTTTCCTGCTATTGTTCCGTCAGCCGCGCCGTATCGACAGCTCGGCTATTTCGAGAAAACGCCGCCATTGTGCAGCTCCAGCTTCACGTGCCAAATGTGAGTCGCGGTCAGACGCCGGGCACTTCTGCTCCAGGCTCTGCAGGCCGCAACACACCACGGCTGCGGCGGCATCCAAGCTCTGACGGCAGCTCTGCAGGTCTCGGCATCGAGAGACCCTATACGCGGTTGCGCTACGTCTACATCTCCACACACTTAAGCAAGACAACAACCATCTGCACGAACAATTCGGCGACGTTTGCAGCAGCATGGACTATCAGCTCGGAGACCATGGCTGCAGTTACCCTTGACGCTGCATCACAGATAGGAGCGCCTGCGATGGTGTACTCAACGACGAACCTGGATGCACCAATGGCAGAACGTCATTTTTTCGGATGAATCCAGGTTCTGTTTACAGCATCATGATGGTCGCATCCGTGTTTGGCGACATCGCGGTGAACGCACATTGGAAGCGTGTATTCGTCATCGCCCTACTGGCGTATCACCCGGCGTGATGATATGGGGTGCCATTGGTTACACGTCTCGGTCACCTCTTGTTCGCATTGACGGCACTTTGAACTGTGGACGTTACATTTCACATGTGTTACGACACGTGACTCTACCCTTCATTCGATCCCTACGAAACCCTACCTTTCAGGAGGATAATGCACGACCGCATGTTGCAGGTCCTGTACGGGCCTTTCTGGATACAGAAAATGTTCTACTGCTGCCCTGGCCAGCACATTCTCCAAATCTTTCACCAATTGACAATGTCTGGTCAATGGTGGCCGAGCAACTGGCTCGTCACAATACGCAAGTCACCACTCTTGATGAACTGTGGTATCGTGTTGAAGCTGCATGGACAGCTGTACCTGTACACGCCACCCAAACTCTGTTTGGCTCAATGTCCAGGCGTATCAAGGCCGTTATTATGGCCAGAGGTGGTTGTTGTGGGTACTGATTTCTCAGGATCTATGCATCAAAATTACGTGAAAATGTAATGACATGTCAGTTCTAGTACAATATATTTGTCCAATGAATACCCGTTTATCATCTTCATTTCTTCTTGGTGTAGCAATTTTAATGGCCAGTAGTGTATATCAGTGTGAAGCACCAGCGGGTGCTTGGCGAGCAGGGCTGAGCGCGCAGCCGCGCCGGTGGCCGCAGCGACATTCGAACCTCGCGGAGCTCCAGGCCACGCCACACCGGACGGCCAGCCTCGCGTGAGAGCAATTCCCCGTCCTCCTAAACCCGCCGTTCAATTATACGGCTGCAGACGTTCCCAGCATAATTACAACTACCACGAACTGGTTCCCCGACACATCCTTCGGCAATCGTAAAATCGCCTCCCGATTCTTCTGTCATAACCGGCTCTGTCCTCCTCAACTTTTGCCACTCCCGACAGTTTTCTCCTCAAAAAAATGAGGGAAACTGGCGGAAAGAGGACCAGGGTATATGCTAGTCGACATCTGGCGAATATTTCCAGATTTGTGGTACGGTAAGTTACTAGTGCGGCACACACTGATAAGAGACCACAGGGGCGCATTCTGCCTGGGTATTATAGGACAGGTGATGACTGGGTGTTGTGTGCTGTCCTTAGGTTAATTAGGTTTAAGTAGTTCTAAGTTCTAGGGGACTGATGACCATAGATGTTGAGTCCCATAGTGCTCAGAGCCATTTGAACGATTTTTATTATAGGACATAATGCTGCGTTTCTCGCTTCATATACTGAATTTGACATCTTTTACGTGGATAAAACACCTTTTCTGACTTGGGAAGCACCGGCCATACAGAAATAGAGTGCATTACTTATTTGATCACATAGGCCGTACAGTCAATGTGATCAGAGGATTGTTTGTGTTCTCTGCCTGTCTTTCGTTGTACAACTTGCAAGTTGTAACCACTAACTAGACAAGAATATACTTATTATATAGCCATATTATATGTCTACATGCACATTTGCACTCCGAGAGCCAGTTTGCGGTGCGTGGGGAAGGGTACTCCTGATGCCGGCACCTTCCCCCCCCCCCCCCCCTTTCCCTGTTCCAATCGCAAATGGCACGTGGAAGAATGATTGTTGTTAAAGCCCCGTATGACACCTCATCCCTCTGATTTTCTCGTCGCGACTATTTCGCTAGACGTATGTGTGATATATTAGGAGTGTTCAAATGAGAAGGGACGAAACGTCGTAACAACCAAACCTATTGAAATTTAGATATACCGCTTTGGAATAACGTAGTGAGACATGCGCGAATGTGTGTGTCGTCACCTCCCTGTAGAAAATCCAAATCTGTGCCCTCAGCAGGCAAGATGACGCTCACCGACTTTTTCGACATCCGAGGTCCAATACTCGTCGAATTCCTCGAGTACGGGAAAACCGGCCACAGTGACATGTACTGCGAGAGAATTTGTAAGCTACACAATACCATCCAACGGCCTGAATTGCTCCATGATAAAGCGCATTCACGCGTCTCCAAGACCGCACAAAGTGTAATGGCGCGTCGAAGTAGGAGCAGCAGCTTGAGCATTCACCCTACAGCCCGGTCATATCGGCTTGCAATGTCTTTGGTCCGCATGAAAATTTTTTAAAAAATCTGATAGAGAAGCGCTTCAACTCCGACAATGAAGTGAAAGCCACAGTGAAGGACTGACTTGTGTCGTAACAACAGAGAAACATTCGGGCTCGTGAAACAGTGGAATGGTTGTACTCACGCTTCTTGTGATTAATTTTCAATAAAGACTTCGATTATATCGGCAGTGCTGTTTCGTACCTTTTCCTTTGAGCCCCGTCATACCAAGACTTCATTTGTAAAGGTCCGTCTTGATCACGCAGGTTGTACAGCCTATGTGGTCAAAACGGACCTTTGTGTATATAACGACCCCTTAACATGATCGCGGACTCATTTACAGACTTAATGTCTTCAGCTGACAGTAAAATGTTGCCACATTCTTCTTGCAAAGTACGTTCTCGATATTTCAGCTGCATACCTCTCTGTGACGCATAACGCCTCTCTTGTTCCGTCTGCCACTGGAGTTTACCGAAGGTCTCCGAAACGGTTTCGCGCCCAGTTAACGATCCTGTGACGAAAATGCGCTCCTCTTCGTCTGCCGCGCGGGATAGCCTCGCGGTCTTGGGCGCCTTGACACAGTTCGCTCGGCCCTCCCGTCGGATGTTAGAGTCATCCCTCGGGCATGGGTGTGTCTGAAGTTAGTTTAAGTTATATTAAGCTGTGTCTAAGCTTAGGGACCGATGATCTCAGCAGTTTGGTCCCACAGGAAATAACCACAAATATTCTAATATATTCCTTGCGTTGTATCTTTCATAAATTAAGCATAAATTCGAAAGGGTCTCAGACTGAAAAAACGATACTGAAGAATCCGTTTTGTAAGCTACTCGTTTCGAGGGTGAATTACATTTCCTTAATATTCTCCAGATGAACGCTTTAGTCTAACATGTGCTTTTCTTTCGATTTGTTTTATGTGGTCATGAGACTTTGGGTCGCTCCATATGGGCACTTACAGATTTTTAACGGTAGTTGCTGTTTTTAGCGATTTGTCGCCTTTCGAACACAAGTGGATCTCTTCGCCTAGTTCTACCCAGAGCGTTATGTTTGTTTACGTTGAGGAGCAACAGCCACTCCCTGCTCCAGTCGTATGATCTGCGGGTCTTCCTGCATTTCGCGAGGTCTTCTGGTGTTGTAACTTTCCTGTGGGTAACAGTATCGCCCCCGAATAGTCTCACGTAGCGCTCAACGTTATCCGCTAGATCATTAGTGTAAGTCGCAAATACTATCGGTCCCATAAAACTCCCTGCCGCATTCCCGAAATTTGTTCCGTTGGCAACCGTGATCTGAATTATACCTTTTACCTGCAAAGGAGTCCAGTCTTCAGCCACAAATCTGACAGATACCCGCTGGTCGCGTTTTTTGTTCACTAAGTGGCAGTGCGGAACTGTATCAGATGTCGTCAAGAACTAAAGATATTGATTGTTTCCGACAGTGATTGTCAAAATTCATAAATATTTTGTGAATAACCTGATAACATAGGTACACATTCAGTACAGTTTTCTGACTTGCGACGTTGATATATGCTGTACAGAATCATCAACAGCATCCGGCTGTATCCACGGGATAATTTATATCACCGGTGAAAGCTTTCTAAATAAATAAAAATATAAGCTGCAGTATACTGTTTCTGGTTGTAAGACCTGAGCTGTGATAATACATGAACTGTCGTAATGTGCAAGCAAAACTGCATTGTAATAGTAATTAATTGTCGTAATGAAAAGGGAAGTCTTTCATACTGTAAAAGTTAGCAATCCGGCTGAAAGAATTTTAAACAGTATAAACTGCCTGAATAATTAACTTTCACATGAAACCTAGAGTAATTTGCTTTGCAAAATTTGATCACGAACACTGTCTCTGAGTAACGTAAGCTGGCCCGGATTGAATAAATGAAAAAAAAAAATCTTCTCTCCTTACGTCTATTCTACGCAAATCTGCATAACGCGTTGCACAACTTCTCTGTCTGGCGCGCCGCTACGCTAAAGCTGCAAATTATCATATCTGCACAGGCACACAAGAGGTGCAATGAGTTGCAAATCGAACATACTTGTTGACTATCCACTAAAAATAATTGTAAGAGAAAGTTCGGTAACGAAATGAAATATGCGTATAAATGACAGCACACTGTTTTTTTTTCTATTCCCAAAGAAAGCAGGTGCTGACAGATGTGAAAATTACCGAACTATCAGTTTAATAAGCCACGGCTGCAAAATACTAACGGGAATTCTTTACAGACGAATGGAAAAACTGGTAGATGCAGACCTAGGAGACGATCAGTTTGGATTCCGTCGAAATGTTGGAACCCATGAGGCAATACTGACCTTACGACTTATCTTAGAAGAAAGATTAAGAAAAGGCAAACCTACGTTTCTAGCATTTGTAGACTTAGAGAAAGCTTTTGACAATGTTGACTGGAATACTCTTTTTTCAAATTCTAAAGGTGGAGGGGTAAAATACAGGGAGCGAAAGGCTATTTATAATTTGTACAGAAACCAGATGGCAGTTATATGAGTCGAGGGGCATGAAAGGGAAGCAGTGGTTGGGAAAGGAGTGAGACAGGGTTGTAGCCTCTCCCCGATGTTATTCAATCTGTATATTGAGCAAGCAGTAAAGGAAACAAAAGAAAAATTTGGAGTAGGTATTAAAATTCATGGAGACGAAGTAAAAACTTTGAGGTTCGCCGATGACATTGTAATTCTGTCAGAGACGGCAAAGGACTTGGAAGAGCAGTTGAACGGAATGGACAGTGTCTTGAAAGGAGGATATAAGATGAACATTAACAAAAGCAAAACGAGGATAATGGAATGTAGTCAAATTAAATCGGGTGATGCTGAGGGAATTAGATTAGGAAATGAGACACTTAAAGTAGTAAAGGAGTTTTGCTATTTAGGAAGTAAAATAACTGATGATGGTCGAAGTAGAGAGGATATAAAATGTAGACTGGCAATGGCAAGGAAAGCGTTTCTGAAGAAGAGAAATTTGTTAACATCGAATATAGATTTATGTATCAGGAAGTCGTTTCTGAAAGTATTTGTATGGAGTGTAGCCATGTATGGAAGTGAAACATGGACGATAACTAGTTTTGACAAGAAGAGAATAGAAGCTTTCGAAATGTGGTGCTACAGAAGAATACTGAAGATAAGGTGGATAGATCACGTAACTAATGAGGAGGTATTGAATAGGATTGGGGAGAAGAGAAGTTTGTGGCACAACTTGACTAGAAGAAGGGATCGGTTGGTAGGACATGTTTTGAGGCATCAAGGGATCACAAATTTAGCATTGGAGGGCAGCGTGGAGGGTAAAAATCGTAGAGGGAGACCGAGAGATGAGTACACTAAGCAGATTCAGAAGGATGTAGGTTGCAGTAGGTACTGGGAAATGAAGCAGCTTGCACAGGATAGAGTAGCATGGAGAGTTGCATCAAACAAGTCTCAGGACTGAAGACAACAACAACAACATATGGAGAAAGGAACTCAAAGCAAATTTTAAATTTAATTAAGTTCTCAACATCCAAACAATTCACTTTCCTATCTTTCAAATTTAACAACTTTCAGTACAGTAACCAAGTTGGTTCCATGGCGCAGAAATAGTGGAAAAAAACACCATCATTATTGTATTCACCTTGCATTCCATTAGATTTCTTCCTTCACATATCAGTTTCATAGTCATGTTGATTGAACAAAATGGTAAACTGAGACATTAAATTTGAATCATAATATTGCCATAGCTTCGTCACTAACATTGGTTAACATTATCAGCCTAACTCTTAACGCAACTGAACTCCGACTTTGTCTCTCTGCAGTCCCACTGCGCCCTCGCGCGGCTTAAAGATACTCACTTAACTTCTGCGATACAGCTTACAACATCGCTGTTCGCTCAAATTTCTATCCACATATACCAAAAATCCGTATACCTAAATTATACATGACAACTATCAACAACACGTTTAACTCGTCCTTTCTTGTTACTCGTCACCACATTTGGTACCACAGGAACGTTGAGCGTAACCGAGCGTCCCGTCAACGCCACGGCAGATTGTTAGTTGTTTACACAACTGTCGACTGTCCCAGCCACGGTGTACAGTCTTATTGTGCATTTAGTGTCATTTATGGCTAGGGGAACTCTGTATAGCCGTTGACGTGATAATTGAACTGATCGCCCGTCGTGTTCTTCTCAAACTGAAACAGTCGTTTCTCGCTTGAAGATTTCGCTGTCGACGGAACACCAAGTCCTGGCGTCAAAAACGAATGTGCAGAATGGACTGTGCTGTGAATAATCAGACCTTCGAAGCCTGCCAACAGCCTGGGCGCGCAGCGGGTGGTAATCCCGCCGGTCTGCCTGGGCTCTCCCGCTGCCACGGCTCAGCCCCTTCGGACGTCGGATTAAGCAGCCAGTAATGGACACACGCGCTCAAGCCGTCGTGCGTTCGCGTTTCACACCTTGCAAGGCCCGCGACGCGTTTCATCGTGTTTGAGCTGTGCTTTAGCGCGGTGAGAAATAAACGAAAGGGCACAGAGGTTTAACATGTTCAACGTCTTGTTCACATTCAGCTCGCCAGCAAGGGAACGTCTGTTGTTAGAAACAAGCACCGGGTTACCAAGCATCTGTTCAAAACAGACGCAGTCACTTAGACCGAAAAATGGAGGAGAGGTTCAAACAAGTTATTCAATGGTGTAGAAGATTTTCTATGAAATGGTAGCAGAGTAAAAACAAATACAATAACATGTAAAAAAAAAAAATTCTCGGTTTCGTTCACATGGATGGTTCAAATGGTTCAAATGGCTCTGAGCACTATGGGACTTAACATCTATAGTCATCAGTCCCCTAGAACTTAGAACTACTTAAACCTAACTAACCTAAGGACATCACACAACACCCAGCCATCACGAGGCAGAGAAAATCCCTGACCCCGCCGGGAATCGAACCCGGGAACCCGCGTACACATGGAACACAGTTTTCTGTTATAAGATTAACACAGCCTGTTTACCCGATGGGGGCATCCATCACTTTGGAGCAATAGTAATGACTCTGTCAGACAAGAAGAGCCTCACCGGAGAATTACAACACATACGACTGGTGTTCCGAAGTAATGACTACTCAGAGCATCGAACTGTAAATGCGATGTAGTTGAAAAACGCGTGTGAAAGAGGATGAGATTGAGACCGAGGAAGAGAAGCCAAAAATCGCTTACCTGTCTTACGCTGGCCCAATATCTGGAAAGACGGTAGACTCCTACAGAAATATGGCATCTAGTGTACCTCGCTCTTTCCAGCTAACACAATTTCTAATCTTAAAGACGAACCAAGTCTCCGAAAACTCGGCGTGTATCACTTTCCACTCGAATCTAGCAGACTATTAGAACAGTAGAGGAGAGATGCAAGGAACATCAGTGGCATGCCCGACTACAACAGCCAAACGAATCAGCTGTCGCCGAGCACTGCCTCGGATGTAATCATGAAATGACTGAATTTTCTCATTTTGAGCCGGCCAGAGTGGCCGAGCGGTTCTAGGCGCTAAAGTCTGGAGACGCACGTCCGCTGCGGTCGCAGGTTCGAATCCTGCCTCGGGCATGGATGTTTGTGATGTCCTTAGGTTAGTTAGGATTAAGTAGTTCTAGAGGACTGATGACCACAGAAATTAAGTCCCATAGTGCTCAGAGCCGTTTGAACCATTTTTCTCGTTTTGAGAGAACTGAAGGGCGATCTCTATAAGTTTTAGAAACCATCGCCATCCTACATCGCTTAAAATATTTCGATACGTCCGCTAAACCCGCTGGGCAGAACAGGTGACTAGGATTGTGGCAAGGGCCAAATAAGGTTGGGGTAAATTTCACCTTAAAATTGTAATTTATTATAATCTAATAACACTTTTACAACCAAAGCGGCTGAAGCCCTCCACACAAGAAATCTTAAAAATCAACAACATAAAAATGCAGTTAAAATAGCAAATAAAATAATTAAAATATAAAAAGCCTCAAGGCAAAAGTAGATAGATCAAACATATGCAAGGTGCAATACAAACGGCTGAAGGCCCACAGTAAAATTTTACACATTTTTAAATTAATTACCATAACCTTTCAAAGGCAGAAGGCCGCAATGTTTAAGCTTGAAACGCAATTTTAAGAATAAGGTTCCAAGGCTGAATGCCCACAATTAATTTTCCAAAATTAAAAAAAAAAAAATAACCATAGGCCTTAAGTTTTAAGTCAATGAAACCGGAGTAAAAGAAAAGACAATACAACGGCAATAAGCTTTCAGCAAATATCCACTTGCCGGAATTCAAACTTACTTACATAAAACACAGTAAAACCAAGAATTTTTCTTTTTTCATTTGCTATGATAGATTATAAACAGACAATTAAACACCGGTGAGAAAAATAGTAAAGACAACAACACTCAGAAGCCACCAGGGGGTCGGTCTGCCCTCGTTCACTTAGGTGAGACGGGTGGTGAGCCCAACTACACTTGATCCGTCGGAACCCAACCAAGGGACAGTCACGGACCGACCAACAAACGACTTGCTTGCCATAAATCGGTACATGAGAATTCAAACACAAAATGTTAAGGACGTGATTACCCACTGTCACACATGTATATGTATTAAGCTGTCAAAACTACACACCGTGTTGGACAGCAACAACAGGTGAGGAAAGGAGACTGCCTAAAATTATGTTAGTGGGCAGGGCAGATAACCGGAACACTAACGACCAAGGCGGAAAATTCCTCTGAAGTGGTCCTGAATAGAGGTACACAACACTGCTACACTAAAGAACCTAAGAAACCGGTACACCGGACTAATATCGTGTAGGATCCCCGCGAGCATGCAGAACTGCCGTAACACGACGTAGCATGGACTCCACTAATGTCTGAAGTAGTGCTGGAGGGAATTGACACCATAAATCCTCCAGGGCTGTCCATAAATATGTAACAGTACGAGGCAGTGGAGATCTCTTCTAAACAGTACGTTGCAAGGCATCAAAATGTTCACGTACGAGGAGTTTGGTGATCAGAGGAAGTGTTTAAACTCAGAAGTGTGCTCCTGGAGACACTTTGTAGCAATTCTGAACATGTAGGGTGTCGCATTGTCCTGCTGGAATTGCCTAAGTCCGTCGTAATGCACAATGGACATGAATGGATGCAGGTGATCAGACAGGATGCCTACGTACGTGTCAACTGTCCGAGTAGCATCTGTATGTATCAGGGATCCCATATCACTCCAACTGCACACGCCCCACGTCATTACAGAGCCTCCACCAGCTTCAACAATCCCCTGGTGACGTACATGGTCCATGGATTCATTAGGTTGTCTCCATAACCATACACGTCCATCCGTTCGATTAAGTTTGAAACAGACTCGTCCGACCAGGCAACATGTCTCCAGTCATCAACAACCCAATGTCGATGCTGAAGGGCCCAGGCGAAGTGTAAAGCTTTGTGTCGTGCAGTCATAAGGGGTACACGAGTGGGTCTTCGGCTCGTTGATGTTTCGTTGAATGGTTCGCTCGCTGATAGTTACTGATGGTCCAAGATTGAAATCTGCAGCAATTTGCGGAAGGGTTGCACTTCTGTCACGTTAAACGATTCTCTTCAGTCGTCGTCGGTTCCGTTCTTGCAGGATTTTCTTCCGGCCACAGCGATGTCGGAGATTTGATGTTTTACCGGATTCCTGGTGTTCACAGTACACTCGTGAAGTGGTCGTACGGGAAAATCCCCGCTTCACGCTACCTTCAAATGGTTCAAATGGCTCTGAGCACTATGGGACTTAACATCTTAGGTCATCGGTCTCCTAGAACTTAGAACTACTTAAAACTAACTCACCTAAGGACGTCACACACATCCATGCCCGAGGCAGAATTCGAACCTGCGGCCGTAGCAGTCACTCGGTTCCAGACTGAAGCGGCTAGAACCGCTCGGTCACGCCGGCCGGCTCACCGCTATCCCGGAGATGCCATGTTCCATCGTTCGTGCCCCGACTATAACGCCATGTTCAAACTCATTTAAATCTTGGTAACCTGTCATTGTAAGAGCAGTAGCCGCTTTCACAACGCGCCAATCACTTGGTGTCTTATAAAGATGTTGGCGACCGCACCGCCGTATTCTCCCTCTTTACGTATGTCTGTATCTGAATAGGCGTGCATATACATATTTCGTGAGCCCTTCAATGTATTATCATGTAATTGAATTGGAACAAGTATAGCCATCCTTACGATGTTGTTTATCATATGGCTACCAGTTTTGGTGCTTCAGTACACAATCTTTAACTGACGGTTAGGGGTTAGACTTCAATCGTAGACATTACTGAACGGCACTGTAGTTCCTTCTCTAGATTGTCGCACAGATGACAAAATGGTAGGTATCGAAATAGACGACACAGGGATAGAGAAACAATTAAAATCGCTCAAAAGAGGAAAGGCCGCTGGACCTGATGGGATAACAGTTCGATTTTACACAGAGTATGCGAAGGAACTTGCCCCCCTTCTTGCAGCGGTGTACCGTAGGTCTCTAGAAGAGCGTAGCGTTACAAAGGGCACAGGTCATCCCCGTGTTCAAGAAGGGACGTCGAACAGTTGTAGAATTTTGGAACACGCATTATGTTCGAGTATAATGACTTTTCTGTAGACTAGAAGTCTACTCTGTAGGAATCAGCATGGGTTTCGAAAAAGACGGTCGTGTGAAACCCAGCTGGCGCTATTCGTCCACGAGACTCAGAGGGCCATAGACACGGGTTCGCAGGTAGACGCCGTGTTTCTTGACTTCCGCAAGGCGTTCGATATAGTTCCCCACAGTCGTTTAATGAACAAAGTAAGAGCAAATGGATTATCAGACCAATTGTGTGATTGGATTGAAGAGTTCCTAGATAAAAGAACGCAGCATGTCATTCTCAATGGAGAGCAGTCTTCCGAAGTAAGAGTGATTTCAGGTGTGCCGCAGGGGAGTGTCGTAGGACCGTTGCTATTCACAATATACGTAAATGACCTTGTGGATAACATCGGAAGTTCACTGGGGCTTTTTGCGGATGATGCAGTGGTATATCGAGAGGTTGTAACAATGGAAAATTGTACTGAAATGCAGGAGGATCTACAGCGAATTGACGCATGATGCAGAGAATGGCAATTGAATCTCAATGTAGACAAGTATGATGTGCTGCGAATACGTAGAAAGAAAGATCCCTTCCTATTTAGCTACAATATAGCAGGTCAGCAACTGGAAGCAGTTAATTCCATAAATTATCTGGGAGTAGTACGCATTAGGAGTGATTTAAAATGGACTGATCATATATCTACATCTACATCTACATTTATACTCCGCAAGCCACCCAACGGTGTGTGGCGGAGGGTACTTTACCTGCCACTGTCATTACCTCCCTTTTCTGTTCTAGTCGCGTATGGTTCACGAGAAGAACGACTGTCTGAAAGCCTCCGTGCGCGCTCGAATCTCTCTAATTTTACATTCGTGATCTCCTCTGGAGGTATAAGTAGGGGGAAGCAATATATTCGATACCTCATCGAGGAACGCACCCTCTCGAAACCTGGCGAGCGAACTACACCGCGATGCAGAACGCCTCTCTTGCAGAGTCTGCCACTCGAGTTTGCTAAACATCTACGTAACGCTATCACGCTAACCAAATAACCCTGTGACGAAACGCGCCGCTCTTCTTCGGATCTTCTCTATCTCCTCCATCAACCCGATCTGGTACGGATCCCACACTGACGAGCAATACTCGAGTATAGGTCGAACGAGTGTTTTGTAAGCCACCTCCTTTGTTGATGGACTACATTTTCTAAGGACTCTCCCAATGAATCTCAACCAGTTACCCGCTTTACCAACAATTAATTTTATGTGATCATTCCACTTCAAATCGTTGATCGTCAGTAAAGCAGATGCCAGACTGAGATTCATTGGAAGAATCCTATGGCAATGCAATCCGAAAACAAAGGAAGTAGGTTACAGTACGCTTGTTCGCCCACTGCTTGAATACTGCTCAGCAGTGTGGGATCCGTACCAGATAGGATTAGTAGAAGAGATAGAGAAGATCCAAGGGGGACAGCGCGCTTCGTTACAGGATCATTTAGTAATCGCGAAAGCGTTACGGAGATGATAGAGAAACTCCAGTGGAAGACTCTGCAGGAGAGACGCTCAGTAGTTCGGTACGGGCTTTTGTTGAAGTTTCGAGAACGTACCTTCACCGAGGAGTCAAGCAGTATATTGCTTCCTCCTACGTATATCTCGCGAAAAGACCATGAGGATAAAATCAGAGAGATTAGAGCCGACGCAGAAGCATACCGACAATTCTTCTTTCCACGAACAATACGAGACTGGAATAGATGGGGGAACCGATAGAGGTACTCAAGGTACCCTCCGCCACACACCGTCAGATGGTTTGCGGAGTATGGATGTAGATGTAGATATTTCATCAGTGGCGAACATCTATGAAATGGTTTTCGCAGAGTGCGTGTAACTACGATATTGTTTCCCTAACCATCAAAATCGTTGTTACATATAGTCTACGAAAGCCAGTTCGTAGATGTTAGCCACTGATGGACTCGTGGAGTTAACTCTCTCAGCGTCTCTTAAGCCCTGAAGAATGTGTACTTAAGCATCGACATTGGTAGCCAGGTAATAAATAACATCTCAAGAATGGCTGTATGTGTTCAATTTCATTACATAAATGAACGGCCGAAGTACCTCATAACTCCAATCAGAAGGATGGAAATACTACTAATGTTGAAACTTCCTGGCACATTAAAACTGTGTGCCGGACCGACACTCGAACTCGGTACCTTTGCCTTTCGCGGGGGGGGAAAAGTGTTCTACCTCCAACGGCTATCCTCGCACGACTCACGCCCCGTCGTCACAGCTTTACATCTGGCAGTACCTCGTCTCGTACCTTCCAAACTTTACAAAAGCTCTCCTGCGAACCTTGCAGAACCAGCACTCCTGGAGGAAAGGATATTGCGGAGACTTGGCTTAGCCACACCCTGTGGGATGCTTCCAGAATGAGATTTTCACTTTGCAATTGAGTGTGCGCTAATATGAAACTTCCTGGCAGTTTAAAACTGCGTGCAGGACCGAGACTCGAACTCGAGAGTGAAACTCTCATTCTGGCTACTGCTAATGTTGTCCGCCAAGTCACTAATTTATGCAACATGACCAGCAAGAATGCTATTATACTGTCCTGTGGCACGCTTGAAGTAACTTGTACATGTATCAACGACTCTTCATTCAAGGTAATATGTTGCCCCACCTCTAACAAGCAATCCTCAGTGTACTCACAAATTTGGTGTGACTCTCCATATGATCATAGATTCGTTAATGAACCTTGGTGTGGTACTGCGCCAACGGCTTTTTGGAAGGGAAAGAAAACTGAACCTACCCAACTGTTTTCAGGCTGTCACGTGAGAGAATCTTAAATTGTTTTCCCTTATGCACTTGATTCGATTTCTCCGGCGCAACTGTTGATGCGCATGGCGCACTCTGAGAAGCTGAGAATGCGAATAGAAGAGACAGCTGAGATAAAAGAGAACGAGATAGAGAAGCTGTGAGGGGAGAGAGTGTAGTTGTACGGGGAGAGGGGTCGGAGGGAAGGGTGGTGGGGGGCGTGACGTGGCGTCCCGCTGCGTCGTGACCGGCCGCGTATCTGGCCGGCATCTGGCGGCGGGCCGGCCGCAGCACGCGCCGCCGTTGCCGCCGCCCTTATTAGCTAATTAATTAATTAACTCGCTCACGGCGGCGCGCGGTGCTCCGTTTCTGGTCCTGCCAGCCCCGCACTGACAAGCATTGCTTCGAGGAGTGCTATCAGACTTGTTCAGCGCGAAGTTGATTTTCACTTTGTAAGCTGTATGTAGGTCGCTGTTTTTTGTTTCCATTGCCACAGTTTTGAATGCATAGGTTGTTTGCGCGCGAACGTATCCGGTGATCGGATAGCTTCGTTAAGGTAGACTATAACCGGAACAAGCAATTGGGAAACGGAAGCTTCTGAAATGTGGTGCTAGAGAAAAAAGATAAATTTTAGAGGAATAGATCAAATAACTAATGGGGACGGACTGAACCGAACTGAGGAGAAAAGAAATTGACGGCAGTACTTGACTAAAACGAGTGATTGATTGATTGGGCGCATGCTGAGACATCAAGGTAACATTAGTTTGGTAATAGAAGTGCGCGGAGGCGGGGGGGGGGGGGGGGGGGGGGAGGGGGGGTAAAACTTGTAGAGGGAGACTATGACTAGACTTCAGTAAGCAGGATGAAATGGATGTTGGTTGCCGTAGTTAGGCTGAAATTGAAAAAAAAATCTTGCACAGTTTAAACTAGAGTGGAGAGCTGCATCAAACCGTCTTCACCAGGTGAGGTGGCGCAGTGGTTAGCGCGCAGAACTCGCATTCGGGAGATCGAAGATTCAAACCCGCGTCTGACCATCCCGATTTAGGTTTTACGTGATTTCTCTAACTCGTTTCAGGCAAATGTCGGGATGGTTCCTTTGAAAGGGCACGGCCGATTTCCTTCTTCATCCTTCCCTAATCCGATGAGACCGATGACCTCGCTGTTTGGTTCAAAAAATGGTTCAAATGGCTCTGAGCACTATGGGACTTAACATCTGAGGTCATCAGTCCCCTAGAACTTAGAACTACTTAAACCTAACTAACCAAAGGACATCACACACATCCATACCCGAGGCAGGATTCGAACCTGCGACTGTAGCGGTCGCGCGGTTCCAGATTGTAGCGCGTAGAACCCCTCGGCCACTCCGGCCGGCTCGCTGTTTGGTCTCTTCCCCCAAACAACCCATCAGACGACACAGAAGCGCTGCGACATTTGTAACAATCCTACGCCTTGGGTTCACTGTCATCGATCATTCTCCATACAGTCCAGAGTTGCCCCCATCCGACCTTGTGCTCCGTCTCTAAAGACATCGTTGTCGACGGGACATTAAACCCTAATCTCCTCCTCCTCCAAACCAATCTTCGAACTGAATACCACAACAACAACAATAATAACAATAACAACACTGTGTAGGCCTGAGGTGTGTGTGCTCGGGTTCCACTACAAACATGTGGAGCTATACATTATTATAACAGAATTCATTGTCCTGGGTGTGAAAATAATGTTAAAATATCTATTTAAAAGAATAGCGGCCCTACTGTAAAATGTCAGCTTTTCAAAGCGGCGCCCCAGGATACTGTTTTGAGTAATAAACATGAACCTCGGTGTGTAACCGCTTTGTGAGAGAACACTCTAAATCTGAAAAGTCAGTGCATCCGATTATTTGCTCTGACATTCGAATTTAATTGAGAGAAGTGTGTTCACGTTACGCGATAAGAATACTTCGTCAGACTTGAGAATTCTGGCTATGTTAGGATTATCAGGGCATATATTTCGCTGCAAACTGAATGATATTTCAGTATGTAAGCAGTAGGAGATTTGTGGTAAGGACTATGGGACCAAACTACTGAGGTCATCGGTCCCTAAGCTTACGCGCTACGTAATCTAACTTAAACTAACTTATGATAAGGACAACACACACGTCCATGCCCGAGGGAGGACTCGAACCTCCGACGTGGGGAGCCGCGCGAACCGTGACACGACGCCTAAGACTGCACGGCCACCCCGCGCCTGTAAGCAGTGTAGACCAGATTTATAGATGTTGTTTCAGAATACAGGGTGTACATAAAGTCTTGGTCAAAGATCTGAGGTGATTTCACGTACGCCATCTTTCTGCGACTACTGAAAATTTTATTTTCAACTGTTTATGAATTGTACTGCAGAGTCTGAGATAGGAAAAGAGTCCTGGTAGTATGTACGGAAAGGTCCAAAATTTCCAGCCTGCCTAGTCGATTTAACAGGTCGGGATGCTCAATCCCGCAAGTGAATACGAACCTGATCTGAATGCACCACCCTCCCCCCCCCCCCCCCCTCCCTTGTGTCGTCACCTAATCGATATTATATGGCAGCAGATCTGCTTGAATGCGTTTATAGTGTTTATTTGTATCCTTTGTAAGTACCCACTGAAATGAAGACAGCTATTTAGATATATAAAAAATTGAATAACATGTCTTCTGAAAACTGTAGAATTACTTTATTTCTGTCGTTTTTAAGTCTTCTTTTATTATGTATGACGACAACTGTTTGATTGTATTTAACAAGACCCGGTTGCAGGTCTATTCTACAGCTGTCATCAGATCTAAATATAGGAAAACCAACCAAAATTAAAAAACGAAACTATACAAAAAAATACTGTACAAAAAAATCAAAGTATCATAACACTGCTGCAACATTTTTTTGAGTCATCAGTCTTCTGACTTGTCTGATGCAGCCCGCCACGAATTCTTCTCCTGTGCCTTGCATCCTACGTCCTCAGTTATTTTTTGGATGTATTCCAATCTGACTTCCTATACAGCTCCCTCTAGTACCACAGAAGTTGTTCGCTGATGCCTTAACAGATCTCGTGTCTCCTGTCCCTTGTTCTTGTCAGTGTACTCTTTCCGTCTATCCCCTCTCTCCTCTGCAATTAACACTGGATTTTCCTCTGAACTCCCAATATTTTAATTTCACCGAAGAATGTTTTGACTTTTCTATACGCTGAATCCGTCCTTCCGACAATCACGTCTTTTTCTATTTCTTCACATTTTTCGTGCAGCAACATAAGAAGCATCATAACAGCGTGTCCCATGCGTTGTCACACGGCTTGACGCTATGTCATTGTACATTTTTAGTTTTAGTTGTGCTTAGTCTTATTTTTCCATTTTAGATCTGATTTGGGTTGGAGATCACAGCCGAAACGGGTCCTTGTAAAAGGCAAACCAAGAACTATAGTCAGAAAAAATAAAAGGAGAAAAGATAATGTTTCTTTTTCGAAAGAATTTATCGAGTCTCAATGTTTCTTGCAGGAATGCAATTAAGTGCCTCCCGTCCACTGTTATGATGTTTTCGAGGCATTGCAACATGGCTTCCGTGATTCCATGGTTCCCATGCCTGAATTAACAGGCACGGCCAACGTTTGGTGACCCGCAGCCTGCTCCACACACTCAGTGAAGCTCGAGAGCCGTTTCGTAACGAGACACAACAGCAGAGCCTTGGCGTTAATAGTTATGTGGTAACGCACCGATATGAGTGGCACAGCTTTCACGACAGGCCACGCCAATGAATTATGCCTCAAAAAAGCGTATTTGTAGAGTTCATTCATTTTATATTTATCCTGTCTTCAGACATTTACATTTCTTTCCGCTTCTAGAACACTGTTTATTTATTTAGAACGATTTACAATAGTTGTCTCAAATATTGTGCAACGCCGTTAGTAAACAAACAGTGTTCAGGACACGCAAATAAATATAGACATCTGAAGTTCGGATGTCAGACGTCTTGAAATGTCATGATGGAGACGTAAACGCGTATAAAAAACATCTGGTTGCATTTAATTCATCATAAACTACCTCCAGTTTCAATAGTTGCTGTGTTGTAATACGTCCACAGTGGACAAAAATTGTTTACTAATGTTGATGCGAGAAAGAATAGCATAAGAAAATTCTTCAGTGAGATATGCAGTGGCAGTCGACAAGCAATTAGGAGTAGCTTTGTGATTTTTGGCCAGAGGCAGGTTATTAGAGTGCTTGAAATTTGCTATGTTAACGTCAACAAACATTGTTAGCAAGTATTTATTTAAACCTTTCTCCGAAAATGCTTTTGGTGACTGACCGCACAGACGTCAGTTGTTTCTGTAAAATAAATAAATTAAGCCATGACTTCTTTGTTGATTTCAAAAACTTAGCATTTACAAGATGACAATTATTGAAGTATATGAAATAAAATCGGCATAACTTCTGAACGGTTTGCGATAGCAGCTCAAACTGCAAGGCTGGCCGCCGGGCGTGATGGGTGTTAGTATGCTTATTGTTGTTTGGTTTAGTGACGAAGCCCACTTTCATTTGGATGAGTTCGCCAATGAGCAAAATTGGCGCATTTGGGGAACTGAGGATCCGCATATCGCGATCGAGACGTCTCTTCACCCTCAAAGGGTGACTGTGTGGTGTGCAGTGTCGGAATAATGGATGCGATATTCCTTGATGGCACGGTGACTACCGAACGGTACGTGAAGGTTTTGGAAGATAATTTCATCCCAACCATCCAAAGTGACGGAGTTAGACCCGATCGAAGCAGGAGAGAGTTTGATGTCCTGGAGGAACACTTTGGGGACCGCATTCTGGCTCTGGGGTACCCAGAGGCCACTGACATGTGCCTGTATTCGCCGCCATATTCTCCGAATCTGAACGTATGCGACTCCTTTTCGTGGGGCTGCATTAAAGAGACGGTGTACAGCAATAACACCAAAACCATTGCTGAGCTGAAAACAGCCATTCAGGAGGTCATAGACAGCATCGGTGTTCCGACACTTCAGCGGATCATGAAGGATTTCGCTATTCGCCTGTGCCATATAATCGCCAATGACGGCAGGCATATCGATCATGTCATAACCTAAACCGAATATCTGTGGTTACGTTTACATGTCGAATAAAGTGTGTGCTCGCCGTCGCTTGTAGCTGATTTACGTTTTTCTTCATATAGGTCAATAATTGTCACCCTGTATCAGCTGGGTTATACAGAAGCCAAAAGTGGAAAAATCAAAACAATAAATGGCGAATATCAGAAAATGCGTCCCGGTCACTTCTCTCTCTCTCTGCCTGAATTTCTTCCGCGGCCCGGGTTAAAACCAATCCGGAATCGGCTCGCCGTCCACAGTCCGCCGGCAGCCACCCGATTCTTAATAGAATGTCAGCAAACAACTGTTGCCTCGGCGCGATGCGTCCATCACCCTCCGCGCCGGCAGCGTTCGTTTGCATGAGAGGCGCCGACGCAGCAGCTGTTTACTGGACTTGCGCGATCCGGCTCCTGTGTAGGGCTGAACTGCGCTCACAGCAGAATGCAGCCGCTGGAGTGCTTACGAGCAAAGGGCCTGGGAGCGTGGCCCAGATAGCTCCGCCTGCAGAGCGTTCGCCGACTCGGCTGCCAGTGCAGACACGCACCTGCTAGCTGCTAGCTGCTAGCTGCACGCCACCGCCGCCGAGTTCACGGCTTACCGCAGTGGCCGAGGTTGTAAGCCGAGAAATTAACGCTTCTCTTATAGTTGCGCTCCCTTACAAGCCTTGCGGGATTCGCAGTGTAGATTAAGCAGGTATTTCCTCGTAACGAATTCAGACTTCTGTATCAGCTAAACGTATGTCTTGCAAATCGCAGTGGCCTGGATGAACGTCAACTGTGACTCACTGCATAGTACTGTTTCTCCATCGCCGGCCGGACTGGCCGAACGGTTCTAGGCGCTTTAGTCTGAAACCGCGTGACCGCTACGGTCGCAGGTTCGAATCCTGCCTCGGGCATGGATGTTTGTGATGTCCTTAGGTTAGTTAGGTTTAAGTACTTCTAAGTTCTAGGGGACTGATGACCTCCATCATCCGTCCAGTGACGTTAGGAAGAATAATTTATAACATTCATATTGGATTTTCACATAAAAGAAAAGTTTTAGTTTTCGTATATTCGTTACCGGTATTAACATTGCAGTAATCAAGTTTTCTTCGAGCATTTTAACGAATTACTTAGGTACTTTCGGAGTAGATAAAGAAAGAAAGGATTCCCCTTTTCCCAGTTATTCACTGCGGAACAGTATGCAGGTTCGTGAAGGGTTTTCCTTCATATTCCGTCGAAAGCCAGTTCACAAAATTCTGTGACTAAAACTTTTCCTGAAATAGTCGCCGATTCCATTAAAATGCATTCCATTAATGCCATCTCAGATTTTCGCCAATTACATTTAAGAGTTACATGGTTTATTAGTCCTCTCGAAATCCCTGTTTCCCTTCCTGAATAAATTCGTTATTTCCTATTTGTTGTGTGCGATGCTGGTCCTTTAGGTACACCACGAGTGATTATTTGAACGCTTTGTAAGCTGTCTATTTCGAGGACAATCGCGTTATCCTCATCCCACCTCAATGAAACAAAAGTCGGTACATTCTGTCCAACACAGCTAATTAACACACCAAACAGTGACCACCAGGGGGGCCACATGGTAATTTTTTGTATTTATGATACGTGAAGTTCAAAGCTCAAATATTAATCGGCAAAAGCAGTTCGATGCAACTCTCATAAATTCTGCAGAATATAAATTTTTGAAAATTTGAAATTTCCCCCCGTCTTTAATATGCTAAAGGAAGATAAAGTTTTCTCGACAACTCACTTGGGTGTGAGGTAAAATGCCCGCCTACCGCGTCTGTGGCACAGGTTCGATTACCAGCTCAGCCAAAATTTTAAACAGAAGTGCATGTTGCACAAGCATTTAAGGATGAGAAAGAATTTAATTTATAATATCTTTTTACTTCAAACACTCTTTTGTAAAATCTCAGTAATTAAGAGTGTACAGTCGCGCGGTATTAACCGAGCGGTCTGAGGCGCTGCAGTCACTGACTGTGCGGCCAGTCCCGGCGGAGGTTCGAGTCCTCCCTCGGGCAAGGGTGTGTGTGTTTGTCCTTATGATAATTTAGGTTAAGTAGTGTGTAAGCTTATGGACTGATGACCTTAGCAGTTAAGTCCCAAAAGTTTTCACACTCATTTGAACATTTGAAAAATGTACATTTGCAATGAAAACTGAATTTTGTGTGCGATGTGTAATTGGAAATAAGAAGACACACATTTTTCATAAAAATAGCAATCAGTTATCTGTCATATAACATATATTTGATGAATTTTATATTAAAGTAATTTAATATTCGTAGTGAATGGGGAAAAAGATACAGACAACGCCCGAAACGAGACTCGCACTAGCGACTGCCAGTCTCGACAGCTACTGATTTCTTTTCCACCTTCATATATTTCAAACTTCACGGAATTGTTAGTGGGACAGGCGCCTCAGCTTGCAAATTTTCATAGCCACACCGCCTATCGAGAAAAATCTACCATACCTTAGCATATTCAAGTTGTTCGGAAACTTCAAAGTAGATATTCTCGAGTATTTTTGACGATTTGACGGAACTATTTTTGAGGATTAGTATTTGACTTCTGAACTTCACGTACCATCATAGAAAATTTTACAAAAGTCCGATTGTCGTGTAGTCCCCTTGCAAGACTATCGGTAGAAACTCTAGAATGTGTTCGAACAGCTTTTGAAGCATTCACAGGAAAACATAGGTGTGTGAAACAACGCTAAGTACCCTCGGCTATGCATTTCGCAGTGGTTCTGAAGTTTCAATGAACTGGCGGATACAGAGCGACTCGCAGCCAAAAGTGGGTGCATAATATTGAGAGCCAATAAAAGAAAATAGGCCACTGCATACGAGGCTGAAAACAGGATACGGACTGAAGCAAGAATTATTGAAACCAGAGTGCCCATTTCGAAGGAATGAAGTTGACCTTTGCAACACTGTTAAGTTATTTACTGGAGACGTATAAATGAATCACGTAGCGAGAGGTAGTGAGATTACTTGCGCAAAGCACTCTTCGAAAGGATTCCCGCATTGTCTCTGTTGATGTAATTGAGTCAATGTTTATATGGAGTGCCGATTACAATAAATCTATACCACACTGACGCTAGCTTCCACCAGCCGGAAATACTTGTATTTAGTATTAACATATCAAGTTAAATGGCTATGTTCACAAATGGTTATTCCATGGTTTGTAAAAATAAAATGTAAATATTGTTATACAGATGTTAACTTAGTATTGCCGTTTTGTAAACTGTTTTATCATGAAGAGAGGAAGTACTTTAAAATGTTTTTGGCTTATATAACTTGTTAGGGCAAAATATTCAGTGCAGGTTTTACTGTTGAACATTGGCACCGTTAAAGACTACATCAGAACATTGAAGAATTTGGCACATTACATAACGGATATGAGTGAAGTCTTTGATTTATTTCAAGTTTCGAGATACTGCTGCTGATTAACACTTACACTACAATTTCTCACTTTACAGATTGCCAGGCAGTTGTTTTTTTCTCTACTGAGTGCATATTATGTGTAGTTTAGTATTCAAATGAGTAGACTGTGATGATGCAAGTTATTTTGTGTTTAATTTCAATTTATTTAATGTGTTAAGACATTCATGGGTATAGGCGGTTATGCGTTCATGACTGTTTTAGAAATTTTCTGAATGGCTGAAATTTTAATAACTTCAGGAGAGACAAGTTTATACAGATATAGTTACCAAAGCACGAATGTATTTTAAAAGATGAATGTTCTGCTTTGTTACGTACTGTACAGTCACAAACAAAGAATAATTCACAAACTTAAATGGTTAATCAGTAGCCCATTTCTCTGTTTCAGATCTCTCGGATTTCTGTTTCATAACACAGCTCTTACAAATATTAAAATTTTCTGCCAGCTGAAAACCTGGAACTAAAATGTCAGTTACTTATGGTGTATAAGAAGCAAATCAAGCGATGTTGTATCTGAAAATCAGAGTTTAAACTTTTCTCTGTTCATGAGTTAAAAAACTACAACTGATTCTGTTGAACTGTGCATGTTTACTTTTTTATTCTTATTCTGCTTATATGGTCTCGTTGGACCACTTTAGTAATCATTTTCTGGTCATGATATTCAATAAGTTTTCTTTTCGATGTGCGCAGTGCCCTTTCACTCGTTCTGATCTTTTTTGTCGTTCCTCGTCTATGAAGACCCTTTTTATTGGCTCTCGTTTGTCTAGTTTGGTTTAAATCTTATTTTTATGTTTTTCAGTTTCTTAAAAATTTTCTGTTTCGTTATACATATCGTCCAAGTTTAAATCTAGCTCTTTCACATCCTCCCTGCTTTCCTTCATCCACCCAGGTTGTTGCTTCATGTTTCAAAGTTTCTGTATAATTTATCTTGGCAATCTGATTTCGGGTGTGGTCATAATGTTACCAAAAAAAAGAGATCTTTTTTTCCGCGTAGTGTCTGTAATGGGCTCCAGTCCACTGCACACCACTTCGTTTGGCCCTATCCACTATTGTCCATTTTTTGATCTTTCTTATGTTTGCATTTTATAGCGATTTTTTTCTCTGTTTTTTGGACTTTGTAGATTCTTTTTTCTGAATGACTTTGAAAAGAGATTTACTTATGTATGTCACCTCTGATTAAACTACCGTTCTGTAGTGGTTTAAATCGCTTGTGACTGACTGACATGTTTTGTTGTATGAAGATCATGTTAATTTTTAAGCTTTTATCATTTTTTTAGTTCTGTCTCGCCTCGTGGATTATTCGTGCAAGTTGTGGTTTGTAAGTTCTCCTACATATTTACATTGTTTCGCAACTTCTACTTTTCTGTTATGTACTGTTAGGTGGCTGATTACTAGTTAATCTGCTACAATTATCTCTGTCTTTTCGAATGATGTCTGTAGTTCTACTTTATTGTGTTATATTTTGTAATCTTGTTGTTTCCAGCTTTTTGAATGTTATCAGTTATAGTATCGCTAGGTCGTCCTAAGCAATTTATGCTTTTTCTATTTCTCTTGGTTCCAATCTGTATGTTTTTAATGTATTCCTTGTACCACTTCCTGATCACGTTATCCGGAACATTGTTGAAAAGTAATGGAGATAAACCATCTCCCTGTCTTAACCCTTTTTTGATCGTAAATGCCGGCCGCTGTGGCTGAGAGGTTCAAGGTGCATAAGTCCGGAAGCGCGCTGCTGCTACGGTCGCAGGTTCGAACACTGCCTCGGGCATGGATGTGTGTGTTGTCCTTAGGTTAGTTCTAAATCTAGGGGGACTGATGACCTCAGATGTTAAGTCCCATAGTGCTTAGAGCCATTTGAACCATTTTTAATCGTAAATGGCTCAGATATTTCTCCTCTGAACTCCGCTTTAGATCTAGTTAGACATAATTTTATGATTTTTATTAGTTTGGGATGGAGCCCGAAATTCCTTAGTAGCTTCATCATTGTAGATCTGTGGATGCAATCGTAAGCTTTTTTGAAGTTTGAAAAGGTTATGACTTGCTTCTTTGTCTTAATTTGTCGTAATCTATTACCATTTTCAAATAGATTACTCGTTTCCTTTATCTGAACAAGAAAAAAAGGATTAGTTACGACTTCGGCACAGACTGAGAGTTCGGTGTGCACTGAACAAACTTCTGACTGGCTGCGGTTATACAAAGGATAAAAACTGCGAGTCAGTGGATGACTATTATGCAAAGTTTTTATATCTTTTTTCTTTGTGGTAAGTTCCCATGGGACCAAACTGCTGAGGTCATCGGTCCCTAGGCTTACACATTACTTAACCTAACTTAAACTAACTTACACTAAAGACAACAGACACACCCATGCCCCAGGGAGGACTCAACCTCCGACGGGGGCATCCGTACTAATATGCAAAATCCAGGCGAACACCAAACATAGTCAAGCTTGCACCGTAGGTCGTCAGAAGAGGGCAGCTGGCACTTACTGAATACGAGACTGTATTGCTGTTGCTGAGTGTGAAGCTTCATCCCGCTCTGGACACCGTGGGATTACGCCACGTGAGTTGACGAAGCGGAAGAGGCCGCCTCTGCTACCCGCTCCTGTGCGCTCTGCGAACGCTGTCAGCATGTGGCGTCACCATTTGCGGGGCTGTCTGCGTCGCAAGCTACAGCAGTTTCTTCTTTTATGTCGAAATATTTTCTGACAGTATTTCCGGCAAAGCACAAACTTTCCCACACCCCATGTAACAATGTGCTATTTGGCTGACCACATACAGCAATGTAGTACAGTACGGAAGTTCACATATACAAGCCCTACATAGAATCAAGTTAAAAAGGTTTCTGTATTTATGTCAGAGACTTTCGATTTTTAACTCCCTGTGAAATAGATCTGAAACTGTCCCATAATATTTCGGGTGTGCAGTGGCATAAATTTCACTTCTTCTTCTAATAATTCAGATGTATGCCTCCAGAGCGAGCCGAGGTGACTGACACTTCAGCTCTTGCTCCTTTTAAACCCGCGGACCACGCCACTCACCTTCTCTTCGAAATCCTCCATAAAAAAGTTGGCCACCAAGAGTGGCAGAGGACTACCCATGGCGACGCTGTCAGTCTGTTGATAAAATTCGTTACTGAATAAAAGAGCCTGGATGGCGCTGGAATCTGCTAGTTTGAAGCCCAAAGTAGAAGGAGGAGATTAGTGTTTAACGTCCCGTCGACAACGAGGTCATTACAGACGGAGCACAAGCTCGGATTAGGGGAGGATGGGGAAGGAAATCGGCCGTGCCCTTTCGAAGGAACCATCCCGGCATTTGCCTGAAGTGATCTAGGGAAATCACGGAAAACCTAAATCAGGATGGCCGGACGCGGGATTGAACCGTCGTCCTCCCGAATGCGAGTCCAGTGTGCTAACCACGAAGCCCAAAGTATTTTGGAGGTATGTTGATGACATGTTTGTAGTGTGGCCCCACGCTGAAGATAAATTAAACGAATCCTTAAATCATCTGAACTACATCCATAGACAAATTCGGTTGACGATGGAAATGGAAAAAGATGGGTGCCTTCCATTTTTGGATGTTTTCGTACGACGCAAAGATAATGGCACTTTGGGACATGCAGTATATCGGAAACTATTGCATACGGATTTATATATTCGTGCAAATATCTGCCACCATCTTTCGCAGACGATAAGTGTGCTCAGAACTCTGGTACACAGAGAACACGTTATTGCTGACAAGAGCAGTCGTGCTTCTATCTTTTAGAAGAGTTTTTGAAGCCAACGGGTACCCTCCACAGTTGATAAGTAAGGCGCTACAAATGAAGCCAACAATGCGCATAAGGAATGCAGAAGAAGACACGGAAGGTTTTAAATCGTCGCTCTTCTGCCATACATTGGAAGCCCATCGTCAAAAATAGGACGGATCGTTAGTAAACAGAAAGTGATTTTTCGCCCTCCACCAAGGAGTGCAATGCTCCTCGATTCCGTTAAACATGATTTGAATTTTAGCCTCGACTTCATCTTTCTGAGACTCAGTAGCGAAAGAAGCAACTGAAATTCGGTTGGTGAAGAATTTAATTAATGGCGATAGCGGTTTCAGCTTAGACAAATCATGGAATCCGGCACTTTCTGTGATAAACTCAGAAAGACGCTGCAACGGTGCAGCTCGCAATGATATATCGATATGACCATGTGTATCGACCGTGCAGTCACAGATCTAATTTCATGCGTATGTTATACCTCTTTCCCACCGCTCAATGTCACTGGCGGCTTGTGTACCCGTGGCCGCATGCGCAATAACGCTGTCCGCGGGTTTAAAAGGACGGAGCAAGTACTGGCGCGTCAGTCAAACTGGCTGACTCTGAAGATGGCTGGACTATATACAGCTGAAATATTAGAAGAAGAAGTGAAATTTATGCGCCTGCACGCCCGAATTTGTTGTGGAACAGTCGTTGCGCCGCGCAAAAAAATGATGTCCGCCTGCAACGTCTAGAGTTACATTGGCGAATCTGTAAATTTGACGACTTTAACTGTCTAAGTTCCCACAACTTTTGCATTCTCAGTTATAGTCACGTAGCATCCGTCCAGTCCGTCTCAGATAATTGCTGAGTACGGTTACGAGTCTGAAATAGACGCGACTACTTTCATCCGGAAGACTGGTTGAACGGGTTTAACAGGGTCGGCCAATAAGGTTAGAAAAATCTACCTGTTAACACCGCTTTGATGACACTTGTGTGTGTGGGGGGGGGGGGGGGGGCGGGGTGGATGAGTGTGTGTGTGTGTGTGTGTGTGTGTGTGTGGGTGGGTGGTTGAGTGAGTGAGAGAGAAAGTTCTACATTTGGAAAAAATAACACCGACTTCGCCGAACGTATGTAATCCCGAAAGGAAAACAGAGGTCACATGGAGACTGACTGCCCTCCTCTTGAGAACGGTTCGTTATCAGCAGAAGCGAAAAGCTGAGGCGGGCTGAGACAGTGGAGCCGGCAGCGGCGCTGGGTGAACGAGCGCGGCCGGCAAACAGAGGACGCGTGCCTCTGAATGAAGCCATTGTGGCGCCGCGCGCTGCATCCGGACATTATATTCTAATGCGCGGCGATGCATATTCAGGGCCCGCGGCTGTGATTAGCGCGGCTGCCGCACGGCACGGCCCTAAACACGTTACCACCTGGTCAGCCGGCCGCTCTTTAATTTACTTCTGCACCGCTCCTCGCATTATACAGTATCTACGAATAAGAGGCTCTTAAGCTCCACAACCTTCACGAAAGACATACAAAGCTACTTGGACGCAGTACTTTAGGGCTCGAACGTTTCCGTGTTGTTGTTTTGATGAGTTAGAAGACTGACTTGGCGCATGTCTCGATGCAAACCTATCTTGTGCAATATGTCGTATTTATCCGCGGACTTTCGATTGAAGTGTCGTCCTCCCCTGTACGGAAGCTACATACTGTGTGCGCAAAAACAGGTTGTGACACAAGAACGTCGATATAGGTGGGCGTGAGTGCTGCACGGATACCAAAACGGTTAAGGCTCGGATAAAGCTGGAAATCTGGGTTCGAGTCCCGGTACGGGGACAAATTTTCGCTGTCGTCATTCTCTTACATAGTTGATGGTTAGTCATACGCGTAACTGCGAATACATTTGATGTATCTTATGCAGCCCTCTTCATTTCTGAGTTACTATTGCAGGCTACATCCGTTTGAACCAACTAACTATGATCAAGTCTTTTTCACTCTCTACTTGTTATTACCTCTTCCCACATTTACCTCCATTACGAAATCGACTATTCTTGAATGTTTTTTATTTCAGTCTTTGATCACAATTTGAATTCTTTAGACGATGACCGCTTTCAGTCCGTAATGACCATCCTCAGATCTTTTTCACACCACTAATCTTGATTCCTCAGGCGCTTCAGTCCGGAACCGCGCTGCTGCTACGGTCGTAGGTTCGAATCCTGCCTCGGGCATGGATGTGTGTGATGTCCTTAGGTTAGTTAGGTTTAAATAGTTCTAAGTTCTAGGGGACTGATGACCTCAGCTGTTAAGTCCAATAGTGCTCAGAGCCATTTGAACCATTTTGAACCAAAGTGAGCACGAACATCTGGTGGTGCGCTTTCTGCCCCCCCCCCCCCCCCCCCAGACTGTCCTTATTACATCAAATAACAACACCTGCGAATAAGATTCGTCTGTGTCTTAACGACAAGTTTTCTAGTCGCTGTTTACTAACCGCTCAACTATGCTCGACTAACTCCTCATTTCCTGCCACTCAGCATGGTTGTCCGTGTTTAGCGCATGTGACTTAAACTTGTTCATGTCAGTGATACTAAAACTAAAATAATCCGACTTCCTAAAGGTCACTTACTTTATTTGATGACACGCCTTCCTGGCTGAACATATCTTGATGATCATGCGCTCTCTTGTATACTGTGCTCTCTATCCTGAATTTCCAAGGACAAGTATCGCAGTCATTTTTATCTACCAAATCAGAGCAAGTTGTAGTTTCACAACTGAAATTAGACGTCGTGAATGCGGGCCATTTTTTACACTTATAAGTGTATTTTCGATTCTTAACCTAGAAAACATGAGTGTATTACTGATAAATGAAATGCAACTAAACGCGAGAAAGAAACCATCGTCTAATGGCTACTACTGAAACACCTTTTAATATAAGTTTACTTCTGTACGTTTAATGGACATTTTGGATTTCGACGTAAACATCTACTTGCGTGAGTCGCATATCTTTGGTTTATCTGTTGATGTGGGTAAAATAACAATGAATATTTTTGACTCTATGATGAGCACAGAACTGTGCTTTAGTGATTCACATTGAGCACTTAGCGAAACTTGATGTTCTTTGAAGCTAGTTGCCATCAACAGTTCTTTTTCTCTGTAGTTCTCCACATTATTTTATCCTCTTGTCCATTCTAACATGATGGCAAGTACTGATTTCTCTCACTATTGTGCCTTATCGTGTATTCGAGAAACGTTAATTTGAATGAAATATCAAACAAATTGCCACGTCGGTATGTAAACTCCAACTTATCACACAATTCCTATATGATGCACGCACACTAAAGGTAAAAAAAAAACCTAAAAAGAAACTAAACGATTGAAATTAGAGGGATGAATTAATGATTTCAATACCATGTTACAGGTCTTACGTAATTTTCAAAGAATATAAACATTACCAGAATATAAACATTATCAGAGATGTATACTCTACGCAAAATATCATCTCTGGCTCAGCGTAATAATGGCGAATACAGGAATAAGTCATTGCGAGGAAGAGAAGCACACCGTGTCTGTTGGCACCTAACACGGAAAACATAGACAGCATAAACCTTACTTTCGTGCTTCACAGACTGAGACACAGGAGGTAAACCATTTTCATTTGCTGTAATTGTAGAACTTTGTTTAGCATCTTTTTCAACTCAGACATTGTTTACATAGTGAATGAAACTTCAGGCATACGAAATTAATACTCGAATGAAATTGAAACTTGTAGTTTAAAGGAGATTGATTTACCTTATATCTGTCGCAAACGTATCTTTTCCTGTGTTTGGCTCGGACAGTCATCAAAGCCTTCCGTATACAAAGACTAAAAGCAATAGTGTTATATCTTAGCCCACCGCTGCTCGTCGAAGACTGAAGATTAGCAGTGCTCTTTTATTTCTAGAAAATATGACGTAAAGCTTTGCTTACGGCAGCGCCAGCATGGTGTGGTGATGTTGGCAACGACCAGCTATGAAATAAATAACTAATGCTGTTCTTGCTCTACAGTTGATATGATCTTGGAGGTACCCTTGTCTGCTCATTAAATTAACTATCCTAGAACAGCGAACATTTCACAACAGAACGTTTGCGTTAATATGAACGTCACATAGTTCTGAGCATTCAAAGGTCGTTGCAAACATCAACAAACTACGCCGCCACCGCCGTAAGTAAAATTTAAGTGGACTTTGATATTTTTCCTTAGGGCCTTTCGTTTCTGCGTGATAAATTGAAATCTTATCGGTTTTTAGTTCAAATGTCATCGTAATAAGTATTATTATTGCTCTAAAATATTTGTGTATAGGTTAACCTGTACTTTTTTAAATCTGCACAGAATATCAAGACGATTTTCTGCGCCTTTGCTCCGCAACTGCATTCACGGTTCGTAATACCTTTGTTTTCTTACTGCACACTTCACCATTTTTGTAATGCGTTGTTGCACTCTAGTGAGCCACACATTGCATGTAACCTGTGCAATACTTCGTTATTTAAAGGATGAAATTTTTGACTCACTTATTTTTTTAAATGTTGACCCTAACGTTCTGGATTTCGATTGTTTCAGACACAGACGTAACTTGATTTTCGCCTTTGGCAATACAATGTTTGAGCCAAAATTACTCATTTTAGTCGTTGCATTGAGTTCAGTGTTGAGGTGTAGCCTACGCCCTGCTATTAATCATTGATTATTACCTGGGTCATAAGAAAGAGAACAGCGGCGGACTTTGAAAAGAACATCATTGCTTTTAATCTTTGTATGCCGGAGGCTTTGGTGACTGTATGAGCCAAACAAAAGAAAAGATACATTTGCGATAGAGACATGGCAAATCAATCTGCTTTTAAACTACAAGTTTTAATTCCCTTTTTTTCTGTGTACTTCAGTCTAAGTTTTCTCGACGGTAGAGGCGGGTCTAAAAAACGTAAATCTATGTGATTTATTTTGCTTGAGTCCACAATATTTTGTTTGAATAAAAACCAACCTAACAATGATGATTGTACTAAAATTCATTTTTTTTTACAGAGTGCGTAATGTTGTACTGCATTTAAAATGGAAACCTTTCAATGTTAAGTGTTACGTGAATATAGGAAAGCTATTGTCCTGAATAGCTGCATCACATACCCACTCTCACCGCCTCCTCCACGGTGCAGTGTGAGGTTTCTGTCAGGCAGAATCCGCCACAGCATAGGGTTACAGCCGATGCCTCCATTTGTGCAATGTTTCAGTCTTAGGACTGGAAGCAGCACCTAGCGGAACGTTGGTGACAGGCTTACCAGCAATGATGGTCGTGTAGATGACCCAAAGTCTAATACATAAAGGACTTGGGTTGAAAGGTGACGGTTCAGATGTAAGCTGGCGAAGTCAACGAATGGTGATGTCGTGAGAAACATTGGAATTTTCGTCATGGCATGTATATTACGCATATGGGGTTTCAGTGAGTAGTTTATGCTTGCCATTTCGATAACGTCAAGGTTCAAAGCGGGCAGGTGGCATCAGCAGGTATTTTATATTTTCAATATAAAATGGACGTTTATAACATGCTATCTGTTACCCACAGCTGCGTTCGCGTATCAGTATTCTGGTATGATGAGTCATGGTGAGTGAGCAAGAAACTATTGTAAGTGCAATTACGTCAGCTGCCCGCCCCCCTCCCTCCCAACTACCTCAACGCACATCTGTGCATTGTTTTACTGAAGTAGGTATAAATTATACGTTTCGCATTTTGCAAAAAAATTAGTAATTTTTTAAGATCGTTTATGTTCATTCATGTAAAAAAGATGTTCCATTTCGTATTCATTTGTGGTCTGTCTCTCTCTTTTTCTTTTGTTCTAATGTAGCCCTTATTCTTCTACTGGGCTCTAGCTATCTCCATTCAAATTTCATCCAAATCTGTTCAGTGATTTAGAGACACTTTCGCATGTACTATTAGGATGAGAGTACGGATTAAACACGTTGAGGACTTTATAAAAAGTTTTCCATTACTTTGAATATATTACGTGGAACATATCGACCAATAAGTAAATATAATGAAGTTCAAAATTCCAAGAGTGAATAGCTTTCGCTAAGAGTAAATATTTTTCCCTAATTCGCGTAACTTTTTTCAAACCAATGGATATCTGGTACTACAGACTATCTCAATTAGCCTATATTCTTCCTCAGGATTCAAGCTATCTCCATACCAGATTTCATCGAAATAGATTCAGCATTTACAATATTAATACGGATTTCAGAGAACAACATGCCTCCTACACTCACGTCCTCAACGTGTTAGTGTTCCTTTCTACTAACAGAGAATTACTGAATCTTGATGCGAAAGAAGTAGAGGTCATTTTCTAGACCCTACAGCTGAGTCCGTTGAATGAAGTCACTTTTGGTTGCTTGCCAGACCAATGGTCCCAAGAACATGTTGACAATCATTCATAGTACTTCAGAAACAATGGAGAAATGCGGTCCTCAGTGTATCAAAACATAGTGGACTATTTCACAGATAATTAAGCGTTGTAAGGGTACGAGAGGTGGTCTGGTAATTTCCAAGAATGTTTACCTATCGAAGCCGCGGGCTCCAAACGATAGATATCGAATCTGCGATTCTAAATCGCTAACGCGATTGTGGTGGTGGGTGTTAAGAACATGTTCATAATGGTCACTACAGAAACGACAAAAGAATAGCGCTATTAAAATACTTGTAATTACAAACGAAACATCTTACCTCACTCGTTGTCGTCAGGAGAAAGGATGTGTATGCTACAGGAAGCATTCCCTTTGTGTCGTAACCTGGGTAGACTCTGCCAGTTCACGCAAAAATATGGGAACAGTGTCACATGCGTCAACTGCAACTGCAAGTTATGGAAATACAGATACTGAAACAAGTAGAGTTGGTCTTTTTCTCCTGAGTGTCCTTCTCCATTAATGGAAGATTTAACTGATTTCGACAGCTGCTCGACGTTCTGCGTGTGTGCAGTAACGTCATTGGGAGACACGAACTTTAGAGAGTGGTTGACGAACTCGTGGTTGAATCCTTCAGCTTTTATTGTCTTTTAGCACTGAAAGCCGTCTTTAATCACTTTGCTACCGGGCAGTATAAAGTGATTTATCAAACCAACTACAGTTACCTTGCCTCTGGAGAACACACTTGCCACAAAGAAATTCCGGGACTCTCGTTCTATGCCGCCGAATACCCAAATATGTTTGATATCATTCTTTAAAGATCGTCCTCTCTGGTTTTTCCTTCTTGCTATATGCGATTCGTCCACTGTCAACAACTTTATTTGGTCCTCCGATCCGTACACTATTACATAACATACTTCTCTGAAAAACCCGAAATAGTCGCTCACGGTATTGGTAGATAAGTCAGTTTCGGATGCTGTTGCTTGCAGAGTGTAATCTCTGATCCAGCAAGATAGAAGAATTATGCTGGTCTGGATCGATAATTTGGAATATTCAAACCATGCATTGTTCCTGATAGTCGTTCGTTTACCACAGTTTCCGCAATGAAATTGTCAGGGCATTTCACTATCAGAACTCTACTTACGAACTTTTATACACCGCAGTCTATACAGTCCCTCCTTTCTTCGTCCGGTATCAGTCCATATTTCCGACAAAAATTCAAACAGTTTTCTACATTGCATAAGCATGGAATTAGATTCTTCCACTTGAGGTAATCGGCCGAAGAAACGTCTACAATACCAAACATCTCACTCGCTACCGACAGAAGTAGTTTGGGTTTCACTAGCAACACACAAATAATTTATCATAACGCCCACCACCACAGTCGCGTGATCGACTTAGAATCGCACGTTCGTTATCTATCGCTTGGAGCCCACGGTTTCTATAGGCAAACAGTCTTAGAAATTACCGGAGGTCTTAAATGCTTGTAATTATATGATTGGTATAATTCAAACAGTAAGAACGGTTGTCTGGTCAGTTTAAACCATGTATTGTGAATGTCTAGAACAACACAATATATGTTACATACAGCAATCAAAGTACGTAAATTTATATTAATGTTCAGTCTTAGTTTTTCATCACGCTCGTAACTTGCAAAGTTTGTATGTTTATGTAACGGTAAACACCTTTCCCATTTTTCTTGTGGACATAACAGGAAATCGCTACGACGGCCACATTTGTAGCAGAGATAAAACTAAAGGCGCGTTCTTAGTGCCGCTCAGCAGAGCGTGTTGCCCTTCCAATGGTATATGATGTAGTCTGTTGACGTGATCAAAAAGACGTTTCGTGCTTACACCGCATACGTATTGGCACTTCACGATATGGAGGGAACATGCCGCCGGATTGGTGTACGTCTATATTTACTTCTGCATCCACATTCATACTCTGTAAACCAATGTAAAGTGCATTGCAGAGCGCACTTCTCATTGTACTAGTTATTAGGATTTCTCCCCGTTCCACTCGCATAAGGAACGAGGGAATAATGATTGTTTAAACGCCTCCGCACGTGCACACACCACAGCGATGCATTTGAATAAATTGCCTTGTAGCTGTCACCAACACCAGTTGCCTGCAAATTACTTTTCGCAGCTAGGCCTACACAGAGGAAAAATGTGAGCTCTAATTTTGGAGGCAAGTGGGAGGACTGTGTCGACCTAACCGTAGGAAATTGTCTTCATTCTATGAGATTTTCCTTTAGGCGTCCTTTACGAACAACAGTATGAGTCTACCAGCACCTCGCTGTGCGAAGTGGGTGGAGAAGGGAACATCTTGATCACAACATGGATCAATGGCGTTGGGCTCATTCAACGTTGGCTGTAGAATCTGTCTGACGCCTTATGATCGTCGCAAGATTGTACAAACGTATGTATCGGGCGTGCAGCCTCGCGGGTTCAGCAGGGAGATGGATCAGCCACGTTTTAGGCTGGTATCGTGCACGGATGTCACACGTCTCTCATTGCTATAGAATGTTCTGTGAGGGCTCTCCAGTATCCTCCAAGCCATCGCCCGACTCTGCAGTCAACACCTGAGCGATGGATTCGTCATTCCAGACGATAATACACGTACACTCCACGTCCGGCTCGAAACACCTTCCCTGGCGACGTAGTATAAGCTCCACCAGTCATTCTCTAATTTACGATCCATACGCAATAAGAAAGACTAATGTGGAGCAGATATTATAAAAAATAAGTTGGACTACCAGGTTGAGACAGGACCTGGGAGCAAAACTTCAAATAGTATTAATATTGTTCGTAAATAGTAATAAAATATTTAATATATTTTTTCTTCTATTGTTTATCGGCAACTCTCACAAAAACGTTTGCGTGTAAGACCTCTAATCCTTTATATAATGACTCTAATCATCTTAATTAACGTCAGTCAAAAAAATGGTGCAAATGGCTCTGAGCACTATGGGACTTAACATCTAAGGTCATCAGTCCCCTAGAACTTAGAACTAGTTAAACCTAACTAACCTAAGGAGATCACACACATCCATGCCCGAGGCAGGATTCGAACCTGCGACCGTAGCGGTCGCGCGGCTCCAGACTGAAGCGCCTAGAACCGCTCGGCCACCAGCGGCCGGCTTAACGTCAGCCATGTCCGCTCAATTCTTGATACTGGTACTACAGATCATTTGCATGCGCTTCCCACGAATGGCGGAATTGAACTCTCTTTCTCTACGGAAAGTAAAAGCATAAGAATGAAGATGGAGACGTACATTTCTTCCTTATCTGTAACTAAGTTACCTTACTCGAGATTACCCATTGGACTACTACTTCAACATTTTAATAAAAAATTTATGGTGTAATTTCTGGAACGATGGATGGCGGAAAGCGTACCAGGTGTTACAGCAGGAAGCATGATAAAAAAAGCAGCATTGGAAGGCATTTCTTTCCTGGAAGGTTGACAGATTGCTCAGCAAAAGTGGTCTAGATGTAATCTACAGAGGTCGTCAAGTGTGAAAACTGAGTGTAGGTAGAGAACCACATAGTCGCTCAATATTCGAGACCTGAAATGAATTTACCGAGCTGGGATTCCAGGCGACAAATGTGAATGAAGGACAACAAGCGATCTCTTTCCCCAGCACGTGAAATACGAAATCACGTAAGACTGTACGTTAAAACACAAGTTACATTAATTACACAGAGTTTCGAGAATGGCACTGCATCAGCAGGAAGCACTGCTGTTTATGCCGCTTCTGCAAGTCTCTTCCGTCCGTCGCCATTTCAGTGATGCCAGTGTTCGCTCCCGGCGCAGCACACGGTAATAAACGGAACTCGTTGTACGACCTATCCGATTTATCATCTGTTCTATTCCCGGCGGAGATGCATCATTCGGACAACAGTCTAATTTCCGTCAGTGCCTCGGGGCCTTGTTAAGATACCTGGAGACCAGCTTAGGACGCGGATAAGGCCCGGTCGCCGATAACATCTTAGTCAACTGCCATACCGACGTTATTAAAATACGGCAGCTCGCGAATACATTTCATTATCTCTTACGAACCGAGATAAATGCGAGAGCCACTTCACTCTGGACAGGAGCGAACGTAAGCCTTGCAGAAAACGATTTGATAAATCTTTCAATCAAATAGGACACAGCCTCTGGAAGTGTTAATATAGAGGACTTCGAACCTGCTGCAAGCTATATGCTTAATTTAATCCTTCGAGTTTGTGGCATGATTTCTCGCAACCGGGAAAAGGAAGCTCTCTGTTTCGCGTGTAAATCAAACACTAACGAACACACCTGATGGGAAAATGGCTTTAAGTTCTGAAGGCAAAAGTGTCATACATCAGTTACGTGTGGAGAGTACTAATCAATTACGAAGCCCAGAGAAACACACACTGACAGTTCTGCATTATCATATGCGCAAATGGAACATGTAGACTAATGATGCTACGAAATACTCTTTACCATACTTTATTGTGGCTTGCGGAATATGTAGCCTGGTTTCCATAAGTATGCTAGGAAATACTCTTTACCATACATTGTATTGTGACTTGCGGAATATGTAGCGTGGTTTCCATAACTATTACAAAATGACGACTCGAAGTTATGTGTCGAACGTCATAGAATTTCTGAATGGAAAATTGGGTTAGATAATGAGAACGCATTCTCAAGCAAGCATATACCAGTTATGTGTGGTAAATGTTAATGGATTACAAAGCGTAGAGGAATACACGCCAGGCAATACTGTACTGCTATATGCGCAAATGGAATATGTAGACGACTGATCCCTCCCTTGTCGTGTGGCAAGGGCTTCCCATCGGGTAGACCGTTCGCCGGGTGCAAGTCTTTCGATTTGACGCCACGCCGGCGACTTGCGCGTCGGTGGGGATGAAATGATGATGAGTAGAACAACACAACACCCAGTCCCTGAGCGGAGAAAATCTCCGACCCAACCAGGACTCGAACCCGCGCCCTTAGCATTGGCATTCTGTTGGGCTGACCACTCAGCTACCGTGGGCGGACATAGACGAGTGATGAACGATAGTAGCAAATACTCTTTACCACACATTGTGTAGTGGCTTGCGGAGTATGTCGCCTGGTGTCCATAAGTATATCCGGCCGTGGTGGCCGAGCGTTTCTAGGCGCTTCAGTCCGGAACCGCGCGAATACTACGGTCGCAGGTTCGAATCCTGCCTCGGGCATGGATGTGTGTGATGTTCTTTGGTTAGTTAGGTTTAAGTAATTCTAAGTTCTAGGGGACTGATGACGTCAGACGTTAAGTCCCATAGTCCTCAGAGCCATTTGAACCATTTGAACAATAAGTATAACATGTTCAGTCAAACAAATCGTTACAGTCAGAGAAAAACTTGATAATTTATTCAAGCACCTAGAGCTTCCCAAATTGTGCAAGTCAATAATGTGTTTGTCCACCTCTAGCCCTTATGCAAGCAGTTGTTCGGCTTCGCTTTCATCGATAGAGCTGCTGAACGTCCTACTGAGGGATTATTCTGTCCAATTGGCGCGATAGATCGTCAGAATCCCGAGCTGGCTGGAGAGCTGTGCCAGTAATGCTCCAAACGTTCTCAATCGTTGAAATATCTAACGACCTTGCGGACCGAGGTAGAGTTTGGCAAGCACGAAGACAATCAGTAGAAACTCCACTGTGTGCAGGCGGACATTATCTTGCTGAAATGTAAGCCCGGGATGATTTACGAGACGGCCATGAGAACGGAACGTAGAATATCGTTGACGTACCGCTGCGCTGTAAGGGTGCCGTGGACGGCAACCAAAGAGGTCGTGCTATCAGAAGAAATGGCACACAGATCGTCATTCCTGGTTGTCGGGCCGTACGGCAGGCGACAGTCAGATTGGTATACCGCATCTGTCCGGGGCGTCTCAAGACACGTCTTCGGACTAGAATCTCATTGACTGGAGTAGAATTGTCTTCAGTGATGAGCAGCGCTTGGAGCTGAGCCCCAGTGACCAGCGAAGACGTGTATGGAGACGTCTACATGTACATCTACATCTACATTTATACTCCGCAAGCCACCCAACGGTGTGTGGCGGAGGGCACTTTACGTGCCACTGTCCCGGACAACGGTGGGATACCAACATGACCGTCGCGCGCCATGCGGCCCAACAACCTGGAGTGATGGTCTGGGGAGTCATTTCATTCCATAGCAGGACGCCTTTGGATGTAATTCGTGGCACCCTTACAACACAGGGGTACGTCGAAGATATTCTACACCCGGTTTTGTTGCCCTTTGTGACGAGCCAGCCTGGGCTTTTATTTCAGCAAGATAATGCCCGCCCGCCCGCACACGGTGAGAGTTTCTATTGTTTGTCTTCGTCTTGCCAACACTGCATTGGATAGTAAGGTCGTCGGATATCTCCCCAATTGAAAATATTTGGAGCAGCAATCGTCAAAGCTTTATGCTCAAGAGCCAGTATTAACATTGGGGGACAACACCTCGGGCCGCATATGTACCAATCTTATTATTAATTGGCAAGATATACAAGTTGGTATGTTGCAAGCGTCCAGAAGACTAGTTGTGGTAAGGGCGCGATAAGTTGGCAGCTGGCCCCCATGTAGTGATCGTTAAAAATCGGCACCATTCAGACCATTTCGTGTCAGCTGTTCTCTGTTTCAGATTGTTGCACCCTCACCGACCCCAAAGTCGTAGCACAGCTCTGCGTAACTAAGCATTGTGTTGTCTGTGTGAACGGATGGTTAATTGTTTAATAAAAGCAACTGTACTTATGTTTTAAAGAATTATTCAGTACGAGACACTATGACAAATGATTTGAATGTCAGTTTTCCTCTATTCATTGCACTGCATTATAAGATCTTTAATGTAATGTTCCCTGCTGCAAGTATAACATTTGAAGATGACCGTCTCTGTAACGTGCATTCATAAATCCATGTTACTTCCGTCTCAAAATTCGTATCGTAGCAGCTGATCGCTACGGGGCGCTCGCACGCATGAGTTGTCGGTACCGGAAGACAAAACAATAAAAGTTTCCCGCTGTAACACAGCAGTGGCCGCATTACTTGACCCCTATATCCCTGAGGTAAGCGGCCAACTTTACTTAGCTCATGGACGAATTCATCAGCATAGATTAAAATTAAGCACATCTTAAAATCCTCACTCGCAGTGTAAGTATTTTTTTGTTACTAAGCAGGAAAAGTACAGCTCTTAACGTTAGTAGACGTTTTGGATTCGGCTCTTAGTTGTCAGATGCATATTGTTATAAAATACGGCTGAGAATCGCGATCGCGGGCCACACGAATACTTGATTCGGGCCGCATGCGGGCCGCGGACCGCGGTTTGACGACCACTGATTTGGAGCATTACGCTCAGAGTCCTCCAACCAGCTCGAGATTGATATCCCTTAGGAGCACACCCGACAACTCTGTCGATCATTGCCAACTCGAATAACTGCTTGCATAAGGGCCAGAAGTGGATCAACGTGTTATTGATTTGCTCAATTTGGGAAGCTCTTTTTCGTCAATAAAGTAGCCAATTTTTCTGAAATTGTAACACTTGTTTCTCAGCACGCGTACATCACATCTACTGATTTCCGTCCCAGTTGGATAATTCCTTTGTGGTGCTTCATTGTTTTTGTCTTAGATCGAAAATCTGTAAAATTACCGTGTCTGTCTGTCTCTTTGTTTGAACTTTGAACACTCTTTTCGAGAAACTACCAAACGAATTTTCATGCGGTCTTCGCATGGTACTAGAGCACAGCTTGGGGCACCGTATTGACTTTATTTCTGCAAATTCGGGTCACTGAAAGAATATAACCATCCATAATATAAAAATGTGTGTATGTATGTACGTTCCATTTCTCCTGCGAAACCCGTGGACCGATGTCAACCAAAGTTGCTAGATGTATCGTTACACACAACAGTCACTGTCAGAAAAAAATCGTTGTGAGGGTTAAAAAGAAGTGTAGGCCACGGAGCGGAAACAAGCAGATCCGGATTTGCAAATGAGAGTACTTAGTGCCTTGCAACATACTTTACACATAATTTCAAATCATCACGAAACGTTCTATCTCTTGCAGCCCTCACAGAATGATGAAAGCAGAAAGTTTACCGCTTACCATATTTTCGCTTTTCATGATCTAAAACTGTCGCAGCAGAATGACATTTTAATTTATTACTACTATACTACTAACTATATTCTCGACACACAACTGCAGACAGTGTTCACATACACCACTGAATATATCTCTAAAATTATATCATTATACGACACATAGTTTAAGAGATATGATGTGATAAACATTGAGCTGCGTGAAAACTAAATTGCAGGGCGAAATTCGCGTAGGATACAGGTGAAATATGTGTCCAAGTATCTGTTTCGATGAAATTTGGTATGGAAATAACTTTAACTCTGAAGAAGTACACAGGCTACTTCAGAAAGTTAGTAGTGGAAGATATTTATCGATTTGAAGAATATTATGCGAATTGGGGAAGAATATTTACTCTCTGAAAAAGCTATTTACTCTTTGACATTTGAACTTTATCAAACTTGTGGAAATGCTCTTATTGCTTGATATGTGCTACGTGATACGATCGAAAACAATGAATAAATTATGTATACAATCTTCAGCGGGTTTAATCCATACTTCCATCCTATTCGTTGCTTAATTTACGCGTTGTATAATGTATAGCTACTTCAATACCACGCTGCATAAATGCGCGCTCCTGTCCATGCCTTTCTGTAAGCACTGTTTGGCAGCGACGCTACGCATGCTGATGCATCGTGCGCTTTGACAGTTTGAAAGGAGGAAGAATGGAGCGCATATCATGAGCTGTGGTTACCCGATCAGGCAGACACTTGAGGGCGGCTAATGTTATTGGACATGTAATACATGATATTTATTCACCATCACTAATCATAACAAAACTACTGATACGCGAAAGCCGCCATGAATAACAGCCATTACATAATAAGATTTTATGTTGTTTGTAGTCGAAGTAATGTCAGTGGGGAGTGTGATTAATCCAAGCATTTATAATAGAGAAAAAGCAATATGTGAAACAGTTGATAATGCTGTGCATAGGATGTGATTATCATTCGTGTTGCGAACTACTCTCAGCAGTGAACTATTTTCTCTCAGTTTGCAATTGAGTCTTATCTGTGAAGACACTGATTCTCTACAGATCTAGAATTCAGCGAATATATTCCGTTATTAATTGTTATGATTCCTTGTGTTGCTGGTGGTCAATGTGGGCAAAATAGCCTATTCCGGCGTTTGTTGCAGTATTTAGGATGTAGTAGCCATTGTGTTCTTTCAAATGGTTGACAGAAAATATTAGCGAGTGTCGCAACCTTGTGGATGTCGAGCCTGTGGTGATAGATAGTTACAATGTTTATGAATAACATTGTGTGCTATTCATAAATGATATAGCAGGTCACAGCTTTTCTCGTGTTAAGGTCCTAATTTTTTTTACGCAACTAGTTTGACAAAACAATCAGTTTTCGTGTGTACATCCTTATTCTTCCTAGTTACTGCTTCCTGGAATCCTCCTAAATGGGTTGTGGTCAAGGCCTATGGTGCAGAGTTAATGGACTGCGACCTCCTCAGGGCAGTAGGTGCTTGTCAGCGCCAGTTAGAAAGAAACGTCTGTATGTGTTGGCAGCAGGCAGCGATTTACAGTGAGCGCTATTAATGGGAGAAGGCAATGGCTAATGAAAAATGCCTCCATCCCTCATCTGAGTCTGACTGACTAAAAGGGATACATAAATACCCCCATGGAGCAACTTGGAGTTCGCGGAATGGAGTTAGGTGGTAGCTCTCACGAAAGGTAAGTGACAAGCTGTGGGCTCTGTGAAGCAGTGGTGATGTTTTCTTGAGTGAACCGACATCCAGGAGTGTTCGTCAGAGATCAATAGAGTTGTTTCGGCAACCATGAGAAGCTTCAAAACTGATCACGAGAGCGTTTCACAATCACATGCGGTTAGTCACCTTCCTGTTTTCACGGCGAACGGCTTAGTGAACGTGGACCCAGTACCTAACTGAAGGTGGAGTTCAGTGGGTGGAACGGTTTAGTTGAAGCCAGTTGATTCCATTTGTCTCCGTGAAAGTTTGAAGTGGGGTACTTCTGTGTATTCTTTGACCAACTGACATGGAACTGTAATTTCTGTATTGTTCTCGTGGAAATTGTCGGCAGAAGTTTCTAGCAGCGAGCTGGAGGAGATGGAGATGATTTTAGCGGTTAGACTGCTATAGGACATTTATTAGTGGCGTAGTAGTGTTGGCAATTTTAATTCGGTCTCGTGGCTCAGAGCAAGGCTGACAACCCTTAATTAGCCTGATTTAAGAGAGCAGTAGTACATAGAACTAATGTGGGTCCGCCAATAAATGTTTCCGAGAAATATCGTGCGCTGCACACCGGTAAGTCTGCGTGCAGTGCAGTTGGCTGCGGCCGCGAGCGGCATTTCGCGCGACGCAACGTGAGCCCCGAGAACGAACGAAAGAAATGTATCAATCAAATGTTCAAATGTGTGTGAATTCCTAAGGGACCAAACTGCTTAGGTCACCCGTCCCTAGTCTTACACACTGCTTAAGACCTACACGCTACGTAAACTAACTTTTGCTAAGAACAACACACACACCCGTGCCCGAGGGAGGACTCGAACCTCTGTCGGGAGGGGCCGCACAGTCCATGACATGACAACTCAAACCGCGCGGCCATTCCGCGCGGCAAAGGAATGTTGCATATAAGTGAACGTATCTGAGCTATATACATGACGTCTTTAAGGTTATAAAACGATTTCATAGCTTTTTGTGATGGCAAATTTATGAATTATAAAGTGCTAGACATAATTTCGGAGAATTTGAATACTGCCGCCAAACAAGCTAGGTGCCTCTAGTTTAGCTTTTCAACTGCTAGTCAGCCACACGGCGTCAGCGGAGTGCATCAGCGTCAACGTTGTATCTCATTTCTGTGGACCGTGCTGTACTGTGTATGCGAATTCCGGAATGGCTGATTTGAAGGAACAATGGATCAGCATTAAGTTTTAAGTTCCACAAAACTGCAACCGAAAACCACTGCGTGCTAAAGAAGGGTTTTAGTGGGTAAACTTTGAGACATGCAAGAACGTGTGAGTGGTTTAAGCGATTTAAAGATGGGTGGAGTTCTGTGGAGGAAGACAAAAACACGTCTCACTGTCGTCATGCGCAATTCCACAAACAAACCCAAAAGAGCGTGAAGTAATCTACAAGGATGGAAAGCAGACAATCCATTATGTTTGTAAAAACGTTGTAGTTTCATGGGAGACATGTCAACGCATTCTAGCTGCTGTATGAACAGTGCAGTGAAGTTTGTTCCTCGACTTTTGAACACCAATCAACGAGACCATCGGATTCAGGAGTCCACTGAAGTAAAAGAAGAGTCCGAGATGATCCAGATTTCCTGTCTAGAGTCTTAACTGCCGATTAATCGTGGGTGTACAGTTAATACTCTGAAAAAGGAAGTACAGTCTTCGCATTGGAAGATACCATTCTCTCCACACCTGGAAAAAGCGCACACCGTAACGTCAACTTACTGTTAGTGATTGCTTCTGACATTCCTGGAATTTCCCCTAAGGAATTTCTTCCTTGTGGTCAGTTACAAGGAAGTTCCATTGCGAAATTCCGAGGACATTCATGGGAGAAGTTAGTAGCAAACGGCCAGATACACTACGTGATCAAAGCTATCCGGACACCTGGCTGAAAATGACTTAAAAGTTTGTGGCGTCCTCCATCGGAAATGCTGGAATTCAGTATGGTGTTGACCCCACCATTAGCCTTAATGACAGCTTCCACTGTCGCAGGCATACGTTCAATAAGGTGCTTTAAGATTTCTTGTCGAATGGCAGCCCATTATTCACGGAGTGCTGCACTCAGGAGAGGTATCGATGTCGGTCGGTGAGGCCTGGAACGAATTCGGCGTTCCAAAATATCCCAAAGGTGTTCTGTAGCGTTCAGGTCAGGACTCTGTGCAGGTCAGTCGATTTCAGGGATTTTATTGTCGTGTAACCACTCCGCCACAGGCCGTGCATTATGAACAGGTGCTCGATCGTGTTAGAAAATGTAGTCGCCGTCCCCGAATAGCTCTTCAACAGTGGGAAGCAAGAAAGTGCTTAAAACATCAATGTAGGCCTGTGCTGTGATAGCGCTAAGCAAAATAACGAGGGGTGCAAGCCCCTTCCATGAAAAACACGACCACATAATAACACCACCGCCTCTGAATTTTACTGTTGGCACTACACATGCTGGAAGATGACGTTCACCGGGAATTCGCCATACCCACACCCTACCACTGGATCGCCACATTGTGTACGGTGATTCATCACTGTTTTTGCAAAGATTCATCACTCCACAAAACGTTTTTCCACTGTTCAATCGTCTAATGTTTTTGCGCTCCTTACACCAAACGAGGCGTCGTTTGGCATTTACCGGCGTGATATGTGCCTTAAGAGCAGTCGGTTGACCATGAAATCCAAGTTTTTTTTCACCTCCCGCCTAACTATCATAGTACTTGCAGTGGATACTGATGCAGTTTGGAATTCCTATATGATAGTCTGGACAGAGGTCTTTTTATTACACTTTAGGACCGTGTTCAAGTGTCGGCGGTCTCTGTCGGTCAACAGACGAGGTCGGCCTGTACTGTACGATTTTGTGTTGTACGTGCCCGTTCACGTTTCCACTTCACTATGACATCGGAAACAGTGGACCTAGGAATGCTTAGGAGTGTGGAAATCTCGCGTACATCGTATGACACAATTGACACCCAATCACCTGACCACGTTCGAAGTCCGTGAATTCCGCGGCGCGCCCAATTCTGCTTTATCACGATGTCTAATGACTATGAAGTCGCTGATGTGTAGTAGGTGGCAGCACAATGCACCTAATATGAAAAACTTATGTTTTTGACGGTGTTTGGATGCTTTTGATCACATAGTGAAGATGAGAGAATAAAGACTGTTTTCTGCATAATGACGAAGCACCCGCACACACTTCGCTCGTTGTGAGAAAATTCATGGTAAGAAACAGCATGACAACTATCCCTCACCCATCTTCTCTCCTGATCTAGCGCCTTGCGATTTATTTCTCTTCCCAAAAAATGAAACTGAACTTCTAGAATTCTCGGGTGTCAGGGTCACGTCACTATTTCACGACGATATTTCAGCAAACAGACTCGTTGCCATTGTGAGGCTACAGTCGAGCATTTAGCATACCCGTAAGATATGAACCGAGTGCCGTATACAGTGGACGCATCGGTCCTTATGTGATCACGTGAATTGTTAAGACAAGGTCACGCAACGCAAACTGTTGAACATCTGAAATCAAACACAGGTGCCCCAATCGAGCATGAAATACGGTTCCGTAGCTCACACAGGTGTTATAAGACAGGATTTCATCAAATAATGGGATATAACTAAAGGTCAATTTAAAATACCGTTAGGAACTAAGATTCATTAACTTGATTCCAGTCACAAAGTGCACAATGACTCAAATGAATTATATAAGAAGCATGGAAATGCCGGCCGGGATGGCCGAGCGGTTCTAGGCGCTACAGGCTGAAACCACGTGACCTCTACGGTCGCAGGTTCGAATCCTGCCTTGGGCATGGATGTGTGTGATGTTCTTAGGTTAGTTACGTTTAATTAGTTCTAAGTTCTAGGGGACTGATGACTTCAGATGTTAAGTCCCATAGTGCTCAGAGCCATTTGAACCATTTGAAGCATGGTAATATCTTGGCACAGGTTGGTGGACTTGGGAATGGAATGATACAGTTAGCTATGTGCGCATAATCCACCAATGACTGCTGAAATAATTAACAGATTAAAGAAAATACACAGAAAAGTACATACGATCACCAGCTTCCTTGCTTAAGCATATGCTGAGTTCATAAAAGTACAAATAACTCGAAAGAAACGACTTCATCGTATCCTCGCCACGACGTACTGCTCATGCTTGCCATCATTCTAAAACTCAAATGCAGAATATGGTTGAAGTGGTGGCTAAGAATTATAAGTTCAGCCCCGGCATCTATGATGAACTCTACGATGAAGTCCTCCATCTCTGCTATTCTAAGGCGCAGACGATCTCTCCTCCTGACGATCCAAGACGAAGTGTCTATCTGCCCTTGTTCTAAATTGATGGTTCTACCAGCACCGAATTCTTGTTAGCCAACACTGTAGGTCTTCCGAGTTCATATTAATTGTAACCATCCCGCTTCTCCTAAAGACTCAGCTGTGATTAACCATTAATACACATTTACCTCGCAGAATGGGGCAGAAAGCAGAAATTCTCTCCCGCTATGAGGTTTGTTTTACTTTTCGGCCAATGATAGCGGCTGCAAGTGCACATTCGCAAGTCTTCTTCCCTTCTGCAGAAACTTAAACATGGATTACTGCTGGCCTCCTTTGGGTCCAACACATTCTTAACGCTCTGAGTGCTTCGAGTTTTCTAACCCCCTTGCAGAGCTCTGTCTTTTTAGAAAACATTCCTTACGCTGCTTCGCACAACGGAAGCATACAGCTTTGCCGAATGTCACCTCCAGCCCTCTTCGAAACTCTTATCGGAACGTGGAACATCGTCTCTGACAACGGCAGCCCATTCAGTGTGTACCTTGTCTTGACTCTACCTTCCAGTGAGGAACAGCTGTACGATTCGCTTGCAGCTGTAGCCCTGCGTTCCTCAATCTAACACAGTGAGGCATCAGACCGAACTTGCAGAAAAAAGTATTATACGCGCCTTTCACAGTATCATTGGTGTTTGCTTCACTTACATTCGAGCGTTCCTGCTTTGCTAGTAATCTGGTTTGATATTGTAGTCTAATCTGAATAGTTGGTGAAACTTCCTGGCAGATTAAAACTTTGTGCCTGACCGAGACTCGAACTCGGGACCCGAGTTCGAGTCTCGGTCCGGCACACAGTTTTAATCTGCCAGGAAGTTTCATATCAGCGCACACTCCGCTGCAGAGTGAAAATCTCACTCTGGAAACATCCCCCAGGCTGTGGCTGAACCATGTCTCCGCAATATCCTTTCTTTCAGGAGTGCTAGTTCTGCAAGGTTCGCAGGAGAGCTTCTGCAATGTTTGGAAGGTAGGAGACGAGGTACTGGCAGAAGTAAAGCTGTGAGGACGGGGCGTGAGTCGTGCTTGGGTAGCTCAGTTGGTAGAGCACTTACCCGCGAAAGGCAAAGGTCCCGAGTTCCAGTCTCGGTCTGGCACACATTTTTAATCTGCCAGGTAGTTTCATGTAAGCGCACACTCTAGTGCAGGGCGAAAATCTCATTCTGAATAGTTAGTTATTAACTAGGTTACAGAGCAGTTTTGGTAACATCTGCCCTTTAACACCATCTTTAGGTGGTTTCTAATAACTGCTGCTCTGGTCGTGTCAGCGTCCTATTTACTCTACTCATATCGCTGTCTGTGCAGCCATGGTAGTGGATGCCGGCGATGGTGTGGATGGCTGCAAACTGTTGTCTGGAGTGCCCACGCTATCGTCGTTAGGCGCGGAACTCTCTGTGCGGGAACACTTTTCTTCTCTCGGCTCAATTCCAAAACTGAACAGATAGCCCCTGGATTGGAGTTCTGGAAGCGGTAACGGCCAATGCACACTGAGATGTCAAAAATTATGGGTTAGCGGAAAGAACATATACAGATGGTGGCGGTATCGAATACACAAGGTATAAAAGGGCAATGCATTGGCAGAGCTGTCATTTGTATTCAGTTTACTCATGTGAAAAGGTTTCCGATGTGATTATGGGAATTAAGAGGCTTTGAACGCGAAATGCTAGTTGGAGCTAGATTCACGGGAAATTCAATATTTCGAGATCCATAGTGTCAAGAGTGTGCCGAGAGCACCGCATTATTCAGGCATTACCTCTCACAACGGACAACGCAGTGGCCGACAGCCTTTACTTAACGACTGAGAGCAGCGGCGTTTGCGTGAAATTGTAAGTGCTAACAGAGAAGCAAGACAGCGTGAAATAATCGCAGAATGTCGGACGTACGACTAACATATCCGTAAGAAAAGTGCGGCGAAATTTCGCGCAGACGACCTATGCGAGTCCCTTTGCTGACAGCACGAAATCGCCTACAGCGCATGTCCGGGGGCCCTGACCATTTCGATTAGACCCTAGACTACTGAAAAACCGTCGCCTGGTTACTCAGTCCCGATTTCAGTTGGCAAGAGTCGATGGTTGGGTTCAAGAGTGGCGCAAATCCCACGAATCCTTGGACCCTAATTGTCAAAAAGGCACTGTGCGAGCTGGTTCTGGCTCCATAATGGTGTGCGCTGTCTTTACACGGGCCTCTGACAGGAAATGGTTGTGTTCGGCTGCTTGGGGACCATATGCAGCCAGTTATGGACCTCATGTTCCCAACCAATGATGGAATTTTTATACAGGACAATGCTCCATGTCGTAAGGACACAGTCATTCGTGATTGCTTTGAAGAAGATTCTGGACAGTTCAAGGGAATGATCTGGCGACCCAAATCTCGCGCCATGAAACATTTATGGAACATAATCGATAGCTCAGTTCGTGCACAAAATCCTGCACCGGCAACACTTTCGCAATTATGGCCGTCTATAGGGGTAGCATGACTCAATATTTCTGCGAAGGACTTCCAACGACAGTTGAGTCCATGCCATATCGAGTTGCTGCACTTCGTTGGGCAAATGAGGTCCGATACGATATTAAGAGGTATTCCATGACTTTTGTCGCCTGGATGTATAAAGGACGCCGACACGGGCAGAGCATCAGTTATAAGGAACCTCCTGAAGATGGCAACGGGTCTCGAAATGTGGTGGAGAGCTTTACCTCACCTGGGTCGACACCTGAGAATTCTACAGGTTAGGAATATGTCGGGAATGCATCAATCACAAATGAAATCGAACTTAAAAGCCCGGCATTTTGACTTCATAGAAGAGATTCGAGCAGAATCACAAGTAATTTGGAACATGGTTGAGCAAGCAGACTTCTGACACTGCTTCCAACAATGGGAAAAATGAAATGAAACGAAGCGAATGAAAATTTGCACATTGTCTGGATTCGAACGCAGGACTCCTACTCACTAGGGAGACGCACTAACCACAGCAGCACAGCGGCTTTGCACAACTGGGCAGACTACCCTAGCCAGCCTCCCTCCTCAATGCATTCACGCCTCAGATCACTCAGTATTGCCCCTTAACTTAGACATCGTTGCAAGGGCTCTCCAACCGCATTAGAAGAAGACCTAAGGATTGCTGTTTCAGTCTGCACACATACGTCATAGGTCTTTGGGATTTCAAGACGTCTCTGGAAAAATGTTGTTTAATTTGCTTAAAACACCTATGCCTGGATTTCAGGCGGGGTCCACCGTGTCGTTTGGTGCTATTCCATAAAGTTGGAGAGTTTTCGCAATTCTGTTAGAGTTTATGGAGAATACCAAATGGGCTGAGGCGAAAATGGTAATTTGGATGAAGGAGGGAGGCGTGCTAGTGTATTCCCTACAGCTGTGCAAAGCCACTGTGCCAGGATTGCGTAGTGGTTAGCATATCTGGCTAGTAGCAGGAGACCCGAGTTGGAAACCCGGTGTTGGTACATATTTTCATTCATCGCTTCAGTCTGCATATGTACACCAATGAGATAATCGCTGGAAGCGGTGCATAAAATTTCGCGGCTATTACATTGGAGGTGATGTTGGGAATTAATGTGTAAGTTAAGTTTTGTGATTTTTAAGGGAATATGCTCGGAAATTTTGGATGGCATCCCATGTATGGTCAAAGTTTCATTGACGAGCGCTAGCCATTCCATGACCCCCCCTCACCCCGTTCTCCTCACGATGCGCCGGGGCTGTGTGCCAGGCAGCGATGTTGCGCGCTCTGCTGGGCCGCGCGCTGGGGATGACGGAGTGGGTGCGTCGGGCGAGCAGCGCGTCCGAGCAGCGGCTGCGCCGGCTGGAGGCGTGCCGCGCGCTCGGCGTGGCCCCGGGGGCGCCGCCCGACGCCGTCCGGCGCGCCTACTACCGGCTGGCCAAGCGCTGCCACCCAGACCTCGCGGGCCCGGCCGCCACCGGCCGCTTCCTGCAGCTGCAGAGGGCCTACGAGACGCTCCGCCAGCACCACCAGCACCAGCTCAGCACGCAGGCCGCGGCCGCGGCTGCGCCACAGGTAGCGTCTCCGTCCACCAGGTTGCTGCCTACAACGCGGTTGCACAAGTAGTCGGTTCCGTTTCCACTGGACGAATAATTGCAGCAAGTTCCCGGTTATCCTGCTTTCAGATCATTTGTGCGTAGTTTGGCCATTTTTGGAAAAAATGAAAAAAGTCTGAATTATTCTGCCATAATTAGAACCAATATTTTTTTTAGAATAAAAATTTGTGGTTGAGAAGACGTAGTTGACGAAAACATACGTGAATGGTTAAATAAGATAGGCAGTAAAGTGAGTTCGGTAGAGGTGCAGAGTGAAGGCAAGGCGACTGAGGAACCCATTATCATGCAAGACATTATGTACGAGTATTACTCCATATCCTTGATTCTAGCTGTTGACGAAAGCGCAGTTGAACTGGTTTTCATGCTTCCTCCGAGGCCGGCCGCTGTGGCCGAGCGGTTCTAGGCGCTTTAGTCCGGAACCGTACTGCTGCTGCTGTTCGCAGTTTCGAATCCTGCCTCGGGAATGGATGTGTGTGATGTCCTTAGGTTAGTTAGGTATAAATAGTTCGAAGTCAAATGTCAAGTCTCATAGTGCTTATAGCCATTTGAACCATTTGAACTTCCTCCGAGAGAATCGATTCCATTCCCATCTTTAACTCATAGACTTACAGGTGGGAGGTGGGACGGTTACGCAATGGATGGCTCCACCTCATGTTGAGCCGTGCCGAACACTCGAATGCGTCCTCGCTTATTCTATTGTTGTCGATTTTACTAATGTGATTCTTCAGTTTCTCCCGGCATATTTTTTGACTGAAGAGTCCAATGGGCACAATATTTCGGCGATCATATATGTCACCGTCGTCAGCTGTGTTGACGAACTGACTTCCTGAGGACTGTGCACCCATGGACCGCTCGGTTCTAATTAACTTTTTTCCTTCTGACTTTCAATATTAGGAGCCTCCTCTCCAACCCGCCAGAAGGAATACTTTATTCTCGTACTGACTTACCTCTACACAGGCCCATACGGAGATTCAGAAGGAAAGTAGTAGTCACTCCCACACATGATCAGCCCTCAGCTGCTCTTTTACATGCAGACTCGCCCGACCTTCATACTGTGATCTCTTTTGAAATTATTCCTCATCTCTGCCATCAACATTGCTTTCAATTCCTCGCCTTTACCACGCCTAGCAATTATCACAGTTCCATCTGTTTCTGGCTGAAGTCAATAACAGCATTGTCCGGCAAGAAAAAGAAAATGTTCAAATGTTGTATGAAATCTTATGGGACTTAACTGCTAAGGTCATCAGTCCCTAAGCTTACACACTACTTAACCTAAATCATCCTAAGGACAAACACACATACCCATGGCCGAGGGAGGACTCGAACTTCCGCCGGGACCAGCCACACAGTCCATGACTGCAGCGCCTAAGACAGTTCGGCTAATCCCGCGCGGCGGTCTCGCGAGAAACTCGTAAATAATACAGAGGTTTAAATGCCGCATGTAGAATGTTTTGTAAGCACAGCAAACACTGTCTGATGAAAAGTATCCGAACACTCCTACGTAATGGTGGATCCGCCAGGATAAGATGTCACCTCAGTAACAGATCCAACATCGACATTTCAACCCCTGCCGCCCAGGTCGACTTTTAGTGCTGTTATTGTGAAGTGGAAACGCGAAGGAACAACCACGCCGGCACCAAGGCCAGGTAGACCTCAAGTACAAACACACAGGAATCGTCGAGCACTGCAGGAGGTGGTAGTAAAAAGCCAGATAAAATAAATAAACGGAAGGAATCACTCATGTGTTCCAAACTGCTACCAGAGGTCCTGATAGCACAATGACTTTTAGTGAGGATTTAAAAAGAATGAGGGACATTGTTAGAACAAACCACGTGTTTCTATTGTCAGTGCTAAGCTATGCTTGATGTGGTGTGAAGAGCAAGGACGTTGGGTGACTGGAAACGAGTGATTTATTGAATCACCCTGTGACAAGCCGATGGAAGGGTTTGAGTTTGACGAATGCTTGGAGAACTTCACCTGCCATCACGTCTCGTACCAACAGTGAGTTAGAGTGAAGGTAATGTTACAGTATGAGTGTGTTTTTTGTGGTTACGGTTTGGTCCCCTTATTGCGATTAAGAAAACTGTAAATATAGAAGGATCTGAAAACAGTAGAGGAACAGTTCGGGTACGGCGATTGTATCAGCATGACAATGCGCGCTGTCATTAATCAGCATCTCCGAGGCAATGGTTTGTCGACAATAATGTTCCTGAAATGGACTGCTCTGCCCGGAGTTCCGACCCAACAGAACACCTTTGGGATGAGTTAGAACATAAGCTTCGCTCCAGACCACCTTCGTCCAACATCATTACATTTTCTGTTTCGGCTCTTGCGGAAGAAGCAGCTGCTGTTCCTCTGCCCACATTCAGAAACCTCATTGAAAGTGTGCCCAGCAGAGGTGAAGCCGTCACAAAGACGAAAAGTGGACACACCTCTTATTAATGGCCCCTAATAGGTGTCCGGATACCTTTTATCAGATAATGAGTGGAATGAGTCTTATTGGGACAGTTATAGGATACTGCTTTCCTTACAGATAACTGCACCGTTTGTAATTCGTCTGAGGTTACTGTTAATATTGTTCGCTAGATCATTAATATAAAGCATGGACAGAAATGATCATAATACACTTTCCTGTGGCATGCTTGAAATTACTTCTATGAAGAAATAATCAATCCAGTCGTAAATTTCTCTTCATACCCTAAGAAATCTTATTTTCGTTAAAAGTCGTTGGTGTGGTACTGAGTCAAATGCTTTTCAGAGGTCCAGGAATAATGCATCTGCTTGACTGGGTTTATCCATGACTTTCAGGGTGTCATATGAGACAAGCACAAGTTGAGTTTCACATGTTTGATGTTTTCGAAATTCATGCTGGTTGACACGGAGGAGTTTGTTCTGTCCCAGATACAGCATTATATTTCAGTTCAGAATATGTTTTAGGACCCTGTATCAAATCTACGTCAATGAGATTGGACGGTAGTTTTGTAGATAGGTTCTGTTATCCCTTTTGTGGACAAGTGTCCAATCACTGGACAGAGCGTTTCGTTGAAAGTATCTTCACTATATTACAGATGAAACGGAGCTATCTGAGCTCCAAATTCTGTATCCAGTGTGGCATGGATTCTATACTGGCCCGGTGAGTTAATCGATTTGTACAACTGCATTTACATCTACACTCTGCAAGGCATCTTGAGTGTGTGGCGGAGGGTACTTTGTTTATCATTGTCAAATCCCCCTTTTCCTGCTACAGTCGAGAACGGTTCCCGCGCAGACCGACTGCTGATAGGCCTACGTGTGAGGGCGAATCACTCTAATTTTACCTTCATAGTCTCTTCGTGAGGTATACGTAGGAGAAAGCAATATATCGGTTCCCACTTGTAGGAACGTACGCTTCCGAAACTATCAGTGGACCACATCATACAAAACGCCTCTCTTGCAGCGTCTGTCATTGAATTTGGCTGGGCATCTCCATGACGCTTTCGCGCTCACTAAACGAACCTGTAACAGGTGTTGCTCTTATTTGGATCTTATCTATTTCCTCTATCAGTCCTACCTGGTACTGATTGCATATTGACGAGCAGCGTTCAAGTACTGGTCGAACGAATGTTTTGTAAGCTACTTCATTTCTTTATGGTCTACATTCCAGAAGATTCTTCCAATGAATCTTATACCGGCATCTTCCTTGGCTGCGATTACTTTTATGTGATCGTTCCACTTTAAATCACGTCCTTACCCATCCTCGTAGAAATGTTATGGCTGTGATTTCTTCCCGTGATTGTTGTACACTAAAACGTTTCGTCTGTTTCTGTTAAGGTTCAACTGCCAATCTCTAACCAAGGGTCGGTCTTGTGCAGGTGTTCCGGCATTTCGCTACAATTTTCTAACGTTGTTTCTGTAAGCAACAGCATCATTTTCGAAAAGCCCCATGGGACTCCTTTGTGGATACGTTCGAAATCACTTTTACGTCGAAGATTTCTCTTAACTGGGAATGACGTGTCGTGTTCTACTTGATAGAAACTCCGGTCACATAGTTGCTCTGATATTCCGTATGCTGGAATTTTGTTCATTAAGCGGCAGCTGGGTCTCAACGCCACTTATCTTTGCTGTAGTGTGGAACTACACTACTGGTCTTTAAAATTGCTACGCCACAAGGATGACGTGCTACAGAGGCGAAATTTAACCGACAGGAACAAGATGCTGTGATATGCAAATGATTAGCTTTTCAGAGCATTCACAAAAGGTTGGCACCGGTGGTGACACCTACAACGTGCTGAGATCAGGAAAGTTTCCAACCGATTTCTCATACACAAGCAGCAGTTGACCGGCGTTGCCTGGTGAAACGTTGTTGTGATGCCTCGTGTAAGGACTAGAAATGTGTACCATCACGTTTCCGATTTTGATAAAGGTCGGATTGTAGCCTATCGCGATTGCGGTTTATCGTATCGCGACATTGCTGCTCGCGTTGGTCGAAATCCAATGGCTGTTAGCAGAATATGGAATCGGTGGGTTCAGGGGGGTAATACGGAACGCCGTGTTGGATCCCAATGGCCTCGTATCACTAGCAGTCGAGATGGCGACATCGCGGTGAACGCATAGAAGCGTATATTCGTCATCGCCATTCTGGCGTATCACACGGCGTGATGGTATGGGTTGCCATTGGTTACACGTCTCGGTCACCTCTTGTTCACATTGACGGCACTTTGGACAATGGACGTTACATTTCAGACGTGTTACGACCCGTGGCTCTATCCTTCATTCGATCCCTGCGAAACCCTACATTTCAGCAGGATAATGCACGACCACATATTGCAGGTCCTGTACGGGCCTTTCTGGATACAGAAAATGTTCGACTGCTGCCCTGACCAGCACATTCTCTAGATCCCTCAACAATTGAAAACGTCTGGTCAATGGTGGCCAAGCAACTGGCTCGTCACAATACGCCAGTCACTACTCTTGATGAACTGTGGTATCTTGTTGAAGCTGCATGGGCAGCTGTACCTGTACACGCCATCCAAGCTCTGTGTGACTCATTGCCCAGGCGTGTCAAGGCCGTCATTACGGTCAGAGGTGGTTGTTGTGGGTACTGATTTCTCAGGATCTATGCACCCAAATTGCTTGAAAATGTAATGACATGTCAGTTCTAGTATAATATATTTGTCTAACGAATACCCGTTTATTATCTGCATTTCTTCTTGGTGTAGCAATTTTAAAGGCGAGTAGTGTACTTTTGTATCTTGGTTAGTAAAGGAAGATTTGAAAAGTACATTTATAATTGCACCTTTTTTCGTGATCTTTTCGCTCGTAGCAGAGAGGCTCTCAAGCTTTCGGATATTTATTGCTGCACATCGGACACGACACAAAACACGAAGCTGTCCTCTGTCAGTGCTCTATAAAAACAAATTCTTCTTCACCTTTTTAGTGACATGCTGTTTTCGTTTTTGTCAGGTGTAAATAAACTTTAGTAGGCCTCTCGCGTGCCTAGGAGCTGCCTGTTGGGAGTGGCCCGGTGTTAAGCCGAGGAGTGGGATCCGATGTCGGAGCTGCCAAAGCGCGCCTGGATTAGCCGACCGCCGCGCCGGCAGGTGTGTGCCCGGCGGCCAGCGCTGCGTGACAAGGCGCGCGTAACAACTGCCCGGACCCGCACTTCCATTACCCTCACGTCTCCTTCTTTCCCCATTTTTTTGCGTCCTTCCGTCCTTGAGACAAAGAGAATCTGGAGCGCACGTTAATGAATTGTCTGAATGGCGTGTTAATAGTCGACGCCAGACTAATGACGACGGCAGCTGTTGGCCGCGAGCGTGTGCGTGTGCGTGTGCTTGTGCGTGTGACTGCGTGCACGGCAGTGAACAGCGTGCTGCGTGACGGGCCGTCACCTGCCCGGTTTTTGTCCCGCGGTTTCCACTCGTAATGCCTAGATGAAGCTGTACGACAGGATAGGAAAGAAAACAGTTTGTGTGTGTGTGTGTGTGTGTGGGTGTGGGTGTGGGTGTGTGTGCGCGCGCAGTGAGGGAACGTCACTCCTCCGTAATGTGAGATGAGTTCTGGCATCAGAGAACTTTTTTTGCAAAGCGAGAAAGAGAAAAACAAAAACTGAACCCTTTCGTCCTTCTCAGTTTCAATTTTTCCCATCAGGATTATTATTTACTTAGGGTACTACATGGCAGATACGAGTACAAAATGTTTCCAAAGTCGCAAGTTGGATAATTTAGTTCTTACGGGGTGTAACGTGACAAAATGTTCATTACTCCGACATACGAAGCACCCAGTTCTGACTTTTCTAAAATTGGCTTCTGCAATCGCAAGTGCATATTGTTGTCATTGTTCCACTGCAGTTTATTTATCTTTGAGCTTTCACAATAAGACTACAACTTCTTAAGAACAGTGTCTTTACACATGATCATACAATGTTCCCCACACTTCTGTGTAAACTATGCGGATGGAAGGGTAACCTATACTGAGTACTTAGAGGTAAATAGAACTGTTACTTTTGTCAGTCAGTTTTTTTATCCACTACGCGTTTCGACGGTTTAGACTCTCATCTTCCGAAGCATCAGTGCTATCTGTTTTTCACTTCATTTCGCTACAAATAAGGTATAATTTGTCACTTGTTATCGTAATATGGCACAGAAATATGCCAACCGGTAAGTGACTACCTCCAGGAAATGAAATTGGAATATAGTCCACTGATCCTCCTGAAGATATGGGTGTAAGCCCTCAGAAAGCGTCGGGAAGAAAATGAAACTGTGTGACGTAGATAAATGTTTTAATTTACCTTTAGTCTCATACACAGTCGCAGTTTCCAAACCACCGTCGAACATGGAAGAAGTAAGTCTACCTACAATCTTCTTTTTTTAATCCACATTGCTTGCTTAGTCAGAAACAGCACGCTAACCATACAAAATAATACTTAAATTAAAAGAATCGTAGCGTTCGTTAAGGTGACACACCTTCCTCGCTCTCTCATGTTGTCTCCAGTGTAAAAGTTCACACATACAAGTGAAATAGTCAACAGTGGTGAATCGTCCGCGAACGCTCGTCCTCTTGTGTTTCCTACGATTCGCTCCGGTGTAAACGAGGGTTCACTGTATTTTGATCATTTATTGCTGGTTTATTAATCTACATAGGCCAGTAATTTTTATTCATTTGGAGCATTTTTTTTCTGGTGGCTGTACAGGGTGTCCAGCGTAAGAGTCCCTCATTTTAAGTGAAATATCTCTGAAACTGACGTCGATAGATGAGCGCAACAAAAGGTGTGATATTGTGTAAGCTGTAAGGATTTTATAGAGAAGTTTGCAAAGAGTCTGAGTAGCAGCTAACAGATGGCGTAAAGTATCAGAACAGAATATTTTCGAAATGTCCCCCGCTCGCAGTACGGAAGCGATGCAAACGAGCAGTGAAATTTGCCGTCACATCCTGTAGTGTCTAAATGGAAATGGGTTCAGATGCCACACAGATCATCGATTCAAACTCATCCAGCTTGGTGGGATGGTTTCGATGGACAGTATCTTTCAAAGTGCCCTATAAAAGTAGCGACACGGAGTCACATCGGGTGAACAGGAAGGCCAACTGAATCCTGCAACAGCAAATTTGCAATGATCCAATGCAATGACTCTGTCCCCGAGGTATTTATCAAGAAAGCGGAATACATGTTCGGTGCGATGTGGTCTGGTCCCATCTTGCATGAAGCACTCGGTGCCTGGTTGATCCTCCAACTCCAACTGTGTGGCAAAAAATTGTTCCAAAACGTTAACTAATCACCGTTTCTCATATTAAAAAAAATGGATCAGTAATGCCTCTGGAACCCAACTCAGTAATTTTGGGAAAATACATTGGTTTCGCCTCACACAAACGGGTATTTTTGGAACCCCAGAATCACAAGTTTTGTTTATTTACGACTCCATTCAAGTGGAAGAGTGCTGCATCTATGAAACAGGCGTAGCAAACATCAAATACTTCATTGTTATCAATCACTGTTCGCAAAGGTAGCGCTCTGTCGCAAGGCTCTTACATGGTGGCTTCGGATTATGAATGGATACACATGTAGGGTCTGTCGAAGGATTTTCTGCGTGTTGGAGCGCTTCAAACCAGTCTCTGTTGCAATTCTTCCGACGATTTCCTTGCGTTACACAGAATAACTGCAGAAACCATGGAGATATTTTCAGGAGTAACTGCAGTTTACCTAGCGCTAACATTTCCATCTAGACAGATCATCAGCCACGGTACCAGTCCGTTGGAATTCGCCGAAGAGCTTGCGAATGGTTTTCATATCGGATTCGTTTAAAACATTAAATTGTGATTGGAAACTGCGCTTTGCTGCCTTAGGACTATGTTATAACCTGTGGTATTACAGTACCAGGAAAATAAGTTGTTCAATAGAATACAGGATTTCAAGCTCTTCCTTCCGTATGTCAACCTTCTTTCATGTGTCAGCGGTGGAAGTCATCGCTCTGTCGAGGAGAAGGCGGCAAGTGTCATAACCCGATTTTCCAGAAACTTTGCTCAGTGGAATAGGGGTCAACATAAGCGAATACATGTCTCGGCTTATGCGTAGATACTTGACCGTTTCTGAGACACAGTTTCCGACGTAATTTAGATGCCTTTCAGTGCGCGATTAGTTCAGTCCAACTGATGGCGCAAAGACTAGCGTCTTTCGATTTTGCATCCCTTCCTCGAAAACTGATTAATTTTTTTATTTATCTTCTCAAGTCCATAGAAGATTACTACACGAAGTTTCTTATCAAGTTTGATACAGTGGAATTATCTTAATTGCAAGATTACAGCTGGGTTTCACAATACCTGTCATACATTTATTGTGTAATGTATGTGTGTATGGTATTCTCAGGGGTTATAATAGTTTTAAATTCTCATGTTCTTATATTTCTTTCTTATATTTTATTCTTACGCTTATTGTTCAGAGAGATTTACTGCATTCAATTCGATGATACAGGACGTAGCGTCGTGTGAAGGCTAGCTTGCTACAGCGACGGCTTTACTTGTGAATCTCACTCGGGAAAGAAACGTGTTTCAAATTGCTGAATATTTCATGCGTTGGCAACAATTTCGTGGCAACCACCCATAATGGATCACCTTCCGAAAAGTGGCTCATTCATTTGATTACAGATCGAGATACACTACAAGAATTTCACTGGAAACAATTTCAATAATATTTCCATTCATTTATTGTTTTTATTTTTTAAATTAATTCGCCAGACATACGATTAGTAGGTGAATAATGACAACGTTATTTCAATATACACTGGAAAACATTCACGTAGTAATTTTGTTCCGTCTTTTTCTCAGAAACGCTGGAGTATCTACCGATAAGCCGAGACACGTATTCGCTTATTTTGACCCCTCTTCCACTGAGCGAATTCCCTGGGAAACCGGGTTCTGGCACTTTCCGCCTGTGGCGCATTATTTATAGGCACTAAGTGTTCCGATTACAGCGGGATCTTTAGCAGCTTTTCGAACTATTTCGAAACTTGTGTATACAATTTTTACTGTTTTCACAATTGACATACCGTCTATCGAACTTAGTTTTCGAGATATTTAATACTGAAATCAGGGTCCCCTTCGCAGGAAACCCTTTAACTTTCGCAAATGGTAGTTCGTTTTTGTCGTGACCTGCACGGTCAACGAACAGGAATGGTCATAGCAACAACAGTGAACGTGACTATAGGCTTTTCCGACGTGTACTGCTGATTAATGTTTCTCGTGTCTCCAGCGGGGTGTTAGCGTTGACTTATCGCGACGTTTCGATAAGTGTCATACTACCCATCTTCTGTCGAAGTGTCGAGATTCGCGGAGAGCGCGCTGTTTATACGCGCGGTCTTCCACATCCACTAGTCCTCGGAAGGCTGCGGTGGTCCGGCCGCGCCCGCTGCCACCGGGCTGGAGACTCGAGGAACCTTCACCAACAACAATGAATGTCCAACAATTAAAAAAATTCCAACACGGTCAAGTTTCTCGTACGGGATACTGTAGCAGGCAGGTGTCGTGGTGTTGAAGGCGGAGGCGGCGTGGCGCGGCGTGACGCTGGAGCACGGGCTGCGGCGCCGCGTGCTGGTGCGACGGCAGGGCTCGCCCGCGAGCGCCGTGGGCGGCGGTCACCCGCTGTGGGCGCTGCTCACCACCCTCTCCAGGTTCCTGTGGCGGCCGCGCTGCTGACCGCCGGCACTGCAACTCGTCTTCCCGCGCGACACACACACGCTCGTCACACATTACGACGGTTTTTCCCTTCATTCTCCGCTTTCTGGTTCGAAAGCTTCGGCGAGTGCGTTTAAATAAATCCTCGAAAACCATCGCTATGATCCTGCCTTTGAGCATATCGGGCGAAGCGGATTAAGAGCTTTCCTAACAAAAAGACACGGCCTGATCGCAAAGTCTACTAGAAAAATTTCAGTTTTATGAAATTCACCTTTACCTAGACAACGGATATTGCAGTTCTCAGGATAACTACGTGTAAAAGGATAGTATTGACATGATTAGTCGATTATCAACCAAGAGTCCGAAGATACAGGTCATGGTAGTGCCTAATGGTCATATCTATTGCATGTAGCAGTGGCCATTATACCGTGCAAACAAAATACAAAGAAGTTATTACATCCCTGTGAAACAATACGTTACCGGTGTACAGAGAAGCGGCAACCCCGAATTATAACTGCAGTGCAACCGTTGTTCTCCACATTACTGTATAGTCAGTTGCAGCTGTTTCTGACTCTTTCGAGTCTACATCCTCATCTGAAATAAACTGTCTAGAGTTCACTACGAGTGCTACCATATGTAAGCAGAAATTTGTAGTTCCAAGCATTGCCAGTTTTACCTATGAATGATGAATAAATTTTGAGTGGTGAAAGTACTGGTTGTGTTTTATTGAAACTACTCTGTTTTAAAAATACTTGAAGTAAGGCATTAGATTTTGATGAAAATTTTTAGAGCAAAAAGGGATGACGTTAGCGGAGAGTGGCGAAAACTGCATAACGAAGAGGTTTACCGACTCTATTGAAGTCCTGACATAATCAGTATTATTAAATCACGTAGGCTGCGATGAGCGGGTCACGTAGCTCGAATGGATGAGGGCAGGGCAGCGCTCAGAGTACTGGTAGGGCACCTAGAAGGAAAACGTCCTGTGGGGAGACCGAGGCGTAGATGGGAGGACAACGTGAACGCTAACAATTTGTCCATTTTATTTCGACTGTTGAGCTCCATGGCCGTGGATAATGATATTTCACTGAAAAAATACGGCAACCAGCCACTTTTTGAAGTCATGTAAAGCTCTTAGTACCTGGCTAGGTAGTGTCAATAACAATTTGTCCATTTTATTTGGACTGTTGACGTATTTTTTCAGTGAAACGTGAAGGCTGATTAGAGGAGTCTAGGTATTGAAGGTGAATGGAAGGAAATAGCCCAAGACAGGGACAGGTGGCGAAAATACGTTGCTGCGGTAATGGACTCTCGAGTTCGGTATGACCAGTGAGTAAGTAAGTAAGTAAGAGAGGTATCAGATTCACTCGAAGGCGGTAATTCCCAAGCATTAATTGCAACGTTTTTCTCATTGTTTACCTCTCTCACTTAAAGTCTGAATAGGAGTGACTATGTTCACAGCAAAACTTCAATAATTTGCTGCTGGGCACTAAGGATGAGAGGGACCCTTAAGCCACTACCGGTGTGTGAGACTTTTCCAAAAGTCAGAGAAGGATGACTGATCGATACTGTTTGCCACACTCGGGAATGGTGCTCCGTGTAGTCTGACATACAGCAAGAGGGAAGCCGCCAAGTGACAAGAATCTGGGGACGCTTCAGCGAAGTACTGGGATTCCCGTAACAAACAATCGGGTTTCTTGCTGGGTGACTCTTCCCTTGACAACTCAGGAACGCAAACAAACAGTTGAAGCAAAGCCTAGCGATGTAAAAACCACTGGGATGATGGCAGCCGGTACTTGGAACTACCACAGCGAGAAACAGGATGAGAAGGAGAGAGGAGTACCCGAATTACACACTGGCTGCCACAGGGTCTGAAATTTTCGTTCTGTATGAAGGCTATGAGGTGTGGTTATGCGGTGTCAATCATTCACTGAGTAAGATCGCAAATTGGGCCCACCAATGACAGACGATGGAATGGAAAATTCAGTGCCCTGCGGGACAGAATGATCGAGAAGGTGGACAAACGATGTGGCAGGAAGGGCTGGAGAATCAGTCGGTTCGGCAGAGGGACAATGATTAGACGGTGAGCAGACAGTCAGAGGAATCAGAAGAGATGGTGGGTTAGCCTTCTGGAGGCGTGCTCTAAGTCTGCGGACTTTGAGTCAGATCCCTACATTCATGCCGAACTATACTGTCACTTTCCGACTTATTCATTTTTCAATCACTGTCGCATGGACTTCTTTCCAATATGATGCTTGGATCTTTAAGCATCCAACTGCATGTCTTCTCTGGCTTTAGCCTAAGAAGTTTACACTAACACCGCTTCTGCAAGACAGTTACTGTACACAACGGTGGCTGGGAGCGTGAACACAGGAACACCACGTCGGCCACTGAGCGTGTTGTACCTGAGGGGATTAAGCGATCCAGGGCGCCGCCGCAAAGCCGCAGAACATTTGACATGAAAGATGCTGGCTGTTAACCCGACGCCACACAAACTGCGAGATGTGATCGACGCTTCGTGCCTAGCTCACAACAGCTGCACACGCCTTCATGCAAAACTGACTCTGTCCAGTAGTGAGACGAGACAGTGCATTAAACCCCCTACTTGTTGAATTACTGAGACATGTTCATGCCCAGGCATATCACTCCCGAGACTTATATTTATATTGCTTATGTAATAATAAACGTTAATATTTGCAAGTTTTAATCCTTTTAATCATTTGTTTCCTCTATGGTCTGATTTCCACATTAATTTCCATGATTTGCCTCTCCCAATTCACTACATTTTGGCGCCCAGTGTGGGGCTAGTTTATCATTCGCTGTATCCTTTTTTAATTAATAACATTTTGGCACTGACTGTGGGGCCTGTCGTTTGGTAATTCCAATTTCAATAATACGTGTTGGAAATACTCGAGACGCTATACATACGGCATAGTGTCTGCGTTCCTTCTTCTGTTGTGTGCTTATAAGGATTCTGGAATCTTACTTTTAGTTTTACATTTATTATTTGGGCTGAGTAACCCAGTAGCTTCATCTGTTTCTTATAACGAACAACACAGTGTGAAACTTCTACGTTATTTGATTCTGAAACAGTTGATTAAAACTGAAAGTACTGAGCCTACTTTCTCTTTACTTTTTCTTATTATGTCAATACTGACCCACAATATTCTAGCGCAACGCAATCTTACTGCTCAGTACAACTACACCTTGACTTCAAATGAATAATTCAAAAGAATGGCCCTGACTAAAAAGATATCTTAACAATAATCTATATATTTCATTAAGCACTTACCTCACAAAAATCTTCAATACGCGAACTACTGCTATACAGCGAGCGTCAGTACTGCCAGCTAAATAAAAGATTCTGAAGCCACTAACGATTAATACGCAAGTTGTTAGCAAAGGAAAGATTTTGTTGCAAACCAAATGTTGTATTTTATTACCTTAATAATGTAACATCCAGTTCAAACACGAACATAAATCGTCTTTGACATCTAGTACAAAGGTATATATCATGAATAATATTCAATCTCCAAGTCGAACACGCACAAATCGTTAGCCTACGCTAACACTTCAGACCTCTACCATCCATCAATGCTAACTTCTTACACATAGGCGCCTCAGTCCGGAACCGCTCGACTGCTACGGTCGCAGGTTCGAATCCTGCCTCGGGCATGGATGTGTGTGATGTCCTTAGCTTAGTTAGTAGTTCTAAGTCTAGGGGACTGATGACCTCAGATGTTAAGTCCCATAGTGCTCAGAGCCATTTTTTTCTCACATCTAACATCCATCACTACTGGCTGTTCTCCTCCAACTGCCCAACAGTATTTCCATCACTGCTGGCGATTATCTTCCAAAAACGAGTCCAACCAGCCACAGAGTCTCTTACAAAGAAAGCGCAGTCAGAGATCCAATGCAAAGCGCTACACAGCGCCGCCAACACAGAAGCAGCCCACTTTCAAGTGCAATGGAACACGTATGTCATATAGTCGGACTGTTGAACAATACCAAATAATCTCTAGCATTAATACTTGTGAAGTATGTTCCTTTATTTCTGTTGGGAGAATTGCGACAAACACATGAGAGTTGTCTCATTCTTCTTTTCTCTGTGTTCTGATGCTGCGGGATGTAATGTTACATTCTTTACATATATTATGGAAGTTGGCTTCTGGCATCTGGAGACACTGTATCAGGTTTCCCGCATTTCCTTGAAATAGACATAGGGAAACTAATACTGCGGTGTAAAGACTCCTACATTATCCTGCTCCAGAAAAGCTAGTTCATAGTCGCTAGGGACGTAGAGAGGACGTTAAATCTGGAGAGCTTTTTTTCGCGTGGAGTGTTTTTGAATTGTCATTAATCCATCGAGTGCGAGCAGATTGTCGAATTTGATGAGTACAGTCCTCGATAGGCGCTTGTGTGGGTGACGGTCCTGATATGTCACACGATTTTAGTCTGTCTCACTTGTCAAATGGAGCAAATATTTCGGTAACAATGAAAGGTTTCAATTAATTTATTTCTCAGTGCTCTCTGCCCGTCTGATGTTAGTTGTAAAGTATCTGAAGTGGGTAGGCTGATATTGGCTAGGCTGTAGAATCCAGGGCCACTGACTCAGTGTTTGTGTTGTTATGGGGAGGGGAGGGAGGGAATGATCAGTGTTTCTCACTTCCGATCTCTCCCCACTCTCACTCTCTCTCCAAATGTAATATGCTGTTACTTCTACTGTTAACCGTCTAGGATTCAACAATAATAACAGTAAAATGTAGACTATATAATCCGTGAATATAATAATTATAACAACTATTTGCTTACATTAACACTCAGCATCTAGTTTTACCATAACTTACAAGGATAATAATGTAAATGACGTAATATTCAAGTGTGCAATCGTCATTATCAGTATTTAACTTAGCATTAACATCGTGAACACAGGTTTGCAGACTGGTACGCGGCTGTACGATTGCGCAAATGCGAGCAATGCAGTTTCGTTCATTCATACGATCAGGGAAGTAGGGAAGTCGGTCTTTGTAGTATTTTTTACGCAAGTGGAGGGCATTTGCTCTTCTCTCTGGCCTTACCAAACTCCCTGAGGTTTGTCGTTTCTAGCTGTGGACTCAAGAACCGGGTAAGATTTGTTGTTGGCGGCAGATATGGACTGAGTGTGTGTGGACACATTTTCATGGCTCGAAAGCTCTCTGCCGCCTGATAGTCCGCTAGCGGATCCAAGAGGGCCGGCCGTCGATGGAGCAACTGAAAAGCGTCCGGTGATAAACATAGCTTGTAATTTTCTAGCATTTCTTGCTATTATTAAACTGTTTTCATGATATTTTATTTTCCGATACATACCTGGAAGTTATAACTCCGAGTGCAGCAGTGCGGACTGTATATATCACAGGACACTTAAACATCGTAGACACGTTCATTAATCGATGCGCTCATGGAGTACGCTGAAAAAAAACAATTTCACTTTTTTCCACCAAGTGAAAATATGGCACTGTAAGCAGTCAGAATGCGGAGAGGGTGCAGCAAAAGGGGAGGAACGATCAAACACATGATAACTGTGGTTCTGGCACCTTTATTAGGATATTTTCACAAGGATTCATGGATTCAGTATAGTCTCTCGACTCATCAACATGTTACATCTGTAACGTGGCATGGTCGAAGTTTGCTCGTAGCAGTGCAGTCAGAGCAATATGTCATTGTATGCTGACCTTTACATCAGGAAGAGTCCGGATACATCCCTGTTAGACAAGATTTTTCAGATAGCCAAGAAGTCACATGGACTTAGATCAGGGGTTCTAGAAATCTTGAAATTGTCTAGATGTGATGAGTCCTTACCGAAGGTTTCCCGAAGCAGACCTTTCACCTGGCAAGCGACATCTTGTATGAAAATAGTGGTGTGTACAGAGTTACGTTCTTGCAAAGATGGAATCACGTGTTGCACAAGGCGGTCCTTACAATGTGCGCCTAATAGGCCTGCGAGCTGTCATCTCCTCGGAGAAAAACAGACCAACAATGAAGGAGCTTGTGAAACCACACCACACCTGAGAGTAGTGGATGCTACATTTAGCGGAGCAGAACCCCGCGTGCGACAATTCTGTGCATTCATGGCACTACGTGAAATAAAATGTGTCTTGTCCGAAAAAAGAATATTCTCCAACCACGTGTGGTCCATGCGTGCCAAAACACGAAGGATAAAGTCACGGTATTATAGCTTATCTTGGACCTTTATTTGTTGCAAAATCTGCATCTCGTAGGAATATCAGTATAAAATACGCCACAAAATGTTTTGAACAGTTGACCGGGCGAGAGAGAATTTCTGTGACACAGTTCGGTGATTGTAGAATCTGAGGCATGTGCTGCACGGTCGGTTACAGCTACAGTAACTTCAACAATCGCCAGGGGAATGGCCGCCTCCTATTCCTGCTGTACCGCCTATTTCACCTGTTTCTTCTAATTCCTCGATCATATTCTTTACTCCATTTACGGAGATGGTGCCTCTTCGCAGTGATATACCCACAATGCAACGCTACTATTGCTGCCGTTCGCATAAAATAACTTCACTGGCAGCGCATGGCCTTTCTTCTCAATAGCCGTAGCGTTTCGTACGGTGAACTTCAATCTTCCTAACTCTTTACATCAACAGTCACTTCGAAAAAGAAATCGAAACGCGTCGGCGAGCTACAAACTGCAGCCTGACGACAAATATCACATTGTGACTCCTTACAGCGCCATATTTCCCCCTGTTGGCAGAACGTGGAACTATTATTTTTTCAGCATACTCCTCGAGCGTACCGATTAATGAACATATCTCCTATGTTTCAGTGTCCTATGATGTCTACAGCCCACACTGCACCACCTGGAAATCCGTCAGTTTAATTATAACCACGTGGCACCTAACAAAATTGGGAAAGTGATAGATATGAAAACATAAATGTTATTTAGTGAAGTGTTCTTCATGGCCCCCATTATACCCCCCCCCCCCTCTCGATCCGCGCCTGAATCCGTCCTCGAGGTGCAACTCGATGGCTGAAATGGAATACGCTGCCAGAGAAGCCCACGTCACCGCATCCCAGTGTCCTCCGTCACACACTTTCGACGTGTTAAGAATGTTCAACGTAGCGATGACTCCTTCAAAACTGAGACACGAGTGGAGTTGCGATTGCGGCAGGTCCAGATGATGCCCCGGTGTGAGCGGGGCCCACCATTTCCTTGCCGCTCCGCTGGGCGAGGCGTTGGCGGCCGCATGTCAAGAAAGAGCGGAAGGCGGGCTTGCGCAACGAGCCCGCTGCAGGCAGAACGTAACTATGCGAAATAACCGTCATTTATGCAGGCTGCGCTTCCTGTTGCACGGGCTGGCGTTCTGCGCCACAGCTACACTACTTGTCGCAACGCCCGCCGCCGGCTCTGCTGTTTCTGTCAGGTCCTACCCACGCAACGCCGCAATTTACTGGCTCCCAGCGCCCGCACTGCCGAATTTGCGCAGTACATGGTACAGTTACTGAGAGGCAGCATCACTACAGACGTTAATCATATGAGAAAAACAATGAATGAATGTAGGTCGGAGTTCGATGATCGTCAATGTGGAGGATTCTGGAGGAGGAACATAATCCAGCCGAAGAATGAGGGAAAGAAGCAGTTGTCTGAACAAACACCTAGTATCTCTCTTAGCGAAACTGCGGAAGGCTTACATCAAAATGAGTGGTGGTTGTGTTAGAATGACGCTCCTGCAGAATACGAGATAACTGTCGTAGAATGCTACACAGACTGCAGTATCCTAGTGCATCAGTATCAGGCGGGGCCAGTTTGCTGCACTTCTGTCACTTTGTAAGGTTTCAGTTCAGCATGTGCACATTTCTATGTAGGTGTTGTGAGCGTTCCACCGTCTTGATGCACGCTTTTACCTTCATCTGACAGAACTCCCACCTTCTTCTAGACGTTCTTCCTGGAAATTACTTTTTTTACAAAGAAGAACTATTCAACTGCTCTGAAAGATTATCTGGTTTTATTTTCCAGATTACAAACAGACTTGAATTCACAACTCAATTTACAAATCGTTAGTAATGCAAACATGACAACTGCTCCAAGGCTACTGTCGGAATCCTCCTTTACTTCATTTTACGCTTCTAGATCATCGTTGACTATTGCCATGGAACTTCTTCATGAAGGGGCTCCCTGGTGCGACGCACGGCGCTGTAGACCCTGTGGCTCCTTGCGATGATTCGGTTTCATCAAAAGCAGATCTCTCTCCACCGCACGACGCCCGGGAGCACATCTAACACAACATCCAGACGTAATGATCCCAGAATCGATTAAATATTTCGAATAACCCTAATAACACAACTTAAATTTGATTAGCTACGAGCTAGACACGATTTCTCAATTATATCAGCTATCACGGAGGCAGACGTTTTTATTAATTCGCATATTTGTATCCTCATAGTTCGGATTCAGCGTTCCGTCCGGGGTTTGGGGACGGTTTCTGAACACATTTCTGTTCCCACTTCCCCCTCCTCACCCTCTCACCCTCCCCCGCCCCCTCCCCTGCTCCAGATATTATACTTCTCACTTCAACCACGTCATAGCCTGCACAATACAAAATCAAAGTGTGCGGTAACTGTTAGTTGTAAATTGATAAAAATATAAACGCACATACTAATATGATTTCGTCGGGTAAGGAGCCATGACCACCATTACACCTCCCTCCCTCCCTCCCTCCCCTCCCCCTTTTGGAACTACGCCCTGTTCTGCGAACACGTGCCGCTGACAGGGCAGTCTCAAGTGATAAACGGTGTAGTTAATTTCTTTCCTAATCTGCTCCTGATCTAACTAGCGTAGTTTATTTTCCTGATAATGTCAAAATGCCAACTGGTACACGGTCAGAAGTGTTAAGGCGTCAGATGGCGACCGGAACCTGCTAACAAACTGCTGGTTCCCACGCAGTGCCGGTGACAGCACTCGCGTCGTACTTGAAACAACCAGTGTCGTAATGAACCCTCCTTGAAGACCTCATAAGCCCCAGTGCATTTTTTATTTGCTGCCATTCATGACTGACCTGTCACGTAGTGACTAATAAAGGTCGTGTTTCCACAATATTACATTTTACCTATACATGAAATGAAGGTCATTTCATTTCTTATTATGTTAACAAAGTTTTGACAAAATTGTAGCTTTAATCTCGTAACCTTAGATCTTATAAAGAAACGGAAATGTTTAACATTAACAATTTATGTATTAAGAAGAAAGGGAAATACGAAGGTAGGAAAGAGTGTAGACTTTTACAGTGCCATCATCGAGTACCACAGAAAGACAGTGAGCCCCGCGCTCCGGGGCAGCCACTGCCTCATCTTCTACTACTCGCCATCAGAAGACCAACAACTTCAGCAGTACTTTGAGTTTGTCGCCCTCAGATCAAGGTTAGGTTAATGAACAGACAGTCTACATGCATTTCTCTTAGAATTTAATATCACTTTCTAATCAAAACTTGCTTTGTGGCACTCCGGTGACTAAGCCTAGAGTGCTTATTCTATGTTAGCTCGTCTTCGTATGTGCCGCTCCTACTAACACTTGCGTGTGTTTTGCTAGTATTGTCTGTAAAACCATTCGTCGCCTGGGCTCGTTGCCTCCTGTACTCTCGTCGCTACAAGTAATCTTTATGCAGTGCTCTAAATATTTTATCAGAATAGCCGGTGAGGTCGATGCCCAAGGTCTGGTCTCTAATTGATGGCCGACCGGGGTGACCCAGCGGTTCTACGCGCTACAGTCTAGAACCGCACGACCGCTATGGTCGCAGGTTCGAATCCTGCCTCGGGTATCGATGTGTGTAATGTCCTTAGGTTAGGTAGGTTTGAGTAGTTCTAAGTTCTAGGAGACTGATGACCTAAGATGTTAAGTCTCATAGTGCTCAGAGCCATTTGAGCCATTTCTAATTGATGGCGTTAGGTCGTGTGAGTGTAATAGTCGTCTTTCCTGCCATCTACAGCATCACTATAAATGTATGTGTTCTGAGTCTCCACTCTCTCGACAGGCACAATCATACTTATGGGCCGCGCGGGGTAACCGCGCGGTCTCAGGCGCCTTGTCACGGTCCGTGCGGCTCTCCCTCTCGGAGGTTCGAGTCCTCCCTCAGGCATATATATATATATATATATATATATATATATATATATATATATATATATATATATGTGTGTGTGTGTGTGTGTGTGTGTGTGTGTGTGTGTGTGTCGTTCTTATCGTAAGTAAGCTTAAGTTAGCTTAAGTAGTATGTAAGTCTAGGGACCGATGACCTCTGCAGCTTGGTTCCATAAGACTTTGTCACAAATTTCCAATTTCTTCCATCCTTCTGGTCGAGGTTCAGCATCAAATACATGGGGCACGGCCCGTCGCCTGTTAAGAAATGAACCGTTCCCGGGTAAAATAATTATGTGTAGTCCTAACCGCTCCCTGCCTGTGAGCCTTTACGCAGTTGTCCCGCTCCCTTTGCCATAAATTCACTATCAAGGTCTGTATTTCCTGTCCTAAGAGGTCTCTCACTGTATCTGAACTGAACTGCCACTTTTCAGCCAATATGTTGCCACGCGATACTTAATAGAGATGTCAATTTGGTACATCCTGAGGAGAACGCACGGTGCTTCCGCTGACGTAGTGCCGGTAGGCCAGATGGCCACAGGAATTACTCCTCTATACCAGTAAGAGACAGTTGAGGGTCTAACTTGTTTCGTGGTAAAAGGCGAATACGTAGCTGAGTGGCGGAGGTATGAGAACAGCGTGAGGGAGGAGCGGCAGTAACCTGTGCCGCGGGGCGTCCGGTGCGGGCGAGGCGCGACGTGTTGTGAAACACTTGTTGCGGACGCCGCTGCTGCAGTGACGCAACGCCACCTGCGGGCGCCCGCTCCGCGCGCCGAGGCCGCCACCGCAGCTCCAAACACGCGCCGGTCTTACTCGTTACGGAGACTGCACGCAGCATCAAGATGCCACCTCATACGCAAGCTGCGAGCCTACCTGGCACTTACAGTGGCTACAGTTCAAAACTTAAAAGAGATTTCCTCCCAGTATATGGCGACGAACAGATAGAAGAGGACGACAGCGTTAAATTTTGGGGATGACAGCTTTGTAATGAATTCAGTTAAGAGAACCATGCCGGCCGCTGTGGCTGAGCAGTTCTAGGCGCTTCAATCCGGAACCGGTCGACTGCTACGGTCGCAGGTTCGAGTCCTGCCTCGAGCATGGATGTGTGTGATGTCATTAGGTTAGTTAGGTTTAATTAGTTCTAAGTTCTAGGGGACTGATGACCTCAGATGGATTGTATTGGGTTGGACTGTTTGGGGGAAGAGACCAAACAGCGAGGTCATCGGTCTCCTCGGATTAGGGAAGGACGGGGAAGGAAGTCGGGCGTGCCCTTTCAAAGGAACCAACCCGGCATTTCCCTCGAGCGATTTAGGGAAATCACGGAAAACCTAAATCAGGATGGCCTGACGCGGGATTGTACCGTCGCCCTCCCGAATGCGAGTCCAGTGTGCTAACCACTGCGCCATCTCGCTCGGTGACCTCAGATGTTAAGACCCATAGTGCTCAGAGCCATTTTTAAGAAACCATACCACGGAAGTGCTGAAGTGCCTTAATAAATTGGTATCTGCAATGCAGAGCAGTCAGACGTAAGTGAGATAAAAATTAAAAAGCTAGCATATTTGTTGATTTTCATTTCAAAATGTCATACTCGGTCATTTTCTGGGATAGCTCATCAAGCCAGCTAAAAGTATTCAGAGTCCGAAAGCATGTAGGCTTAATATATATTATTCGTGGAGGACTGTTCAAAAAACTGAGGATGCTGTCTAGTGTTTATCAACACTGTAGAGACCTCGCTGATCCGTTCACTATGGGACCAATTGGTTGAGTGGTTGGAAAGCGGAACAGATCATATTATCAAAGGTACACTTTCGTCGATCGATGAAATCACAATACAGTACGATACAACTTTAATTTACAACTGGAAACACTGTCAGAAATATAGTTCCATGATAAAACAGTAACAAAACGTTAATGTCGATACCCAAAAATCTTGCACAAAAATATAACGCCCGGTATTGCCTGTACTGTAAAATACTTCTGTATCGCACAGTACGATATCGTTACTGCGAGTGGGAGTTTAACAACTGTAGATATATTATTACAGTACGGCATTGACACACAACTAACTTGTTTTATGCAGCAAGAGTTCTTCTAGGGACATTCTGTAGTTTGAACCAGACTCATGAATGTTACACACTTGATCAGGAAACAGGTTATGATTTTTAACAAAGTTTTCAAATTTCAGAGCAAGTTCATTGGTAGCTGTTTCGCCAGCAGACAGCTTCTCGCTGCAATGCGTTGCATTTCGAATGCCATGTCGTTTTTTTCCTCCGATATAGCCAGCTTCCAGTCATTGAAAACTTTTCGTTTAAAATGTGTTCATCTAATTTTTCATACAAAATCAGTGACTTTTTTATGATTGCTCCAGATGACGGAGTTTCTTTGCTTCTCTCCTGCTCAAACCACACTCACAAAGCGTTGTATGGAACTCCACTTTCAGGGTTCTTCAAAGTCTGGCATATTTTCAGTTCTTTTCTATCATGAATCATTATTGTGTGACTTTCAAGTTTATCTTTCTACAGTCTTTAACAGTTGGTACCCCAATCCGTAACTCATTTGCAATGTTTTGAAGAGACTCGTCGTTACCTAACTTTACAAGTGGCTCTGAGCACTATGGGACTCAACTGCTGTGGTCATGAGTCCCCTAGAACTTAAAACTACTTAAACCTAACTAATCTAAGGAAATCACACACATCCATGCCCGAGACAGGATTCGAACCTGCGACCGTAGCAGTTGCACAGTTCCGGACTGCGCGCCTAGAACCGCGAGACCACCGCGGCCGGCCGTAACTTTACAAGTACTTTAAAATTTTGATAATCCGTGATACAAAAGATACAATAAATAAAATCTACTTTAAAAAATTTAAAATGGTATTTCCGCTAAAGACAGCGCTAGATGTTTATGATTAATTGATACCGTTATGTACTTTTACACACTTCAGTGCGTAACAATAAGTGCCATTAATTCATAAAACGTGTGTCCACAGTAACACTTACTGATCGAGTCAGAAACAAGTTATTTCACACTAAAACTGATCCAACTACCGCATTTATCATAGGTCAGCCACCGAAGTGGCCGTGCGGTTCTAGGCGCTACCGTCTGGAGCCGGGCGGCCGCTCCGGTCGCAGGTTCGAATCCTGCCTCGGGCATGGATGTGTGTGATGTCCTTAGGTTAGTTAGTTCTAAGTTCTAGGTGACTGATGACCTCAGAAGTTAAGTCGCATAGCGCTCAGAGCCATTTGAACCATCATAGGTCAACTGCCTACTGATCCATATCGCAGACGATGAGTGTCTGATAAGTCCAAACAAATACCGGAAATGCGGTGGTCTGACTAAGCGGGAAATCGGAATACTCGAGGTCGAATTAACGAGATTCTTCTGTATACTTAGTCCTTAATAAAATTTGTCCTAAAGGCTGTGCGTGGATTGGAATTTTAATAGTGGCAACTATTTATTTACAACTTGTAGAAAATAGATACAGCTTTCAAAGTTTCACTGTCTTTCAAAGCAGTCATCACTATTGTGTATAATCCTTGTGGAAGTCGTAGATATACTTAGCAGCGCCAATTGCGTTGCTAGCGAGAGTGGGGCGGTCTATTGCCCAACGAATCTCTGTAACGCTTCTGAAGCGAATGCCATGTAGTGTTTCCTTCGATTTATGAATCAAGTTGAAGTCATAAGGGCTTATGTGTGGGTGGTATAGCAAAATAATGTGTGGGTCCCGCATGTTAGTAACGAAACGTTTCAGGTAGTAACGTAATGTTCTTCGAATCTCGTGATTAGTTGGTCAGTAAGGAATATGCACGATATGCAGTGGCCCCGTTGCACACACAGCTCGTGCAGCTGAGTCGTAGCGAGAGCCATCTGGAGAGCAGTGGCCAGTGCCTGCGCTGGAGGAGATTGGCGCTGGTCTAGCGTGGGAGCGCCGCCACTTACCTGCAATGGCCGCTCATACAGCGGCCGCGCTGCCTCGCTAATGAAGCAAACACATCAGATGAGGCTGCCCGAGACACTGCGCGACCTACGGCCGTCGCCGTGGCGCTGGAGTTTATTTTCCACAGATCACAACTCCGACCCGAGCTACATACAGGCTAGCCTGCCCTCCGAGCACTTGCTGTGCAATGTTGCCGGTACTGCGCAGAAACTAGAGTCTGTTTGTCCCGACATCGATAAGCATTAACGTTATTTTCCAGTTCTAACTTCTCCGTTTGAGTATTTATGATAACCGTGATATTTCTCCTTCATACTAGGAAAGCCGAATTGTACGAAAGCTGTTGGCTTCAGACCACTGACGACTTTTAGCGACGTTTACGAACAAACATGTGTTAGTTACTCCATATACGAACTAATAAATGTAACCATTCGGTTTTTTATTTAATTTCAGCATTGGACCCATAGCAACTGAAAAAATACACAATTTTAGTGCCGACGGTATTCATACAGCGTTAACTTTCTTTGCTGACGACTTTTAATTTCTTACCTCTACTGAAAGAGACATGTTCTTCGAAGAGAGAAACGAACAGCTTCGTTACCAGCTGATGATACTTACATCCACGCGACATAAATTCGTAGCGTTTTTGTTTTGCATGATGGTATTCCGGTTATTATTATTATCATTATTATTATTATTAATTCCTCTAACTCCTTATGTGGAGCATATGGCTACAACAAAGGATCACCAACTTGTTCTGTCTTCTGCTAGTATCTTCATTTCTTCCCACCCTATTCCTTGCTGATGGCCTTCTGCTTCAACTGACCGTCTCCATGTCATTTTGGGCCCGCCTCGTCTCCATCGTCCTTGCGCGATCCAGTCAAGTGCTTCTCTCGCAATATGTTCATTTGGTTTTCTAAGAGTATGTCCTAACCATCTTCACTTCTTGCTTCTAAATTGCAGCTCAATTGTCTTCTGGTTCGTTAATTCCTAAAGAGTTTCGTTAGAGATGACATTTGGTCACCGTATCCCCAGGATGTTCCTCAGGCATCTGTTTTCGAATGTCTGCAGCTTTTGAATTAACTGTTTTGTCACTTTCCATGTTTCACATCCGTAAAGGAGCACAGATTTTACATTAGTTTCAAATATTCGCAATTTGGTCCTCAGCGATATTTCCTTCGATATCCAGATAGAGCGTAGAGTTGTAAAAGCTCCTCTTGCTTTGTTGATGCGGCTGTTAACGTCCTCTGTTGCACCGCCATCTGGTGTAATCATGCTTCCAAGGTAGCAAAACTTATCCACCTTTTCAATTATCTGGCTCCCAAGCTTAAGCTCTGCAGTGGTGTCATCGTTTGCCCGCATGACTTTAGTTTTTTGGGCGTTAATTTTCAAGCCAGCTTCCTTCGCTGCAGATTTCAGATCTTCTAGCTTCTCTTTCATGTTGTTGAAGCTGTGGGATAGAAGGCAAAGGTCATCTGCAAAATGTAGGTCTTCTAGATGTGTCCCATTGCTCCATTTTATTTCTCTCGCTTTATCTATTGCTTGCGCCACCACAAGATTAAGTACTACGTTAAAAAGTATCGGTGAGACCATGCAGCCTTGCTTAACTCCTGTTGCCATGGGTTTATTTACAGATTGATATTTCTTAACTGCAGTTCACTGTTGCTGTCTGAGTTCACGTATTATCATTCTGTCGTTTGGAGACATCGAGTGGAGCTGTGTACGCTAGAAAATGGAGTACCAAGTGGAGAGACGGGCTCAATAGACGGGTTATAGCAGGGGAGACAGCCAGTAACATTTGTGACATGTATAGCGATAATGACATTGGACAGAGTGCGGCAAGAAAGGGTTTTTCTTCTTTTAAGGAGGACCTTTTTGGCATTAGTGATTCTCCACGTTCAGGAAGAAATTCGGGGTTTGCTCACTATCGTTTAAACGAATTAAACCACATCGATCCATGTCGGTGTACACGGGAACTGGCAAATGTGATGAAATGTGATGATTCCACTGTCGCGTGAAATTTGCATGCAACAGGGAAGGTTCAAAAATCGACTGTATGGGTACCACATACGATAAACCAAAACCACAAAAATCTGCGGGTGGTCGTATGTGGATCTGTATTTTCGCGTCAAATTGGCTTATGAACAATGCTCACTATTCATAGCCTCTATCGTTACTAGCGACAAGAAATGGTGTCTTTATGCTAACATAAGGAAAAATAAAAGGATGATTGTACGGAAAAAAAGCAGAAACTCCCTCTACAAAGACCTGTGCGCAGCCACAAAAGGTAATGTTACGTATCTCGTGGAACAGCGAAGGTATGGCGTGTTAAGATTTCCCTCTCGACGTGTAACCCTCACCGCTGACGTTTACTGTCAACGACTGAGACGTCTTGCAGATGCAAGACCAGGAACACTGCGTGAAGTGATGCTGCTCCACCGTAACGCGCGCCCGCATTCTGCTGCATTGACAGAAAAAGCTGTACAGAACTTCGGTTGGGAAGCCATTCGCACACACCTTATTCACCTGACCGTGCTCCCTCATCTTTTCACCTTTTCCGATCTGTGTCGAACAGCTTTCAAGGAACTTACTCTTCAGATGAAAAATGCGCTCCGGACATGACATGACGAGCTCTTCGCCTCAAAAACACGTAACTTCTACAGCCTTACGCCAATGCTAGCAGACAGTTGTGAGTAGGGACGGAGAATATATTATTGACGACTAAAATCTCTCTTATGTGTATCTTTACACACAAAAAAAACGCTACTAATTTATGCATCAACCCAATATTAGTGCACGTTAATTTGGGGTGTGTCCATCCCTCGCCTTAATAATGTCTTGAACTCTGGTGAGAACGCTTTCAATGAAGCGTCTGAATGTCTGAGAAGGAATGCCAGTCTAGTCTTCCTCGAGAGCTGAAATCAGAGACAGTAGTGTCGTAGGACGCTAGCCTCTGGAATGAAGTCCACGACATAGCTCATCCCAAAACAGTTACATTGGATTCATGTACACACTGGGCAGACCGGTCCGTTTCTGGTATACTACTGTCCACAAAACATTGCCTCACAGACGCTTATTTATAATAGCGTCATTGTCATACTGATAAAATGAACCTATTGTACGCAGTACACAAATTTGTAAATTGTTTTCACGCCCTTCAGTATGCTTTCTTAAGCGCAATAACGGGACCACACAGTAATCACGAAGAACACCTCCATACCGTAAGACTACCTACTCCGGCCTTCACTGATGACAATGCTCATGATGGCAGTACCGTTCTTCAAGGCATTTGCCATATCCATTCCCTTCCGTAGGATTGTCATGGGCATAGTGTATAGCGTAGTTCATCCCTCCCAGTCACTGTCCACCCATCCACTGTCCTTTGGGGTCGCACCTGTACACCACCTCAAGCGTCGCTTAACACTGATTACAGAAATTTGAGGCTTTTGAGAAGCTGTTCGACCATTGTACCCCATTATTTTTAACGCCCTACGCCCAGTCATTGTGCTAGATGGACTGTTGGTAGCGCTTTGGAACTCACCAGTTGTTCCTTTGGCTAGTTTCGCGCCGGCCGCTGTGGCCGTGCGATTCTAGGCCCTTCAGTCCGGAACCGCGCTGCTGCTACGGTCGCAGGTTCGAATCCTGCATCGGGCATTGATGTGTGTGCTGTCCTCAGGTTAGTTAAGTTTAAGTAGTTCTAAGTCTAGGGGACTGATGACCTCCGATTTTAAGTCCCATAGTGCTTAGACCCATTTGAATCATTTGAAGCTAATTTCGTATGATTTTTTGCAGTCACCCTCCTCAAAGCACGACGGTCTGTGTCCGTCAGTATATGAAGGAGGCCTGGTCTTGCAATAGCTGTGGTTTCCACTTTGCAATCACATCACCAAGAGGCAACGTGGACAGCTTTAAAGGGCATCAAATGTCTCTGTTGGCTATGTTACTCAAGTGACATCCAATCACTATACTTTGATCAAAATTGCTTGATGGTTAACACATCACGCGTTGGAGCTGATTTCCTCCAATGGGAGCGTTCAACGCCACGACCGAACCGTTCACTGTTACCAAATTGCAGCAACGATTGGTCAATGCACTTCCAATTCCTTGTCCGGCATTCTTTCTTGGTGTGTTTGGATCCCGAATCAAGGGTCTAGCACTTTTAGTTCGTATTTCACCATATATAACGGCCACATAAACCCGCCAGGTAAGCCGAGCGCTCTAACTCGCTGCTTCCTGGACTCGGGTAGGCGCACCGGCCCCGGATCCAATCCGCCCGGCGGATTAACGACGAGGGCCGGTGTGCCGGCCAGCCTGGATTTGGTTTTAGGCGGTTTTCCACATCCTCCTAGGTGAATACCAGGGTGGTCCCCTCGTCCTGCCTCAGTTACACGGCTGGCAGACTTCTGAACAGTTTCGCACTATTCCATGGATTACACTAGTCGCAGCACTTGGGGTACACTAATTCCTTCCCGGGGGGGTACGGGGTGGCGGCAGGAAGGGCATTCGGCCACCCCTTCAGCTAACATAGCCACATCCGTTTAACCATGCCGACCCTGCGTGTCCGCGGGAAAAACGGCACAAGCAAAAGAAAGAAGGAAAAGAAAGAATGGGTACATAAAAAAAACCACACAAACAAACATAACGACGCGAATGAATTACACAAGTTTCATAGATAGCAACAACTAAACACTGCTGGATATTTCTGCACGAGACGGGATTGAGCGTCACATATGCGTTTACCATACTCACAGAGATCGACTTACATTAGATAAGCTTCGCACGGCATTGTGTGAAACCGAATTTTTGAAGGTTGCGATTCATCGATGTGACTGGGCGATCACAGTCAAAAGAACAAAAAATTCATTCAGTTTGTACTATAGCGCAATGGCTGGCGTACTAACTTGCCGTACTAAAGGTCGTAGATTCGAATCTCGTCAATTCACGCGAAATTTTTTTGTATCTAAATCTAATCAAAAGATTTTATGATTTTTCAGTGAATTGGTTTAAATGTATTTTTTTTATTTCTTATTTTCTGACACGTCATTTTCATCATTGTATTGAGTTTTTTTATTTTTTTACTTTTCTGTCATTTTTTTCCTCTGGAATCTATCTGTGTAGCCTGTAATCTGCAACCAAGTGCCAACCAGGACGGCTCATCGGTTAGTAACGAACGCGGCAGCTCGTGTAGCCAGTGAGAGGATAGTTACGGGTAACCAAAGATAGCGACAAATTACAGTTTGAAACGTCCCGACAAAATAAAAGTGTGTGCCGTACCGAGACTCGAACTCGGGACCTTTACCTTTCGCGGGCAAGTGCTCTACCACCTGAGTTACCCAAGCACGACTCACTATCCGTCCTCAAAGCACCAATTCTGCCAGTACCTCGTCTCCTACCTTCCAAACTTTACAGGAGCTCTTATGCGAAATTTGCAGAACTAGCACTCCTAGAAGAAAGGATATTGCGGAGACATGACTTAGCCACAGACTAGGGAATGTTTCCAGGATGAAATTTTCACTCTGCAACGGAGTGTGTGCTGATGTGAAACTTCATGACATATTAAAACTGTGTGCTGCACCGAGACTCGAACTCGGGACCTTTGCCTTTCGCCGGCAAGTGCTTTACCAACTGAGCTACCCAGACACGGAGGCAAAGGTCCCGAGTTCGATTCTCGGTACGGCACACAGTTATAATCCGTCAGGAAGTTTCATATCAGCGAGCGCACACTCCGATGCAGGGTGAACATTTCATTCTGTAAATTACTTTTTATGTTTTGATTTTGCTCGTAGAGGTCAGCCTTAATTGCTCTGAACAAAGCGATCGGGTTTTTAATTTTGCCGCAGATTGATAACCACCACTTTCTCGGATGCATTGCACATCACGAGGTTGTGGCTGGCTTAGGACATGAGTCTAAATTCAGGGCTACTAAAAGCGTCTCCTGCTGCAGTTCAGTCACTGGTGACTTAAAGTCAGCTATTGACAGAGCAGCTCGCGTTGCTGACATACCTCACGACGGCCACTTACAACATTGCTCCGCGTTACACATTAACAGCATTTTTGGTGACTTGCCGTGTTTGTGTGTTACCTATAACCAAGCGGTAGCAGTCGGCCGATGTGGCAACACCATAGCGGCAAGTGACAGGCGTCAACTATCAAGTAATTTTAAACTAGTATACTCTACGTTCGAAGTTACAGCACTCTCCTGACGGACACATTCCGCTGACAATACAAAAGCCCCCGCCTTCGTTTCTACTGGCCGGTTCGCCTCTTGTAACGTCTATTCGTAAATGTGTTGCTTGGTTGGTTGATTAAGGGAAGGGGACCAGACAGTGAGGTCCAAATGGTTCAAATGGCTCTGAGCACTATGGGACTTAACTTCTGAGGTCATCAGTCCCCTAGAACTTAGAGCTACTTAAACCTAACTAACCTAAGGACATCACACACATCCATGCCCGAGGCAGGATTCGAACCTGTGACCGTAGCGGTCGCGCGGTTCCGGACTGAAGCGCCTAGAACCGAAGTTGGTTGTACCCTTTCAAAGGAACCATCCCAGCATTTTCCAGAAGGGATTTATGGAAATTACGGAATACCTAAATTAGGATGGTCAGACGCGGGTTTGAACCGTCGTCTTCCCGCATGCGAGTCTAGTGTACTAACCACTGCGCCACCTCGCTCCATAGTGTGTCTCAATACTTTTGATCAGATAGTGTAACTTTCAATACACAGACGACATTTTGACTCAGCGCTTTGACTCGTCGTACTTTGTGCAGATATCTATTTAAGCTGTCGCAGATCATAACTACACCTTAATCTCAAGCAATAAACAGCGTGTGGCTCCGCTCCCTTCTATTTTGTAGTATCGATGGCTTCCTTGTCGATATTGGCGCTTGTTATTCAAAAAGCTTAGGCGTTCGTACCACAACCAAATGTAAAATTAAGGTAGGGAATCGAACCAGGGTCCTTGGATTGAATAGTAAGCTGCGCTTTCCACTAGACCACTAGACCCCAACTTTTCAACACTTTCCGCTTCGTATGACTGAGGGCCACAAGAATGTTCTCTTACCAGATGCACTGAATTCTACACCATATTTTTCGAACTGTCTTCTTCTGGGAAGACTTGCACTTGTCTAACTGGTGAAATCATAGCTTCAGCTGTGATGCGCTATGATTTTTCGTTTAAAAAGCTCAGCTTTGTCTGACGAGACATAGGTTGTTTTTCGGGAGTCACTTTTTTTGCCGGAGCAAAACGTTGTCGAAATAGAGTTATCACTGTGCAGGAAGATATAGTGCATCTCTCAGTAACTGCCTGCGCTGAGTCCTCTGTGATTAAGTCTAAGATTACCGAACAGTGATTACCGTGTGCATCAGAAGCCGCGAAGTAAAATTAGAAACTCTCCACCCAGGCACCGTTAATTAACAATTGTCCGTTCTCGGCTACAAGCGACAAAAACAGTGAGACTGCTGGCAGGGAAGCGTTGTTGAAAACAGCCGTGAAGGCAGAAGTGACTTAGATGAGCCATCTGCTGTTAACTACGCTTCCCTCGAGAGCGATATAATTCTGTATGACTGAGATGAATACGTGTTTCGGAGATGATTCGGCAGTGATCTATTATCCCAATGCGGCTTAAAAATTATGTCTAAGGAACCACAGAGAAGTATTAACAACGAAGCATGCTGGCACAAACCAAACGCGACACGGTACTGAACCGTGACTTAGTTTCTCTGGCTAAATATAATCTACGAAACGTGCTTGTGAACATGTGTAAATAAAAGTTATTTTTCAAATTACTTTAATTTCCTATTTTTTCAGTTACATGACACTGAACTTTGTTAATGTATCAACAATGCGAACGTCGTTGCGTGTATTGAAGGTTAATAGCCCCGTTTTTTGTCACGTAGTTTGTCTTCAGCATTTATTTGGCCAATATATCTGGTGGTCTGACGTGATACAATATGCTCCTTTCTTCTAAGAGATTACAGCTTGTGTGAAACACTAAGGATGTTCAAATGTTCAAATGTGTGAAATCTTACGGGACTTAACTGCTAAGGTCATCATTCCCTAAGCTTACACACTACGTAACCTATTTAAAAGAGGAGAATTTTATTTTAAAGTTATTAGATGGTGTCCAATCCCGAGCTCTCGGCAAAAGTGTAAGTTTGTTCTGATAATTTGTCTCGAATGAAAAACCACATTAAAGAGCCTATTTGAAAAAGGGAAAGTTATGTCACCAGTCGTACCTGGGGCCCTAAATAAGGAAACCACTTGCAATGAAAATATTCGTATCTAAAGTTAACAATTCAACAGAAAATATTAATCCAACCAGTAAGTAATTCTCGAAGCTTCGCGGATTGATTTAAAATATGCAGATTACGGAAACTAACTGAGAATGAAATGAGGACACTTCCTTCTTTGTTCGCTTTGTGATGTAAACCTTTGATCAGTGAATAAAAAGCGTTATACACTAGCTGACAGAAAAAAGTGAAACAACCAGAAGACATGGTAGATGTCAATGTAAATTAGTACTCGCACATGTACAACTTATCGGCGTGTATGCAGATGATTAGATAGAGTTGTAATTCTCTGTGAAGGGTACAACGACAATCAGAGTGCATTAAGGTTTTTGTGTGTTTTTTATTAGGCTGATAGTGTACGTGAGTCTCGCGAAGAGTGTGAGATGTTGATTGATCGCTGTTAATGACAGAGAGATGTCACGTGCTCGTGTGAGAAAGCGTTGTCAGCACCTGACAAGAATTTGAAAGGGACCCCACTGTGTGTGGTCGTTTGGCTGGTTGGTCGAATCGCGCAACAGCCAGATTTGTGGGGCATTCAGATGCGAGAGTGGGCCGACATTGGACAGCGAGGGGAAGTGAGGACAGGCGTACGCGACGTCGAGGTTTCCGTCCACCAAGTCTCACCCCCTGGACGAAGGATCGCCCTATTGTGCACCAGGCACATGTCCGAAAGAGCAGAAACCATCTCCATATATAGCTAAGCATAACCGGCCATTGACCTCGTTCTTCTGTGCGGATGCACACGCATTGTCCGAACTCTTACGGGACTCGGGCAGTTTGTGTGGCGCGAATATGTGTGTAGTCGGCAGGGGCACTACGAATGTAGTTTGCAGACTCTAAGTTGGGAACGTGGGTCTCACTGGGACCGTCCCTGCAGTCTCACTATCCTCTGTGCCCTCGGTGGCTCCGATGGATGGAGCGTCTGCCACGTAAGCAGGAGATCCCGGGTTCGAGTCCCAGTCGGAGCACACATTTTCGACTGTCCCCGTTGATGTATATCAACGCCTGTCGCCAGCTTAGGGTCTTGAATTAATAATCATTTCATGGGTGGGAGTAGGTCGAACGTTATGTCTGTTCCAGTGCGAACGAATCCACGGTGAATGCGACCACATAGCGATAACTGTGCTCATGGTTTCTTCCCACGGCACTTCAATTTCTTTTTAAATTTTTTTATTTAATATCAGGCAGCGTGTTTTTGCATCAATATATAGGCACTGTGCCTTGTACAACTAATATCGTTTAATCTCTTGTAATGAATAATGTTTGCAATAGCGTTAACCTGACGCAAATTTGCAAGGCATGAAGGCTAAGACGAATACAGAAAAAAGACTGGCTACTTGACAAAAAACTCTTAATGATTTCTGTTTCTAAAAAATCACTGGTGCGTTATGTGCTCCTTCTTGCCCCGCAGCGACTTGTTTCTCGCCTTAACTACATCAATAATAGTTTCGCGGGTGCTGCATTTCCCGGAAGTCCGCCTCCGTAGCCGAATGGTTAAGTGGTTAGCCTGTACGGTAACTCAGCAATTCGTTCCTGACCCTTTGTAATCGAGCTGTACGGGACGTCGCCATCCGAGTGGTTTCTTACTTGAAGAAACTTGTGCAGTCTTTTCGTCACCGAATAAGGGCCATTGTTGTTTCTACTGGCAGTGTCACGCGGTTTTAGCGCCATTTCCCCTGGGGTGACTGCTTTTATTGTCCGTGAGGTTGCGTGTGCGGAAAGAGCGAGCACCGCCTCGGATGGCGCTCCTCGGCTCGGCTGCAGTGTGAGTGGCGGAGACTAGCGCTCGCCGGCTAGACGCTAGACGGCCGCTGCTGTATAAGGCAGCAGTGAGCAGTGAGCGGGCAGCGGGAGGGACGTGCCGCGCGCACCAATGCAGCCGCGCTGGCCGCACTTCTTTGGCTCGCCGCCGCCGCCGCGGTCGCTCGGCGCGGCCGGGCCAGCGCGCCGCCCGTGCCGGGATGCCATGCCCTTTTAGCGACTAATGTGTCATTGTTTGGCACCCGCCAGACGCCTTTAATTGTCTCATTGTTGGCCGCAGCTGCACTTCTTTGCCGGCGCGCCAGCTGCGCCGCGCTTGTTCGCCATGTTACGCGACAAGGGACGCCGGCGGCGCGGCGCGGTCGTCTTCCCACAGCGCTATCCCCTCCCTGGGAGGCGGTCTGCCGTTCCTCACCCGATCTGCCAAAATCGGTCCTTCCCCAGTGGGCACGTAGCGTTCACTGCAGAGCCAACTTACGGAGTGCAGCGCATGGTACTACGCTACTGGCCATTGAAACTGCTACACCAAGATTAAATTTGGGTGCATAGATCGTGGGAAATCAGTACCCAGAACAACCACCTCTGGCCGCAACAACGGCCTTGATACGCCTGGGCATTGAGTCAAACAGAGCTTGGATGGCGTGTACAGGATTCGAAACTGCGACCGCAGCGGTCGCGCAGTTCCAGACTGTAGCGCCTAGAACCGCTCGGCCACTCCGGCCGGCAGGGTTGGTCAGTATCGCTTTCCAGCTAAGATACAATAGAGTGACTATTCGTCAAAGCATGAACGTATGCATGCCGCCTAGTGAACGCAGCTGTGGTCATCTTGCAGGAGGGTCGTGTCCACAGCTTACTCGTCACGAAGATCTAAGGAAAGGCTAATACTTGGTTGTAGAACATGTTCAGATATATATCCTGCTTCATGTTCAAGGTGAAATGAATCAGGGGGCCCAAGCACGGCACGACCCCCCCCCCCCCCCCCCATAAAAGCACAGTATCACTTACGACACGAAGTGCACCCTACACACACTGCGTCTTAAATGCCTCGTCGGACTCGCGGTCCACTCGACGCCGTGGGTCTGTTGAAGAAGAAACTAAATCGCGACTTGTCGGACCGCAGTACATGTCCTCGGTCAACTACTGTCGAGTTTCTGCGTTGTTTGGCTCAGTGAAGTTGTGTAGCTTTACGTGGCGCAATGTCCTTTTGCAAGGCACCCTTCTCAAATGCCTACTGCACGCAGTTCGGTTCCCAATGTTCGCTCGGGAGATGACGGCAGCAATTCCTGTCAGGTTTGAAAGTGACTGTTAGTGACAGGGCGTGGCACGCCTCTCCAGTCTGTGTCCGGAAGGATCTTCTTGCGATCACTGTTGTTGGGCCGTGTTACATGGCCGCTAGCACACACATTTCTCTGCCATGAATTGCTTCAGCGGTGGAGGGGCATGTGACCACATAGCAACAGTTCTACACTATTTACAGCGCTCCAAAGCGACCAGTGTGCCATTCTAACGACCTGATTTATTTTTTTCTCCACTGAAGTTGAGGTTAGAGTCCCTTTCCCTGGACGTTCGAAAGTGCTTGATACTCTACCACATTGTCGAACGATGCCACTGTTATTCTTCACATATCAAACAGAGGGCACAATCTGAAGTGTGGGTATTCACAATAAACTCTTGTCATGAAATCTCGCACGAAATCCAAAGCGATTGTTGTCGTATATGAAGTACACCAGCGGGAAGACACACTCAATACCTTCACTGCACGATAGTGACGGTAATGTTACCAAAGACAGTGCTTCTAAAACGGACTTACTAAACAGTGTTTCGCGAAATTCGTTGGCCAAAGAAAACGAAACAAATATTCCAGAATTCGAATAAGAACTGCTGCCAACATGAATAACATCGGTGTAACGAAGCAACAAAAATCACTTAATAAAGGCAAGTCATCCGGTACAGACAGTGTATCAATTAGATTCCTTTCAAGAAATGCCGATCTACACTGACGAAAAGAAAACGCAATTAATATAGAGTAATGAAAATTCGTGAATACAGCTGTCTAGATAACATACTTAAGCGATTAACATTGCAGGATCATAGGTCAATGTAAGTGTGGGATAAGTCATTGCAAATGTGAGATGCTGGTACATTAATAACCGGTGTAACCGCCAGAATGTTGAATACATGCGTGCAAACCTGCATGCATTGTGTTGTACAGATGCCGGATGCCAGTCTGTGGGATGGAGTTTCATGCCCGTTGCACTTAGACTGTCAATACAGTGACGGTTAATGCTGGTTATGGTTAATGTTGGTTGTGGTTAATGCTGGTTGTGGATGACGCAGGAGGTGTCGTCCGACGATGTCTCATATTTATTCGATTGGTGATCGAGTAGGCCAAGGCAACATGTCGACGCTCTGTAGAGTATGTTCGGTTACAACATCGGTATGTGGTCGAGCGTTACCCTGTTAGAAAACACGCTCTGGAAATCTGTTCATGAATGGCACCATACAGGTCGAATCACAAGACTGACGTACAAATTTGCTATCAGATGCGTGGAATAAGCACCATGTACCGCCTGTTGTCATACGAAATATCACCCCAGGTCGTAACTTCAGGTGTAAGGCCAGTCTGTTTAGCGTGCGGATAGTTTGGTTAAGGCCCTCAACTGGCCTCCTTCTAACAAACACACGGCCATCCGGGCCATCGAGGCAGCGGCAGCTTTCATCAGAAAACACAACAGACCTCCACCCTGCCCTCCAACGAGCTCTGGCTTGACACCACTGAAGTCGCAAATGGTGGTGGTTTGGAGTCAATGGAAAGCATGCTACAGGGTGTCTGTCCTCGAAGTAACCGATTAGTAACAGATCGTTGTTTCACTGCCCTGCCAAATGCTGCTCAAATTGTTGCACGAGAGCCACACGCCCAACACGATGGCTTCTCCTCTCGGCAGTGCCACATGGCCGTCGGGAGCCCGATCTTCTTGCGACCGGACATTCCCATGACCACCACTGCAATCACGTACAGTGGCTGCATTCCTGCAAAGTGTTTCTGCAGTATCGCGGAAGGAAAATCCCGCTTCTCTTGTACCTATTACACGACCTCGCTCAAACTCAGTGGGGTGTTGATAATGGCATCCTTGTAGTCTTAAAGGCGTTCTTGACTAACGTCAACTCACGACGTCAAGTCTCAAGATAACTAACGCTCACGACCCCGACAGCGTGCATTTAAAGCAAGCCTAATTTGCAACCTCATAGTGGCGCTGCTACCGCCATTTGTATGCGACTGGCGCGAAATCTGAACAGACATCATCTGTCAGATGTAGAAACACGCCTACCAACTTTCGATTATGTCGCACAACTCTTTCTTCGTGTTGCGATTTTTTTCCCGCCAGTGTAACTTGACAGTCATATACAGCCGCTCTTTCGACGAAAGACCCGTACTTTAATGCTAGCTCTGTTTCGACTGGTGTAGATTTTTTAAATATTTCAGAATCAGAAGTAAGATGATCACGAAGCAGGATTGCATCATATTGACGACTGAAGAGAACACTAAAGTCATGAAAAAAGTAGGCTTTCAAATTACTGAAGTTAAATCTGTCGATTAACTACCTGATATCTTTGTAATTCTATATTCTGAGGCTCAGACTGTTGTTTGGGGAGAGGAAAAGCTTGGTGACGCAATGCCGTATTAGTATTCAATTTCAGTGCAACGAATAACAGAGATAAAATGACATCGTAAAGAACGTTAGAGTCAAGGCTTGATTTGTAGAAATGAAATTGCTTAAATGACAACACGCTGATAGCGCGGGATCGTTGCGTCACCAAACCAGTCACTTCAAACTTACTTAACAAGCTGAGACATGAACAGAAGCTTTAGAAAATGTCAATGGAAAGGCTGTTCACAGTTCTAGTGAATAAAAGCATAGTTAAGCTTCATATAAATTAACATATTATCATTTCAAGTTAAATTACAAAATTTGAAAGATACATGTCGCTACAGCATGGTGATTGGAACACAACAAGTACCAATAGGAAAACTTACCGTATTTTCTGTTTACCTATACGTGCTACGATCGAAAATCGGCAAATGATATTAGCGGATTGCATAGATGTAAGTTATATATATTCACAGTGTGAAAGTATCTTGTAGGCGCCCACCTACATAGAGAGAAATAATCGATGATCGTAATGAAACCAGGAAAATCAGAGATCGCACGGGGAAATTTAAATGCTTGTTTTCCCCTGCGCTGTTAGGTAATGGTACGGTAAAGAAGTAGCGTCAAAATATTTTGATGAACTATCTGCCTGGCTCTTAAGTGTGTATTACAAGCAGTTATGTAGATGTAGGTGGCTAAATCAAAAACGTATGGTCCAGAAGAGGACTGGGCACTGACTCGGACTACTTTTGAACAGAAACGAAAGCCATATTTCAACTTAAAATATCAAACCGGCAAATTAAATTAAATTACATGCCGTTTGGCATTCATTGTTTGTTTGGGATACTCCACGAGGTAGGTTCAGCCGCATGTCGGAAAGGATGTTGTTGCTCCGCGCAAAATGGCCTCTTCCCTTGCGGACATGTGAGAATCGTGTCGTACGAGTATTTGAATAGTGTAGATGAGTTAACGGATGCGTGTATAGTGCAGTGCTAAGTTTGAGTTGTATGATGATGAGAGATCGGAAAGCGTAAAACCCGGCGCCGCAACATACCCCACTCTTCTCCAATAGTACCAAGGGGGCTGTCGAAACCGTCAGACGACCACCACCAATGTCACATGCCCCCACTTCATGAGAGACTGCAGGGTGGTTTGGAATTAAATCTAGGAGATTGGCACAAGAGTGCCGATTGTGAACTCTACGCAACCACATGTCCACTTGCCGGCAAAATTTGATGGATCACCACGGTTCGAACCGATTTACCTCTGAGGCAAGCGCCACGGCACAGGCGTAAGTTAGCGACCTCTGCTCAGACAGATGATTATTATGTAAGTCACAACGAGACTTCTAATTATTTAGGACGTCGATGACTTTAAGTTGTCGAAGCCAATGAAATTCACTCGGTAATCTCGCCGTGAAGTAAAAATTCCCGCAAGTTCTGTTGCAACAAATTTCTTCGCAGTGTGTGCCAGGAAGTGTCAAGGAGTAGTCGATAAAGAACCTTTGTAATTGGCTCTGAGCAACTATGGGACTTGACGTCTGAGGTCATCAGTCCCCTAGAACTTAGAAATACTTAAACCTAACTAACCTAAGGACATCACACATATCCATGCCCAAAGCAGGATTCGAGCCTGCGACCGTAGCGGTCGCGAGGTTCCAGACTGAATCGCCTAGAACCGCTCGGCCACTCCGGCCGGCAAACCTTTGTAACTAAAGTATCCAGAACGACATCACGTTTTCGATCGGCTGCGTGCGTGTAGGTCGCTGAGAACGGCTGTGCGTGTGTAAGTGCCTCCCACGGCAGCGGCGCCCCCAGAGAGCGCGCTCGGCTTACCCTGCCGGGCGCCGCCCTGCTGCGCCGCCCTGTCGCCTCCCCCTCCCTCCCCCCCCCCCCCCTTCTTGCTGCTCCTGGGTCTGGACATCCCGCCGGCGCGACTGCATTGTTTGGTAATAAGCGGAGCGTCGTATGACGGCCGTAACATCTCGCCGCGTGAATCTGTTCCGCTGTCATCACCTCGTGGAGGAGGGAAGCAGAGAAGGCACTCCCGCTCAACGCACGACACACGTGTACCTGGCTACCGGCACCGCGTTGCCACGTCATCTCGCGGCCTCTCTCCGCTGTTGCACAGAAAACAAAAAATAATACACGACCTTCCAATCTACCAACTATCGCGTCTGTGCTCAAACGTGATTAAGTCGCAACAGTCCTTAATGTTACCTAGTGCGCCTGTCATAGCATACACTGAAACAGTATTAGTATCACTTGGATATACTGGTAGCTTTACACTTACAGGAACTCAACACAATCGATATTAGTGGCTGCCCTAGTGTTTAAGAAGAACGCGAAGTTCTCCTACCAGTTTTACCATAAAAGGACTGTGCATGTGAATAGTTGCATAATGATTCGGGGGTACGAAATAATGGAAACTGATAAAGAATTGCTGCTTGAATAATTAAAAAAATTAACTGGAAAAAATACTTGAAATTCATTGGAAGGTACAATATCCTGGGTGAATTTTAACTGATACTAATATCAACATCCTTCAGTATCAATATATTTAAGACCAATATTCATTATTTAAAGTTGCATACTTCTTGTCATTAGTTCCATTGTGCATAGAACAAAGTATGACAGTGCTGAGTCGCCCCTCCGCTGCTCACGCAAATTCCTCTTGTCTGCTTCGAACCTCCTGATGCAGGATTCTCGGCGCGGGCGAAATGATGAACAGAGGGATATATATATATATATATATATATATATATATAAACCTGTCTTCCTAATAACTTTTATAACAATTTTAATATACGGTTGGAATACACATTTTTAAACAATACCAATACTGGCACCGCGGAGCTAGTCATACGTCCTCCCGCTACCACTTATAAAAAGAAACATATAAAGGTACAGAAATTAGTCAGTTGAAGATCGTATCTCTTATCTTATTTCTGGCACAAAGCAATTCGTTAATTCACGTTTGGCTTTACTTGTATAAAAAGAAAATAATGAAGAAGAAAATAATATAATCCACTACAAATGCCACCTCAGGTTGTAAGAACTGTAAAAACTAAGCCATTTTTGGCACTGTAAAACTATCAACAATATAATAGGGTTATCATATTCAATGCAGCTGTGTTTCGTACATTAGTCCACGAAGATCCTAACCGGTTGAACCCTTGAGATACTCCTGCACTGAGTCAAATATATCCGAAGAACAAACGAAGTCTAGATTCCTTGTCATGTTCCTCGTTACTACTTACGATACTGTATCGGACTTCACCTGCCTTGGTAACAGAGGACACATCAGTCCTTCCAGACATAAAAAACGCATAAAATTTCAATTTGTTGGCGCAGCTGTATTGAAACAGAACGTAATGCATCAGTACATGTTCATTAAAAGTTCGAAAGACAAGACATTCATTAAAAACCTGAAAGACAAAACGTTATACAAGGTGCAACGGCTATAAGTGCAGTTATTTTTGTATGCGATATCTTTATATGTACACACTTGTTTTTTCTCTGTATCCAATAGTTTTGCCACAGACACATTACGTATTTTCACAACCTAATGTTTTCTGCATGGCTGTAACAGCATCACTAAGACTACGCCTGCCGGTATAGACTAACCGTTTTGCATCCATGCGCCCACACTTCAACACCAGACCTTATGTTCACGGGAGAATCAACATTAATGGCTTGCTTCTGCTTTTGTAGGCACTACTGAACATAAAAACATACGACTTCTACTAGCCATTATTATTAGCCTGCAAACGACACAAATACTGATGTGATGTTGTTGTGTACACCATCCGAATTCTCCAGTAGAAATATCTCACTTACACCCGCTACACCCTATATGGTTCTCACCTAAGTAAAGTAACGTCCACTCATGGCAGCTTAGTGGTCAGCGCGACAGAATGTCGATCCTAAGGGCCAGGGTTCGATTGCCGGCTGGGTCGGAGATTTTCTCCGCTCAGGGACTGGGTGTTGTGCTGTCGTAATCATCATTATTTCATCCCCATCGACGCACTGGTCGCCGCACTGGCGTCCAATCGAAAGACCTGCACTCGGCGAACGGTCTACCGACGGGAGGCCCTAGTTACACGACATTTGCATGCTGCGGTGGCCGAGCGGTTCTAGGCCCTTCAGTCTGGAACCGCGCGACCGCTACGGTCGCAGGTTAGAATCCTGCCTCGGGCATGGATGTGTGTGATGTCCTTAGGTTAGTTAGGTTTAAGTAGTTCTAAGTTCTAGGGGACTGATGACTTCAGATGTTAAGTGCCATAGTTCTCAGAGCCATTTGAACCATTTCACACGACATGTGTTTAGTAAAGAAACACCTAAGATCCGTATATTTTTGTTTGCTTTGGTGTTGTAGTAATGTGTGCGCATTACGAAATGTTTCGTAAAGAACCTATCAGAAACTGTGGCATATTATCCTCTCTAAGTAACTGCAAGGCGTAGAATGGCAAACGTGAGGCGAGAGCAGAGTTGCTGCTGAGAGTATGCAACCGTAGCGGCCCCGCTGTGTGGTGGCCAGCAGAGCGTTAGGCGTCTCAGGCAGTATCTCGCCCACACATCGGGTGACACGCCAATTTCTACGTCCAAGGTTGCACTTTACAATGGAAACGAGTACGTACTACGATATACATTGCAACCAATCACGACTTGGCTATCCAGGCTTCAATCCATGTATTAGGAAATTTGTAAGCGATTTTATATGACTCGTGAAGTTAGCTACGGAGTCGCTACAGCAAAGAGGCAGCAATTTCTTCACGGCCCATCAGCTCGGGTTCTCACCCACGACATTTGGCAGTGGAATTCCTGTATAGAAACAGCACCATATGCGTGTGACGTCGTCCGGTAACGCTCTTGCTGGGAATGCTTCTTGATTCACCCTCATTAACGGTTTATGGCCGGAAATTCAGACCTTTTCGAAGTTAATTCTGAGCGCTCACTGAAAATTTTATTTGATGAGCGGTGGCAATGTCATGAGTGCATGGAACCACAAACGCCCTGCTAAACCACGTGCTACAGTAGGTAACAGCCATTTAAAGAACGCTTGGAAACTGGAATATGAGAACGGATTTACTGAATGCATAACACACTGAAGAGAAAATTTTAAATGTACATGGGCGATCTGGTCGATAAAGACATTGAAATTAAACTTGTAGTTGACGAAGAACGTCAATGGTGGTCCTCTCATTGCTCATCTCTGACCATTTTTAGTAGCACCTGTAATCCTGCTCTTTTATAGTCGTCATACGTCCATTCAGCGCCTCTCACAATGACGGACGACCGTTCCGTTCTCTCAGCGTCGTGATCGTCTGTTCAACCGTTGCTGAACATTGAGCACTGCTCCCGGATGCTGTCCGCACCCATACATCTTCGTCATAGACTTCAACAAGTCCTCGTCAAAAGCAAAAGGCTCCAACTGCATCACGCTTACACTTCACAGTCGCTTCGTCATTACACCCACCGTAGAACCACGGGAAGAGTGAATGACACTGGGAGAGCTGCTGCAATTCAGTGAACATCCAGAAAAAAATGAATGAATGAATGTCACGGATCAAGGCATACGATGGCGTACAGGTTTTTAGCTTTGCAGCCGAGGAGTCGTTTGCTCTCTACACGGTATTTCGACGCCTTCCCTAGTTGTCTTTGGCTGCTCACTGTTTGGACTGCAACGCAAACAGCGAGAAACGAAAACTACACCTCATACCTGACAAGGACAACTAGGACAGGTGTAGAAATATCTTGGAAAGGGTATACTACAACTCGACTGCAAATCCAAAAACATCTAAACCATCAATTTTGCCGAGATAGCCAGTGGACCACAGAGCGCACGAAGTTTACTGTTCGGAATGATGTTCGTAATTATCGATCGAAGAGGTGAGTCAATTTTGAATTTCGGCCTTAACGACTGTAGTGAATCACAAGAGGGTGCAGATTGTGGCAGAGGTAGTCATTATGTATACAATTAATATTTCTAGCTATTCTTTCTAAGTTGCTACTTCAGTTAAACATTATACGTAGAGACATGTAAATATGTTACCTGCTATCAATTGTAAACCTTTGCTGTGTGCCTATTGTGCTTATGCCAGAGACCATAGGTATAAGAAAGCAACAGAATAGTGAAAGTAAGTGACAAATCACAACTATATACTTGTAAATAGTTAGGTAATTTAAATGTCCTCCCAGAAAACACTTAGACCTCCTTACAAGATATGTATGATGAAGAAATTTTCTTTATATTAGAAACCAGTGATGATGCTTAGCATGAATAGGTGAAAGGTCTTTAGTTAGAACCAAAATAAACATTCAGTTGCAAAACACGGAATTTTTCTTTGCTATATGCTAAGCATAAATATTATACATTTGTTCTCTCCCGCTTTAGTGACATCATATATTTGGTATCGTCGTTAGAATATGTGTATTGTTGTGTGCCAGTTTTATAACTTCTCTATTCCATGTGCAACATAACGACAAATGGGACGGCACTGACTGCACGACGGACCTAAGTTGAAAGGACGACTGAGGAAGAAGCGCAGTACACAGGATTGCCACATGTCCGACTTCTTGCGGTCTTGTACGGCCAAATATACACGGTGTTCGGAATTTCCCGTTAGAAACTTGTAGGTTGTATGACTTGTAGAGGGGAATGAGTACATAGTATTTTGAATAGAATCCAAAACCCGGAAAATTTCCGTTCTACGGCGGTTTCAGTTCAGATGTTTAACTCATCCACTTCTGGTTGGGGAATGAATTAGACGTGATGCAGTACAGTTATTAGGGAACAATTCGAAAGGAAACGCAGTGAAACATCTATTTGTCACAGTTTATGCAAAGTTTAATTTGCGACACTCTTACAAGACAGACGAAGATCTGCTGGCACGAGTCTTGGCTGCCGCATTAGAAACTGAAGAGGCCCCAAGTAGAATGGAGAGTGCGCACCAGATCATGCTTCGTTGGTACGTCCGTAACAACGTTGGTGGTCGCCACACTGAGTCGCTGTGGTACTACATCAGTACTGATCTGTATGCACAGTATGCTGGACTCACTCAAAAATAATAAAGAACCCAGCATACAGTAAGTACAGAACAGTCCTGGAATAATGTAAACGTTGGTAAATGTGTTTTGCTGTTTGGGCAGCAAAATAGCTGAGGACAGTCGAAGTAGAGAGGATATAAAATGTAGACTGGCAGTGGCAGGGAAAGCGTTTTTGAAGAAGAAAAATTTGTTAACATCGAGTATAGATTTAAGTGTCACGGAGTCTTCTCTGAGTGTAGTCATGTATGGATGTGTTTAGACAAGAACAGAATAGAAGCTTGTGGGATATGGTGCTAGAGAAGAGTGCTGAAGATTAGATGGATGGATCAAGTCACTAATGAGGAGGTACTGAATAGAACTAGGGAGGTGAGGAATTTGTGGCACAAGTTGACTAAAGGAAGGGGTCGGTTGGTAGCACACGTTCTGAGGCATCAAGGGATCATCAATTTAGTACTGGAGGCAATTGTGGAGGGTAAGAATCTTAGAGGGAGACCAACAGACGAACAGGCTACGCAGATTCAGAAGGATGTAGGTTGCAGTAGGTACTCGGAGAGGCTTGCACAGGACGGAGTAGCACTGACAGCTGCATAAAACGAATCTTTGAACTGAAGGCTACGACAACAACAACAAAAATCAAATGGCCCTGAGCACTATGGGACTTAACATCTCAGGTCATCAGTCCCCTAGAACTTAGAACTGCTTAAACATAACTAACCTAAGGACATCACATACATCCATGCCCGAGGCAGGATTCGAACCTGTGACCGTAGCGGTCGCGCGGTTCTAGACTGAAGCGCCTAGAACCGCTCGGCCACCAGAGGCCGGCCAACAACAACAGCACCAACAATTTAAACACGTCATATTTAACTGTTAATACAAACAAATGTGCTTACGTGATAAATGGTTGTTTCCTTCCGAATTTTTACCTAATAATTGTACTGCGTCACGCCTAATCCAGTTCCTCAAGCAGAAGTGGATGAGTTAAAGATCCGAACTGAAACCGTTGTAGCATGGAAACGGTACATTTCCCGACGTGGGTTCCTATTCAAAGTATTATGTACTCACTCCCCTCTACAAGTCCTAGAACTTTGTAACGGGAATTTCTGACCACCTTGTATAAGACTCCAGCCTGTCTGGCTTTTGTTACGTCTTTTAGCAATGAAGTAGAAAACGCACAACTAAGGTCTATTCTAAGCTACTGACGTAAACGCAAGGAATAAGTTTAAGGAGACGTACTAAAAGGATATATACTCGTAGATACACTGAACACTTATTTGCTATCATAATTGCTGAATTATAATGCTGTTTACTACTTTTTTAAATTTAAGCGCGTTTTAGGTTAATCTCGTAAACAACTCGCGATAACTGATTATTAAGTAACAACTGAAAATACCAAACTGACGCTATTTATATTTAAAATAAGCAGCCTGACTTTTAAGGAAAAATAAACGCAGAGTCCATCATTTCTATTTTTGGACCTGGAAATCCTAAATATACAGTCAACAGCTGTAACATCAACGGCCAGTGACTTAAACACCAAAGCAACTTAGTTTTAAGTAGGAGTAACTATTGATCTTGAACTGTGGATGTAGTGGTAGGCATGCATCTAAGTCTTTGATGATAGAAAGTCCTTCTTGACTCTTATAGAATCATTAATGGTCATGAAAATTATTATGTGAATAATGTGCTCTCTATTAATAATTATGTTTTTAATATAGTAACTGTTCTTCAATGCTTTACTGTAACTCATTTTACATAAATCATCTTGAGAAAATCTTGCAAATAGAACTGGGATCAGATCGATCGCCAAGAAATAACTCCTGCGTGATTTTATCTGTCTCGTTTACTTCCCCCTTCAGTGCCACTGCGTTGTCTAGTTTCCTCCGCTAAAGCGCCCATTCGTAGGCAGAGGATTTCACTCGCGAACGTTGTTTAAACTGAATGCTCTACTACGAATATTTTGTTGACGTACATTACGTGAGAAGTGGCCCTTTACGGTCCGCTGCGCCACGGCCTTCGCTATCTGCGCTCCGATCTCGTGTTGTCGCTAGAAGCACGACACGAGTCCTGGTGGTGCAACACCTGTCGACATAAAGACTTCGGCAGCTCGGGACACACATTTGGTTACACGACGTCCACGAGGAGCCCCGTTGCGAGCAAGTGTTTCTCGTAGCTCCCAATACACAGAAGCGCGCCGGCACCTGGCTGCTACACGAGACCCGCAACACGCAGGTGACGTCATGCGTAGTTCCAAGTGCACGAAACGGGACGGGAATCTGATAAGGCGCGCGTCAGATCACGAAGCTCGTTGCCTGTCCAGTGACGGACACATCTCCTCGTTCACTCCCGAAACGAAAAAAGAAAGCGTTTTAATTAAGTGGCCGTAAGATTTGAGAGGAACACGAACAATGTTCTTTTAAGCTGGGCGCCGGCCCCGAGTATCGTTCCTGTTTATCTTAAGTGGCAGACAGATGCTACCCTTATGCACTGCGTGGCCCTGCCCGGCGATCTTTAGAGGCCATTATCAGGGAACTAACACGATTTACGTGACCGCTGAGCCGGCAAGCGGCCGCCAGGGAGGTGAGGAAAACCAGCGGCGTGGGCAGCGTCAACGTTTATTCCGCTCCCAATTTACTGGAAAGCTCTGAAACTGTTCTCAGTAGAGAGAAACTCCCGCTTTAGGCAGAGAATAGGAATGTCATCTCTGCTTTGTCATCTCTACTTTACTTTATTTACCAGTTTTACTCGATATTATTATTACGACATTGATACAAAGTCGTTGAAAATCTAGTAGGTAATTGCTAAATACTTTGAATAACAGTCACAAAATACAACTGGATACATATTCCATTCGTACTGTCGGTCGGAGCAGCGCGATGACAACTAGAAAAAAAGTATTTGTTTTAGTCTAAAATCTCACTTTTATTGTTTACCGACAACCAGTTTCTGTACCAAATACCACCATCACGCCAACCTACGACCAAAAATCACAGTGCATCATCTAAATACCCGTAAAGAGTACTCCGATTTTTTTAGCACTTCCACGCATAACTTTTTGTTTCCTCTTCACGTCTGTTCCTTTTATGTACAGCTGCCGAAACATGTCATAAGGAAAACTGAAAAATCAAATAATTAAGATCTAGACAAAAATTTTGTTACAGTAATAATAATAATAATAATAAATTATGCACATTTTGGTGATTCAGCCACTATTTAATATTTAAATTGGGACATAGTGTTTCAGCAGCATTTTGTCATCCTTAGGTGTATACTCTAATGTTAAATTAATAATCTGCAATTTTCCGGAAATATCCATACCCCCTCGCGTCACGTTTTTTCGAAATTTGAGGTAAGGTCTTTGGGACCAAACTGCTGAGGTCATCGGTCCCTAAGCTTACACACTGCGTAATTTAACTTGAACTAACTTACGCTAAGGACAACACACACAACCATGCCCGAGGGAGGACTCGAACCTCAGCCGGGGGGAGCCGCGCGGACCCTGACAAGGCGCCTGAGACCGCTCGTCTACCCCGCACAGCATCATCACGTTTTTGCACGGTTGGTCGGAGACTGTTACGAAAACTTTTGCAGGAGAGGTTGGGCATTGTAATGATACTGTGAAGCGTTTAAGACAACATTGTGCTGAAATGCGCTGCCCTAATTTAACTAGTAAATACAGAATGAAATCGTGTATTGTATTTTACCTGCTGCAATTTCTCGTTGCGGGCACACACTTCACAGAACACACCACTACCACACTACAGAAAGCGTGATAATAATAATAATAGTAATGGTAATAATACAATGCAACATCTTGCATGACTTAATTGAAAAAAAATGTTGCATCATTTTCACTGAAAGCTTCCTTCACTTCTAGTCTAAACTGTCTTATTTCGAAAAATTGCGAAATGCGCCAACATCGTCCCTGCGCAAACGTTCCGGGGCCGAACACAGTAGCACAACATTCACCATCAACGAATCTTCATGATGCGGGTACATGGATAAATCTGACAGCAGCGTGTGACTCATTCACACCGAGAGAGGTGGCGCTGTGGTTAGTATGCTAGACTCGCATTCGGAAGGACGCCGGTTCAAACCCGCGTCTGGCCATCATTATTTAGGTTTTATATGAACTTCCTAAATCGCTTTCGGCGAATACCGGGATGGTACCTTCGAAGCGGAGCAGCCAACTTCCTTTCCAATGCTTTCCTAATCCGATGCGCCCGATAACCTCGCTCTTTAGTCCCTTCCTCCCAAATCAACCAACCAACCAACCAACCATGCATCATTCACATTACGGAGCCCACTGCTAACAGCCTGAGCTAACCAACGTCACGAATTAATGAAATATGCTGCAGTGACAGATGCCTTACTGAGATAGTGGTATGTTCTTACAATATCGATGTCAAAAAAATGGTTCAAATGGCTCTGAGCACTACGCGACTTAACTTCTGAGGTCATCAGTTGCCTAGAACTTAGAACTAATTAAAGCTAACGAACCTAAGGACATCACACACATCCATGCCCGAGGCAGGATTCGAACCTGCGACCGGAGCGGTCGCTCAGCTCCAGACTGTAGCGCCCAGAACCGCACGGCCACTCCCGCCGGCAAAATCGATGTCAATTTTAGCACAGGAGGCCGAACTCACGCAGTGCATAGGGTCAGGACAACTTGGCATGTCAGCAGAACTCTGGAGGTTGATGCAGAAATCTGTAAAAATGAAAATACCTGTCACTAATATGTTTTTAAATAATGATACTAATAATATGTGACCTTATGTGATATTAGTGTCAAATTACTAATACTGGGCAAGAAAGGTGGAAAGCAATGATCATGGAACCTGCAGTATCCTTCAAATAAACTCGAGATACCATATAAAATCCAAATGAGGATTGACGTGCCTCGCAATTGTGTGAACAGTACAAAAAAAAAATATTCTAAATTTTTTTAGTAAGTTTTAATAATTAATAACGACACTTCAGTGGGTCACCAACTCTTAAGTTTTGGAGTAGAACGAGTTTGTCAAGAGCAGAGCCTTCAAACCTGCGTGCTTTGATGACCGCCTTCAGTTCATAATGACATGTCCGTTTCTCATCGATACGCGAGATCTCGCTTTCTAGGTACAGATCGTAACTACTCTGCTGCAAGTTGGAAAGAGCATGATTTCACAGTGCCGAAGTGATGTTTCTTGTGAGTCTGTTGCGGTTTGGTGTCACAAATCGTAGAAAACTGCGCAACGAAGTCTGATGCCTTGTTCTGTGGTGAAGGGCTTCCTAGTGTTACTAGACTGATTCATTCAGACATCTTAATCAGCTGCGATCATTCATTTTTCTGTCGGTATATGCGTATAGCTCCGAATTGTATATTGGTCCCGTATTAGGTAAGTCACAGCTGTATTTATGTTTAGAGACAAAACATGTTTCGTCACTGTCGACCAATCAGGCTTTCTTATGAGCATTTGCGCTAAACTGATCAACTTTTATAGTAATTGGTTTCACACCTGTGTTCAGCACGATACAATGGTGGAACAGGTAAGAAAAATAAGAAACATGGTAATTTTCCTAAATGTTCATTACGTAAACATGAGTGAAAGAAACGGATTAGTGATCCCATGCTCATGATGAAAGATGCTTGGGTGAGCATAAACAAAACTAAGTCTTACCACTCGTTAATTGCGTTTCTAAATAAGGTTCATCAATAGCAGGAACAAAATTGTGCAACTAGTGGGTGAGAACTTTTCCTTAAAACTGGTCGTAGTAAGTGTAAGAAATCATTGGTACTTTACTGCTGACTTCGATGACTCTTTTGCAGTGACGAAAACCAGAAGTGGAAGAGAGCGTAGAGCGTGAGTCGTGCACAGGAAGTGGGTCGTCCCGGGGGGAGCTGTGGGTTGACGCTTGGCTCGAAGAGAAGTCGTGACGAGCCTAATTATGTCCGCCCTTATTAAAATGCACACCGCTTTCTCCACCCACGGAATTCGTGGTGCGGTGCTGAGTTCGAAAAGGTCGGGCAACTCTTGAAAATATCCGCAATGCCTGACTTGATTGGCCTTCCGGTATCTAAAGCAGGAAGTAAAATGTAATAACATGGATGAAGAACCATCGTGGAACAACAGCTATTTCCTCGCTAAGTAAGTGAAAAAGTCTTCAGTGAGAATCAAAAAAATGGAAAAAAAACCTAAAGTTTTAAAAATTCTTTAGACAAAAGAGAAAATAACATAAAAAGTTCAGAACAGAACCTAAACTGAATGCATGTGAGTTTCGGCTTTGGGGATGTCTTAAAGAATGCGGTTACCAGGACACGTTTGGTCTCTACTTGATCTGAAGGCCACTATACGGGAAGACGTTGCTCGGACTCCACCCGAAATGCTGCGAGCTACTGTTGATCATTTCGTTTCACGGATGCGGAATCTCGGTAACGTCTCCGGTGCTCTTACTGAACAAATTATGTAAGCGGCGGTTAATAATAAAATCAGCATTATGCGTTTCTCAATTGTTTGACCTTTTCTGTCTACGTCTCGTTCCTAATCCATTACATATGGGAACATTTATGTAAGTCTTTCTTGCAGATTTGCACCTAGTGACCAAAATTGGAACTAATTCGTTTCCAGCGTAAATCGGTTCAGCACTGACGCTTTAGAACTTCTACCAAGTTTCGCTGCCATACGATAATTACAGCCCACACTGGGCCTCTGTGAGTAGCTGAAATTTATTATAACCACCTGGTAGCAAAATGTTGCTGGATGCTTGGTTCTCGGGTCGTAGTTGCAAGGTGTAGTATGATGTGGAACGAGTCAGCTTTACAATTATTGTAGTATACTATGTAATCTCTCCCCTCCTTCCTAATTCCAGCCATTGTTCACAGTAAACAAAGTGTTTTATGAAAAGTTTGAGAGGAGCAAAGATTACAATACACTTTCTAGTTTACTTAGCTTTACGTGTAGAGTTGGCTCCAGTTCTTCTTGTCTAGGGGTCTGATTCTTGAAGCTAAAATTCTCACATTTTAGGTATTCATGGTTGACTTGACATTGTTGGCCTAAAAGACAAAAATACGTCCGATCACATCAGAGGCATGCTTACTACTACTTCACTCTGCACCAATAACAATATTTTTAAAGAATTATAATTTTTCTTCACAAATGAATTTTTATTTCGATTATTATTTCATAAATGAATCCAGAAATAAACATAATAAACACTATTGGGTATTGTGTATTGAACTGGGGACCTAGAAACGATGGATAGGCTTCGTCCACTGGAGCCCTCACTGGTACACAACCCCACAACAGGCCACAGCAGTGCACCCACACCACCTCCATCCCCACACCGACCCCCCCCCCCCCCCCTTCCCCTCATACCAGACGAGTGTAACCTCAAATGTTTGCGTGGTAAAGTAATTATGGTGTACGCATATGTGGAGACAGTGTTTGCGCAGAAATCGCCGACATAGTGTAACTGAGGCGGAACAAGGGGAACCAGGCCACATTCGCCGAGGCAGAAGGAGAACTCCCTTAAAAACCATCCACAGGCTTGCTGCACATCGAACTTGGACACTAATCCGCTGGGCAGATTCGTGCCGGGACCGTGCCGCCTTCCACTGGGGATGCAGCGTGTTAGACCGCGCGGCTAGTCGGGCGGGCTTAATAATAAACAGTGCTAGCTTGCGTGGTTAATGATAGAAATTTTAAGTGTGCAAAGAATTCGTAATTTCAAGTGTTTATCAAAAAACATAATTTTAAGTGTACGTTCAGAACTAGATTTTATCGATTAAAACAACCAAAATAAAGTACTTTCTTTTCATAAATTTTAGCTTGAAATATAACATGTTGTTGTTGTTGTTGTCTTCAGTCCTGAGACTGGTTTGATGCAGCTCTCCATGCTACTCTATCCTGTGCAAGCTTCTTCATCTCCCAGTACCTACTGCAACCTACATCCTTCTGAATCTGCTTAGTGTATTCATCTCTCGGTCTCCCTATACGATTTTTACCCTCCACGCTGCCCTCCAATGCTAAATTTGTGATCCCTTGATGCCTCAAAACATGTCCTACCAACCGATCCCTTCTTCTAGTCAAGTTGTGCCACAAACTTCTCTTCTCCCCAATCCTATTCAATACCTCCTCATTAGTTACGTGATCTATCCACCTTATCTTCAGTATTCTTCTGCAGCACCACATTTCGAAAGCTTCTATTCTCTTCTTGTCCAAACTAGTTATTGTCCATGTTTCACTTCCATACATGGCTACACTCCAAACAAATACTTTCAGAAACGACTTCCTGATACATAAATCTATATTCGATGTTAACAAATTTCTCTTCTTCAGAAACGCTTTCCTTGCCATTGCCAGTCTACATTTTATATCCTCTCTACTTCGACCATCATCAGTTATTTTACTTCCTAAATAGCAAAACTCCTTTACTACTTTAAGTGTCTCATTTCCTAATCTAATTCCCTCAGCATCACCCGATTTAATTTGACTACATTCCATTATCCTCGTTTTGCTTTTGTTGATGTTCATCTTATATCCTCCTTTCAAGACACTCTCCATTCCGTTCAACTGCTCTTCCAAGTCCTTTGCCGTCTCTGACAGAATTACAATGTCATCGGCGAACCTCAAAGTTTTTACTTCGTCTCCATGAATTTTAATACCTACTCCAAATTTTTCTTTTGTTTCCTTTACTGCTTGCTCAATATACAGATTGAATAACATTGGGGAGAGGCTACAACCCTGTCTCAGTCCTTTCCCAACCACTGCTTCCCTTTCATGCCCCTCGACTTTTATGACTGCCGTCTGGTTTCTGTACAAATTGTAAATAGCCTTTCGCTCCCTGTATTTTACCCCTGCCACCTTTAGAATTTGAAAAAGAGTATTCCAGTCAACATTGTCAAAAGCTTTCTCTAAGTCTACAAATGCTAGAAACGTAGGTTTGCCTTTTCTTAATCTTTCTTCTAAGATAAGTCGTAAGCTCAGTATTGCCTCACGTGTTCCAACATTTCGACGGAATCCAAACTGATCCTCCCCGAGGTCCGCATCTACCAGTTTTTCCATTCGTCTGTAAAGAATTCGCGTTAGTATTTTGCAGCTGTGACTTATTAAACTGATAGTTCGGTAATTTTCACATGTGTCAGCACCTGCTTTCTTTGGGATTGGAATTATTATATTCTTCTTGAAGTCTGAGGGTATTTCGCCTGTCTCATACATCTTGCTCACCAGCTGGTAGAGTTTTGTCATGACTGGCTCTCCCAAGGCCGTCAGTAGTTCTAATGGAATGTTGTCTACTCCGGGGGCCTTGTTTCGACTCAGGTCTTTCAGTGCTCTGTCAAACTCTTCACGCAGTATCGTATCTCCCATTTCGTCTTCATCTACATCCTCTTCCATTTCCATAATATTGTCCTCAAGTACATCACCCTTGTATAAACCTTCTATATACTCCTTCCACCTTTCTGCCTTCCCTACTTTGCTTAGAACTGGGTTGCCATCTGAGCTCTTGATATTCATACACGTGGTTCTCTTCTCTCCAAAGGTCTCTTTAATTTTCCTGTAGGCAGTATCTATCTTACCCCTAGTGAGATAAGCTTCTACATCCTTACATTTGTCCTCTAGCCATCCCTGTTTAGCCATTTTGCACTTCCTGTCGATCTCATTTTTGAGACGATTGTATTCCTTTTTGCCTGCTTCATTTACTGCATTTTTATATTTTCTCCTTTCATCAATTAAATTCAATATTTCTTCTGTTACCCAAGGATTTCTAGCAGCCCTCGTCTTTTTACCTACTTCATCCTCTGCTGCCTTCACTACTTCATCCCTCAGAGCTACCCATTCTTCTTCTACTGTATTTCTTTCCCCTATTCCTGTCAATTGTCCCCTTATGCTCTCCCTGAAACTCTGTACAACCTCTGGTTCTTTCAGTTTATCCAGGTCCCATCTCCTTAATTTCCCACATTTTTGCAGTTTCTTCAGTTTTAATCTACAGGTCATAACCAATAGATTGTGGTCCGAGTCCACATCTGCCCCTGGAAATGTCTTACAACTTAAAACCTGGTTCCTAAATCTCTGTTTTACCATTATATAATCTATTTGATACCTTTTAGTATCTCCAGGGTTCTTCCACGTATACAACCTTCTTTCATGATTCTTAAACCAAGTGTTAGCTATAATTAAGTTGTGCTCTGTGCAAAATTCTACTAGGCGGCTTCCTCTTTCATTTCTTAGCCCCAATCCATATTCACCTACTATGTTTCCTTCTCTCCCTTTTCCTACTGCCGAATTCCAGTCACCCATTACTATTAAATTTTCGTCTCCCTTCACTATCTGAACAATTTCTTTTATTTCATCGTACATTTCTTCAATTTCTTCATCATCTGCAGAGCTAGTTGGCATATAAACTTGTACTACTGTAGTAGGTGTGGGCTTCGTATCTATCTTGGCCACAATAATGCGTTCACTATGCTGTTTGTAGTAGCTTACCCGCATTCCTATTTTCCTATTCATTATTAAACCTACTCCTGCATTACCCTTATTTGATTTTGTGTTTATAACCCTGTAGTCACCTGACCAGAAGTCTTGTTCCTCCTGCCACCGAACTTCACTAATTCACACTATATCTAACTTTAACCTATCCATTTCCCTTTTTAAATTTTCTAACCTACCTGCCCGATTAAGGGATCTGACATTCCACGCTCCGATCCGTAGAACGCCAGTTTTCTTTCTCCTGATAACAACATCCTCCTGAGTAGTCCCCGCCCGGAGATCCGAATGGGGGACTATTTTATCTCCGGAATATTTTACCCAAGAGGATGCCATCATCATTTAATCATACAGTAAAGCTGCATGTCCTCGGGAAAAATTACGGCTGTAGTTTCCCCTTGCTTTCAGCCGTTCACAGTACCAGCACAGCAAGGCCGTTTTGGTTAATGTTGCAAGGCCAGATCAGTCAATCATCCAGACTGTTGCCCCTGCAACTACTGAAAAGGCTGCTGCCCCTCTTCAGGAACCACACGTTTGTCTGGCCTCTCAACAGATACCCCTCCGTTGTGGTTGCACCTACGGTACGGCCATCTGTATCGCTGAGGCACGCAAGCCTCCCCACCAACGGCAAGGTCCATGGTTCATGGGGGGGGAAATATAACATACTGGGTATAAAATCAAATCAAATTTTTCAGAAAAGCAGTTGAGATAATACTGAGCTGTCCAAAATTCGGAAAATAAAACTGGTATCCACAACTACTGTCGAAGAAAACTAATGATAGAGGAGGATGTCCTGTTACAACTATATCAGCGGAAAATATGGCAACACGCTGACACACACCTCTGCCCCATCATACTCACCGTATTGTTCTACGGAGTAAAAAGAGTTGCCAACCAGATATGATTCCAGTTTCTTGTGAACTAAATTTTGTCATACCGGTATCAAATTCTTTCGTTACTAGGTAAGTAGTCAAAGATTTTTATGGCAGAGTGGCTCACTCCTCCCTGTGTCACAATAAAGCTGACTGACTGATTGTATAGATCATTTCCGATTGCAGTAAAGGAGTAAACGTACTATGAATTTGCTGCCAGTATGTTCAGTTGTCTAGAAGAGTTTTTGGAATGGGCATTACATCCTTACGGCACACCTCCGTGCAACAAACACGTATTTCTTCAATGGAGTGTTTTCCGGGAATGTGTACCATCATACATTAATGATCGAAAGTAGAAAAAGTAAGTCATCTTGTTGAAACTTTCATCTCCAAAATCAATAAGGCAAAAAGTTACGGAACTAAGACGTTTGAGTTCTGTAATGTGTGACGTTAAGTTCTTATCAAAATAACACCTAAAATTTGGGATATATTGCTTTGTTTATTGATTTATCCGCATGCATTATTTCTTATGGTGACTGACTAGGCCTTGCGGCGTGCTGTATTGCTTGTACTGTGTTTTATTCAAACCGAGTGGTAGTCTTTTTCAAGAGAACCAGTAATTAATTTACAAGAAAATATTATTTACATTTTAGAGTGTTGATGTTACTCCTATGGGCTTGATTATAACACTTGCATCTTAAGCAAAGAGAAGTATTTCTGCATCTTGGATGCATTTTGGAAGATCATTTATACATAATAAGACCATGCCCAGTATCGATCCCTGTAATGACGTGTAGTGGTTTGATTACCCATTCTGAAGATGCTGTTTCACTGAATACACTCCCTGAGTTTCTTAAAGTAGCTCTAGGCATCCTTATATACGGCAAGTGCCGGTTGCTGGCATTTAAATCTCGCAAAGGCCTCTCCACAGCAGTTTAGCAGCCATCCGCCGACTTTTTACGTAGCTGGAAACTCACGTCCAGTATTCATCAGCCGGCCGCTGTGGCCGAGCGGTTCTAGGCGCTTCAGTCTGGAACCGCGTGACCGCTACGGTCGCAGGTTCGAATCCTGCCTCGGGCATGGATGTGTGTGATGTCCTTAGGTTAGTTCGGTTTAAGTAGTTCTAAGTCTGGGGGACTGATCACCTCACATGTTAAGTCCCATAGTGCTCAGGGTCATTTGAACCATTTTTGAACTTTCCATCACTGTCCACATGCTTCAAAGGTTGGTTGGCAACCAGCGCCGAGGGCAAAACCCTTATCTGGATTAACACGATTCATCTGCACTCGTATCTCCATTGCGTCTTTAATAACGCTGCAACGGATATTTATCATGCTGGAGGAAGAATAAGAGAAGTTATGCTGTCAATATTTCACATTTTCGTGCTGAGTCTTAACAGAATGTTGACAGCTGCGATAGTAGCTATAGGTGATGCTACACACAGCTATTTACGAGACTGGCACATTGCAACGTACATGCACGTCTGAACGAGGACTTTTGACCGCATTGCGTACAACGGATGTTGTTCCGTATCGAACTAGAAATTACGAAACTGCTGAGATAAACTGTTGAGCGTTGTTTTATTTTGTCCTACGTCAGTAACAACTGAGTTATTACGGAACGGTATAATCAGATCAAACTCTTAAGAGGTAATTATTGTGTCTTTGTGGCTTTTTCTTTGGGGTGATTCTCATAATCTGTCATTTAGAGTTCGACGTACATACTCTTCCTATCCGGCAGAAGGTTTTAGTCTGGCTCAGTTATATATTTATCCGTCTCCTTATCAGTTCGCATCAACGAGCGTACGGACAGTAATAAGAACTAATACCGGTCCTTTCCGACAGATACAGAGAGCGAAATAGTGGTTACAAGCTGCTTTGATGCACTCGTGGCAGCTATAAAAGGCCCCTAAATCACTTGTAGCGCCGCGTCCGTTCCCAGTGTTTATGGAGGCCTTCCGAGGGCGCGGCGTAAATCACGCGGACCGCGTAATTGCGAACCTCTGCCGCCGCCGCTGTGGCCGGCGCCACCCCTGCCGCCCCACTCTGCTCCACCCAGAGACCGCCACGGCGCCGCCAGCCCTGGGACTCGCGTATGTCAGCGCGTTTCTGGAACAAGTGTACAGCACGTGAAGGAACCGTGCAATGAAGCGCAAAGACGCTAAAATTGTACGTCAACAACAGCAAAATGGAATTAACTAGGCCCAGATGATTCATAAAGGAGAATATCGGGCGTCCTGAAAAACAAAAATTATAATGACACACGGGCCACTCACATTAATGTGACATCCTATCAAAAGCATGAACAGCCACTTTCTCAGCGCGGGCGTACAGGAAGAGAGTCAACGAGTTCTAGAACATACAGATTGGAACGTGGAGCCATCCTACTTCAGTCCCGAGAGGTTTCTAGGCTGGGGAGCCATGGCGCTAGCGGCCAGAACAAGCATTAGGCGTTAAATCCAGGGAGCTTAGCTGCCGGCCGGCCGGGCTGGCCGAGCGGCTCTAGGCGCTACAGTCTGGAAGCGAGCGACCGCTACGGTCGCAGGTTCGAATCCTGCCTCGGGCATGGATGTGTGTGCTGTCCTTAGGTTAGTTAGGTTCAAGTAGTTCTAAGTTCTAGGGGACTGACGACACAGATGTTAAGTCCCGTAGTGCTCAGAGCCATTTGAACCATTTAATCCCTAAGCTTACACACTACTTAATCTAAATTATCCTATGGACAAACACACACACACCAATGCCCGAGGGAGGACTCGAATCTGCGCCGGGACCAGCCGCACAGTCCATGACTGCACCGTCTTAGACAGCTTTTTTTTAAATTCATTTTGTTCGATATTGTTCGTTGCATTTGGTGTGGGCGGACGTCACAAGACATCCGTTCAAGTTGCTCGTTGATTCCTTGACTCAGTTTTTTTTTTTACAGAGAGCACGCAGCCCTCTGACCGAACACGCTGAACTACCGTGCCGGCAACCGCTCGGCTAACCCCGCGCGGCTTTCAGCTGTGTGACACGTTCCATTGTCTTGCTGGACATGCAAGAATGCCAAGAAAAAAAAACTACATGTAGGTATGGACGTGGTCCCCAAGAATAGATGCACACTTGCGTTAATCCATTGCGCGTTTCATAACGACGACGCCAACCAGGGTCCGTGGAAACAGTCCTCACACCGTAACACTGTCTCCTTCATCCTGGACTCTTCCGACTATTGCTCCAGCGTGGTAGCTTTCAGACGTTTCAAGCCGATGGAGCATAGATCGTCATTCATCTGAAAAGGCCACCTGTCACCAGTCAGTGGAGAAACAAAAATCACGAGAGCGAACGGTCAGGGGCGAGCTACTATCTGACCGATGGTGCGGTTGGTGCACTCCTGCTGTACAGCGAGGAGAGGATACATGGAGTCCAAGGACAGAGGACGAAAGACGACACAGAAAACAACTGCGTATACAGAGACGGGAAAGAGAAATAGAAGTAAACTCAGAATTAAAAATAGTATGTTTTAGATAATGCCGACAGGGCAGTAAAACAAAACGATAAATCACTTAGAAAGGACTACACTTCGTATTCCCCAAAAGACATAAACTGTGTTCGATCATGGGGCCAAAGACCACTGAGGTGACCAACGGAGAGTTAGGAAGACCAAAACTGACGTTAAGAAGTACGAGTCAAGACAGGACACACAGAAAAATGCGTGTGCAAAGGAAAAAAAAAAAAGAATCAAGAAGGCCGAGACAACGTGAGCTGAGCAGATCGATCTATTCTTTTGTTGTTAGTTAATTTTCTTGTCGCGTGCTGTCAATATCTGCGCAGATAACACAAAACTAGTAAATGAAGTTGTGTTCATGGAACTGAAAAACAAAAACAGAAAATAGGAAAGTAAGATGTATTGCAGTTCTCTATTCACTGCCTTTCAGTTACGCGATAAAGACCGGTCCCATTTATCGTGAGAGGTGACACAATGATTAAAAAGATTCTGTTCTTATTGGAGAGGCGCAGAGATCAGATCATAGTCCAACCACTGTGAATTAGGTATTCAACTGTGTTCTCAAAATAATTCGTGTGACTGTCGGCGCGGTTCTCTTGCGACCTCGGTGCCGATGGAACGATGCTGTGCCTGTCCCCGCGGCACCTCTTTCTACGCTTGAGCGTTCACTACCTGGCCGCGAGAATACCGACGAGGGTCGAGTTTGTTTTAAGGCAAAGACTGGTCCACTTCTGCATCAGACGCTGCTCTGAGTGTTGAGGCAGTCGAGTCAGGCTAGAATGAGTACATGTATAGAGGTGCGATGATGCTGTCCAATTCCTCCACGAAAGTTCTTTCCAGTGTAACACAAAAATAATATAGATCCACTACAGGAGCTATGTCACGCTTCGGCAGCTACACGCGTTAAGAATTAGTTTCATACGTCATAAAAATCGTGTGTTATCCACTATAACACACTGAAACCCACACTTCTGTATATTTATTCGTTCTGCATGTGTTCGGGAATGTCTTAGCCGCCCCCAATATAGGAGTATCATAATTAACAACGATACCTCACGTGGATGAAAGTACACGATAACAGAAGTAAAAACGTTCCAGAAAGCAAGGGTCTGCAAATGAGCCATCTGACAGATATACAGGCCACCAACAACTTCACTGAGGTTTTGTGCTAGCTATCGCAAATGTATTCGGAATTTAAGCTTCTCTATGAATTAAGTCCCCATCTAATGCAGCTACTCAGACCTGGTAGTCTAGCGGTAAAGCGCGTGACTGGAAAGCAAGAGGTGGCGGCGTCGATCCCAGCCGTACCTGAGATTCTCGAGTCTGCGTTTTAACCTAGCCTTTACCTCTGAACGATGTGAGGAGTCGCCAGAAACGACACGTGGTTCAGATTCAACGATGCGCTCCAAGTCTCCTTTTCCCGTTTGGATAACAGGGGCAGGTGAGGGACGCGCAAGTCGCCGAAGTGGCATCCAATTGAAAGACTTGCTCCAGGCAGATGAGCCACACGAAAAAAAATCTAATTGAGCTCAAGCTACTGGTGTAGGACGACACTGTACGCGTCAGTGTTGTACAAGTTGGACAGGTCGAGCAGGGGCTATAACTTGGTCTTCAAGTTCATCTGTTACTCCAGTTCTACAAAGGGAATTCTGTGCCCTCAATTTTTGAGATGGCACAGTCCTCTCTCCTCCTGCACGGACCATGAAGGCCCAAAGGTACCACCCTGCAGCTGTGTCATCTTCAGCAGCCAGGCATCACTGGATATGGAGGGGCATGTGCTCAGCACACCGCTCTCCCGGCCGTGTGTCAGGGACTGCAGCGCTCGGCAGACCGGACGGCCACCCAACCCATTACAAGCCCAGCCCGACAGCGCTTAACTTCGGTGATCTGACGCGAACTGATGTTACCACTGCGGCAAGGCCGTTGGCGTCATGAGGACTGATGTCAGATAAAGGTGGAGTACTCAGAAGCGGTCTGGAAACATTACAAGGCTGCTGCAGGGGGGATTATGCTGAGCAATCATAGTTGCGAAAAAAATTCGATACGTTGCGCCATGTCCGAGTTGCTTAGCATAGAAGTTAGACAGTCAGGTCGTAGCGCGCGCAGACTCAAGCGGCCCGCTAGAGACGGTGTGGCCAAACGTGTTCTTCGTTTGGTTTCTTCAAACAGAACAAGAGAGCGATACGCAAATTGGACTTGGAACAGTAGTAAGGATCGAACCACAGCCATGGCGAGCAGTCTTGTGCGTTGTCCTCTTCGTTATGAGAACAACTGGCACTAACTGTGTCTAGCGGGCCGCCTGAATTTGAAAGCCCAAGAGCCTAATTGGCTGACTTCAATGTTCTAAGTAGCAACACACTTGACAGACAGTGAATTCACCTGTAAAGTTATTTTCACGACATATACTTTACGAGATATGATGTCATAAGCATTGAGATGCGTGAAAGACCAGCTCTTGCTGAAAACGGAGCGCCGATTACCAAGAACTTCCTCATCTGGTGTTTGATAACGAGAGTACTTAGCAATTTCCAACAAAATTTAAACATAATTGGAAAAGTTTCCTGAACTTGTTCTCGCTTACATACTTACCGTCAAATACTTAACCCGTTGAGTCATTTGTAAAGTAATGTGAAGCCTGAAGTTGTTTTACGCATGAGAGCTCGATTTACAGAATCGGCGGCGTGTAGGTAAGATAAGAGATGAGGAAGTTCTCCGCAGAATCGTCGAGGAAAGGTAACATTTGGAAAACACTGACAAGAAGAATGCGACTTGGAAATGCCTTCCACTGTGCTTGAGGGAGCTGTAGAGCGTAGAACCTATACGGCGTGGCTGAGACAGGAATACACACAACAAGCAACTGAGCACGTAGATTGCAAGTGCTACTTTCAGATGAAGAGGTTGGCACAGGACAGCAATTTGTGGTAGGGCACATCAAACTAGTCAGAATAGTACAAACTTTCTGGAGGCAACCCACATTGTTACTTTATGTAATTGAAAGTTTATTAGTTGTAACACCAAACTGTGTAAATTATTGTGTTTTTTATGTGAAAGTTCTGAGAGACGACGTTTTAAAGGAGAAAGACTTGTGGTCGTTTCGACATATCGCTAGTGGTATTATTATTTGTAATACCACTCTTGTCTGTTCTAATTCCTTCAGCTGTTCAAAATGGTTCAAATGGCTCCGAGCACTATGGGACTGAACTTCTGAGGTCCTCAGTCCGCTAGAACTTAGAACTACTTAAACCTAACTAACCTAAGGACATGCTACGGTCGCAGGTTCGAATCCTGCCTCGGGCATGGATGTGTGTGATGCCATTAGGTTAGTTAGGTTCAAGTAGTTCTAAGTTCTAGGGGACTGATGACCTAAGATATTAAGTCCCATAGTGCTCAGAGCCATTTTTGAACCTAAAGACATCACACATATCCATGCCGGAGGTAAGATTCGAACCTGCGACCTAGCGGTCGCGCGGTTCCAGACTGCAGCGCCTGGAACCGCTCGTCTGACTCGGCCGGCCCTTCAGCTGTTCTTGATATGTAACACAGATTTCATAAAAAAGTTATTACGTTAGACTTTTGAGAAAAAAGGTTTTGTATTTTTTAAACCATGTTCAGTTGCAAAATATGCAGTAGTAACCGATGTCGCTTGGTAAATCACACAATAACCATCATTTACTGTAAAATTTTAGTCACTTCTTTTAGCTACATTCACCTTATTTGTTTTATACATGTAAGTTTTTAAAACATACAAAATAAATACAATAACAAAACATATGAACTGTAAAATAAAGTTAATACATGTCGCTGTCGCATCACAGATGTAACGAGAGCGCTGTAGATTGATATGACGTACATTGAAGCCAACTGTGGTGTAACTGTAACCACGGCCTCAGTGTGAACTCAGCCTTTGAAACGAGTAATCCATGCGACTATGTACATATGTAAGTGATATTAATGTTATAATTTGCATTTACCGGTATGTATTTTGTGACTCACTGTCATTTAAAACTTATACAACTGTACGTTTAATAAGGCAAGCATGTTACCTTACTGTCTACATCAACACAATTACACTGCAGTTCACATTTAAGTGCCTGGCACAGGGCTCATCGAACCAGTTTCACACTATTTCTCTACTGTTCCACTCTCCACCAGCGCGCGGGAAAAACGAACACGTCAGTTTTTCCGTGTCAGCTCTGATTTATTTTATTACGTCCATCATTTTTCCCTTTGTAGCTGGGTATGCATGAAATATTCAGAGTAGAACATTCGAGATTGTCATTTGGTGAAAACATCTCGGCGCAACGAGAAACGCCCTTGTTTTAATGATTTCCACACCAACCCGCGTATCATATCAATGTAAATGATTGTTTATATGCCCTTTAGCATTGCAGTTGCCTACACAGTGGTCAGAATCTGGATATGCAATAAACATTATTTGTAACTGATTGCTGCACTCTTTACTACTCGAAAAAAAAAAAAAAGAAACGACGCGATGCGGTTACACTGTTACTTGTACCACTCAGTTTGTCACTCTCTATGAAACCGCCTTTTTGCCTCCAAATTACTACCGAGTGTGTATCCTGTAATCAACGGCACTTTGTCTGTATGTCTCCTACCAAGCCAGTGTTTGCCCCATGATGCGTGGGTGTAGTGCCGGTGGGACTTGTTTATGCGGCGGTGGTGAACTCGCGGCCTCGTTTCCGAGGTGCGGTGCCGTACCGGAGAGCGGCTTCCTTGCAGCGGCGTGCATTCCAGCGGCCGGTGAAAGCTGAATGGAGAGGGCGGGTGTCGGCGGGCCAGAACAATGCGTGTCTCAGCCACGCCCTCCGCGAGTACAGCGGCGTCACGCCACACGGCGGGCAGCCCTCTACACCACACAACACCCACACCCACACCTCCACCTGGCCGCCACGCCGCGCCGCTCCAGCGTTCTCGTCCACCGGTCGCCGCAGCGTCTCTTCTCAGCACCTGCTCCCGTCTGCGAGGAGCCGCGCACACACTGTTCAAGATACTGCTAATGTCGAGCGTACTGCCTGCCAATGTACTAGTAGAAAGTGTCTCTCTACAAACCGAGTAAACTCCCATTTTTCTGACATAGGCAGTTAAAACTCCAGTCTTCCAAGAAATGTCGGTACTGTTTTCCAGCCAGAAGGTAGTTAAAATTAGATGCCAATTAATACCTGATTAGTTATTACACTCCCTGTTGCAATGTAATACAGATGATTACCAGTTTCGGCTATTAGGCTGCCGTCTGGAGCTCTGTAGAATCCAACGAACATACAGCAAGCGCCAAGGCATCTCATTGTATGGTTACACAAATGCAATCGTTTAACAGTAGGATACCTTAACGTTTCCTGTATGTTTCTCATACATGAGGTGTTACGTCTGCCACAGACGGCCCCTGGCAGGCAGACTACACTCAAGACACCCCTGTGTACCATATAACATACACAAGTACTTGAAGGCGCAACCAAAAGGAAAACAATTCTTCAAAACAAACAGAACTTGCTAGAGACTAATGCGAACCTTTTTCTGCAGAGGTGGCCTCACAGATACAGGGAAAGTTGGAGTACTCTGCCGGCCTCTGTCGGCTTTATAAGGCCAGCGCAGCAGCAGTACAGCATATCTGCCCCCCCCCCCCCCAAATTCTGTAAGTCCCTTCAGATCCTTGAGCTTCATGCACTCCGCCTCGCCTTCCTTATACGCCTCCCGTCTCCCATGCGGATCCTCTATGACCTCATTCCTTTCCCCCATTTGCTTCTATTCCTCGAACATATCCACATACTCTACACCTCCCGCCACCTTGAGCCCCCTCACCCCCTGGTTGCTACTCTCCTCTCCCGCCACTGCCCCCTGCCACACCTTCACTGTTGTGTCCCCCCTACCCTCCATCTCTACACCCTTCATCTCCTTTCCCAAGGTGGCTTCCATTAACTCCCCCTCCCGGATGATACCCTCTCTCCCTCCATTTATCCCTCCTATCAACTCTGGTCCTCACCCCCCCCTCGTTTCCTCCGTCCTTTCCCTGGGCTCCCTCTTCCCCCCCCCCCCCCCCTTGCATCCTGTGTTTCTTCCCGCCTAACCTCTCCTTTTGTCTTCCCATCCTCTGCCTTCCCCACTCCCTGTCACGTCTGCCCAGCACCCCCCCCCCCCCCACCCATCTTATGGGTCCTCCTCCTCCTCCATTGGCTCCTCTCCCCCCTTCGCTTTTCCTCACCTTCGCCCCTTTTTTATTTTCTCATCCTCTGTCCAGTTTCTACCCACCTGCTCTCGGCTGTGATATGTCATATTTTAGTCCAGTGTTCCAGTGACTGTTCAGTGTTGTTTCGTCTTTTCCCGTGTTGTGAACAGAAACCATGCGGTCGCTGGGTGTGAATTTTATGTCTTTTGCGAACGGAAACCAGACTGTCGCTGTGTTTTTAATTGTCTGTCTATTATTTTACCTGTCTGCTTCATATGTATTTTATTAGCATCATCATCCCTTTGTTCTATGTTTTAAGTTCCACGATTTTTTCGCCATGATACAGTAGGTGACACAAGTAAACGCCATATGAATCCACACCTGTTGCTGCTTCAGAGACAGAAGGGGCGTCAGTGGAGGACGAATGACGCAGACAGGGCCCTGAACAGAGATCTGCGGCAGACCGGCATGCCCGAAGTTATTCGATTACATATCGTGACAGCGGACGGGCGTGTACTGACTAAGTGGTCGCAAATGGAAGAGGGTGCTGTTATCCGATATGAGCCGACACATCGAATTAATTCGACGCCGTCCATGAACGCTTACGTACCATGCATGGTGAAGAGGTCATGGTTCGTCAAACGGTTGGTCGCTGATGTCACATGTTCAGAGTAGGGCGGTAGAGTGTGGAGGATGAAGGTCAAAGTGGGCGTCCCTCCACATCCATGAATGAAATCAACATTGCTGACTGTGACAACTCCTTGCATGGCAGGGCAACGGAGTTTTACCAGACTGGTTTCTCCAAATCGATTGCACGCTACGACAAATGTCTCAATGTCGGTGGCACCTGTGTCGAAACATAGTGCTAGATGTGTATATCATGACACCATGGTGTATTTTTTTTTGCCAATAAAGTTTCCTTGTGAAAAACAATAACGAAACGTACTTTCGGAACGCCATTCATAGGAAAGTAGTAATGATTAAAGAGTCATGTCTGATGCCTCAGTTTTGCTGCATGAACAGCAAAAATGGAGTAAGCAATAAACATTTTTTCTTTCTCTTTAAAGTAGGCTAGATGGTGATCTGTGACATCTCTGCCGAAAGAGTACTATGCTGCTGCACGCACAAGTGTCTCGGACCACACCGTTCATCTTACACTGTTAAACGTGAAGCTACGCAGCAGACCACTCTTAGGTGTTCATATGTTTACCCAGTGACATCGTCATTTACGACTTCAGTGGACACAGGACCATCGAGATTCGACCGTCGATCAATGGAAACGTGTCGGCTCTTCGGGTGAATCACATTTTTGCTACACTAGGTCGATGGTCGGCTCCAGAAGCATCGTCATCGACGCGAACGGCGGCTCGAAATGTGCAGCGCGCCACGGATGTAGGCTGGTGGAAGCATTATTATGCTACGCGAGAGTTCTTCCACTCTGGCATGGGACCTGTGGTAATAATCGTAGACGTACTGACATCTGCGAAACAGCTACATCCTTTCACGTTTGATGTCTTCACTGACAGCGATGTCATCTTTCCGCAGTATAATCGTCCGTGTGTCGGAGCCAGAACAGTGCTTCAGTTGTTTGAGCAGCATTATAGTGAACTCACGTTGATGTGAGACCAAATGTACCTGATGCTAATCCTATGGAATCCATATGTGTCGCTGTCGGGTGCTATCAACTAATACGCCCGTTATTTACGCGAATTACATGACCTGTGCGTAGACATCTAATGTCACATACCTCCACAAATCTAACAAAGATCTGTCGGATTCCTGACACGCAGAGTCAGTGATGTATTTCGTTCCAGGCGGATAAACAAGCGAAGAGTATTAAGCAGGTGGTCATATGTTTTGGCTCGTAACGGTGCTTGTCTTACTGTATCGAACCTTTCACAATGTGTAGATTATCTCAGCATTTTAAACTTTTAAATTCGGCCCCTATTCATTTGAAATATTGAAAATCAGATTTTGTTGCCCCTGGAAGCAATTAGATAGGCAACCTGTAACGAGATCAGGTTTCCGTGGGTTGAGAAATTTTTTTTTTCCCCCTTTAGTCTTGCTTCCATTGTCAAATGCAACGTCCGAGGTGGATATCTGTTGTCTCTACCAGAATCTAAACTGATCCTCATCGATCAGAACAGATATCTACGGGGAGCCAAGTACTTTGAAAGCTGCACATTTGTTCGGCATTCTCGTGCGGTCAATGCAAGTTTTGCGATTTGAGCACGGGTGCCTCTTTCGGAAAGTAGGAGTAGAGAGAGGTATTAGGTAGCTTAGCGACTGGAGACATTCAGAAACTGGAGCGTTACAGAATTATACCGAACGTTTGTAAAGATAAAAAATGTATATTTGGAACTGTTTCTCAGAGGAAGAATATGAATTAAATAATTGAAAGGAAGAGATTGTAGAGTAATAAGAAGGCAGTAAGGACGTTGCATTCGGGTTTAGGTGGCTCAAGTTTTAAAGGTTTGGCCGGCCGGTGTGGCCGAGTGATTCTAGGCGCTTCAGTTTGGAGCCGCGTGACTGGAAGAAGTCGACAGTCTTCTATCTAAATACGACTCTCTTGTTTGTTACGGTGCTTTTTGTAAGCCAAGTTTATGTAGTGTTTCCCCATTTTTCATGAAATAATGGATATTACCGTTTGTCACACTGACAACAGCATTGAGTCGTCCACTCCAAATAGGTTTTTTTTTGGAAGGAGAGAGTTGTGGAGGAAGGCGTATGTTTTGTGGTCATTCGATCGCCGCCTGTCGTGAGAGTCACTCGTCTCCCGACCACCCTTTGCTTGACGGGCGCACAGTTTGCAGATTTTTGGGAAATGCGAGTGCCGCAGTTGCAGTAATTCTGAACAGCTTACTACTTACTTCGCCACGCAACTTGTGTGGTTAATTTGGTTATAATTAGTGCCATCTTGTTGGATCGTTATCTACGACTTTGCGGTGTGCCCAGATGAGTAGATCTTGTTGCACTGCCTCCGTTACGTTTTCGACCATTTTCAGTACCTCCCCGCAGTGTTAGCATCATTTTGTAAGGACTGGAAAGTCCTACCTTCCAGTTTAAGATGAAGTGTTACAACACTTTGTTTTCCCTTCAATATTCTTCCGTGGTTTTACATCTAGTCATTACGTACGGCGAACCCAGCTTGCAATTTGTTGCCTGATTAGGGTCTCATCCAAACTATTTATTCAGAAAAAGGCAGAGCACTTATTTTTCTGACGCGGTGATTTGGGCCGGCCGCAGTGGCTGAGCGGTTCTAGGCGCTTCGGTCTGGAACCGCGCCACCACTACGGTCGCAGGTTAGAATCTGCCTCGGGCATGGATGTGTTTGATGTCATTAGGTTAGTTAGGTTTAAGTAGTTCTAAGTCTAGGGGACTGATGACCTCAGATGTTAAGTCCCATAGTACTCAGAGCCATTTGAACCATTTTTTGCGGTGATTTGGACATAATTAGACACAATTTCTAAGATTTTCTGTGAGTTGTCAGTGCCTATATCTTACACACCGTGGAACTGTGTTCTGTGATTGGAAGGCTGACAGATGAGTTCTTTCAAAGAATACCCGCCATGTCCTTACACCATGTGATGGGGGAAGTAGACGGACAGTTAGCGAGGGCTAGAGCTCGTATTCTTGAAGTTACTGCTTCGGTGTCATCAGATGAACTGGAGTTGAGTTTTTCATGTTTGTGGTCGTTTTGATGTTTTCGTATAATTTTCGACGTTTTGCGTAGTACTGATAATCTTGCGAGGTACATTTTCACTGTTGGTATGACATTCCAGTTTCATGGAACTGATGGAACCTAACCCGATGTCACATGTAACTCTACTTTACTTTTATCTCCATTACAGAAGTCGCTTTACGTATATATCCTGTGGCTCAGGGAGTGGTGAGAGTCTAGTTTCGAAAAAGGAAAAAAAAAATTAAGACAAAAACTGTGCAACTCTTGAGGGCTGCGCAAAGCTCTTTTTTGCAGTCTACATCATGCACGCTGACAAGAAACATTTCAGAATTAGGGTTACTCGCAGTAACAGGGAGGCGTACCCTTTGTACAGTAGTTGTTCCTGCATCACCTCTGCGAGTGGAGGACGAAGGACAAAATTGGACTGGCACTCAGCGTACGGCACACTACAATGTAGATGTAGAGATAGGTATAGACATGGAGGAATAACATCAATTCGCACCGTCACACACTCTCCCAGTAAACAAAGGAGCCTCTGAAGGACAGTGACTGCAAAAAGGATATCTCATCGGAGTTTACTGAACATATGTGCGAGACCCGTTCTCACCGAGCAACGAATCGTGTAATATTCGTTAGGTCTTACTCATCCCTCGCATTAATCTTGTTTCATAAGGATCGTAGATAGAATACCAATAATCGACAATGGGTCGGACGACAGTTCAGTAAACAGCTTGTTTCGTAGATGAGGTGCGGCGGCCAAAAAATATTTCCAACAATCTGTACATGTCATTTAATTATCGTACGACTGGGTGCATGCACTCGTTTCATATTTAGATGCATAAATAGGGTTTGACTGGTAGAATTGACTCAAATGACTTATCGTTGATATTGTGGGCAAGTAATGAAAGACCTTGCTTATACTGACAGCCACATGCAAATTTTATTACTGTAACCCAGTATTTCAGCATTTTCAAGAAATTTTCGTCGATACCTTCTCTCTGTATAAAAATCGTGTCTGCAATCAGTGTGACAGTTGCGACGTTATCTGCTGGGACGTTTATATGTGTATCGTGAATGATTACAGTAGTACGTCATTTCTTTCAGTTGCACCGGATGGCACTTACGTTGTAGCCCACGTAGAATCTATATACACAACAACTAACTTCAGCGTACACACGTCTGAAAACGCGCCCGTTTAACGACAAGAACAGGTGTACCACTCGCACTTGGGAAACATACAGCATCGCCGTGACAAATTTTACGAGGGTAATCCCAAAAGTAAGGTCTCCTATTTTTTATAAGTACATAGACCTGTTTATTTCTACAATGGTTTACATCAGTTTACAGCTAGAAAATTTAGCTATTTTTCGACATATTCGCCATTTATGTTGATGCATTTTTGTAGACGCAGTGGCAGTTTTAGTATGCCCATGTCATACCAGCTCGCCGGCATGCTGTTCAGAAAGTTATGAACCTCTTCTTTCACCTCATTGTCGGAGCTAAAGCGCTTTCCGGCCAAATGTTCTTTTAACCTAGGGAAGAGGTGATAGTCACTGGGCGCCAAGTCAGGACTATAGGGTGGGTGAGTGATTATGTTCCACTGAAACTGTTGCAGGAGAGCAACGGTTTGCCGAGCGATGTGTGGGCGAACGTTGTCATGGTGAATATGTACGCCCTTGCTCAACATTCCTTTTCTCCGGTTCTGAATTGCTCGTTTGAGCTTTTTCAGAGTCTCACAATACCTGTCAGCGTTAATTGTGGTCTCAGCTATTCAACTCCGGCATGCATCGACAGAAATGGTGATTATGTCGAAAAATAGCTAAATGTTCAACCTGTAAACTGATTTAAACCATTGTAGAAATAAACAGGTTGATGTGCTTATAAAAAAATAGGCGACCTTACTTTTGGGATTAGCCTCGTATGTGCTTCTCATTTTTACAATCATTTCAGACAACAGTGTTCCATCTCGTCTGAAAGGAGCTCCACATAGCATGGGGCACAGTCCGTCGGTGGAATTCATAGGTAGTTATTATCATCACATCTAATGTAACATGCCCAGTATATTCAGGTTGCTGACAGACTAGCGGATTTCATCATGTTACGAACAAATAATCGACTTCGCACTTGAGAACACAATAACAGCTTCGTACACGCACACGCACTAAGCCGGTATTAACTGATGAGCAAAAACATTACGAACACTGCTGGAGTTGGCAGTGTCCGCCGAGAGACTGAATACTGCCTGGCGTCGTTGTGTGCACGTGATGCGAAAAGCCAATGCGTAAGCGGAGCAGAGACGAATGGCAAGTCAGTCTATCGACTATACGGATCGGAAAAGGGGAAATCCACTGGCCTAAGCGACACTGGCAAAGGGCGGATTGTTATGGCCTGGTGCCGGGGACGAGCTTATCGGAAACGCCGAAGCTGGTCGGCTGTTCGCGTGCTACTGTCGTTGAAGAACGGGGAAATCACCAGCGGACGACAAGGAGTTGGACGTCCACGCCTCGTCACAGAACGTGGAAGTCGGAGACTTGTCCACTCTGTGGCAGATCTGATGACAGAGAACAGAGCAAGCACAAGTTTTTCAGACCACACCACCCAATGCACGTCGTTCAGCATGGCGCTCCGCAGCAGGCGATTCCTGCGTTTTCCCACGTTGATCCAAGGACTTAGCGAGTTACGATTTCAGTCGGCACGGGATAATCGAGACTGGACTATGGATTAATGGAAACGTATCGCCTGCTAGCACGAATCACGTTTCTTGTCATAACAGGTGCATGTTCATGTTCGGATATGCCGACATCCAGAAAAACGGCTGCTCGAAATATGCGCCGTACCACCGACACAGGCCACTGGGGGCCAGTGTTACGCTATGGGAGGCGTTCATCTGCACTTCTGTGAGAGCTGTGGCACTAATCGCAATTATAACGGCAGCTGTCAGCTACGTGAACATAATGGAGGACCACAGGCATGCGTTCTGCTTGATGTCTTCCCCGACAGTCTATGGCACCTTCCAGCAGGATAGCTGTCGATATCAGAATAGTGCCATAGTTGTTTGAAGAGCATGATAGTGAGCTCATGTTGACATCCTGGCCACGAAACTCGCCTGAAAATGGTTCAAATGGCTCTGAGGACTTAACATCTATGGTCATCAGTCCCCTAGAACTTAGAACTACTTAAACCTAACTAACCTAAGGACATCACACAACACCCAGCCATCACGAGGCAGAGAAAATCCCTAACCCCGCCGGGAATCGAACGCGGGAACCCGGGCGTGGGAAGCGAGAACGCTACCGCACGACCACGAGATAACTCGCCTGATATGAACCCGATGAAACACATCTGTGGCGCTTCGGGTTCCAGCGTCGAGTCTGCAAACCACCAGCCCATAATTTACGGGAATTGTGTGATATGTTGTCTAACATCTGGGCCACGTACCTCCAGAGACGTAACAATGACTTGTCGAATTTCTGCCACGCAGAATCGCTGCTGTACTGCGTTGCAAAGACGGACCAACACGCTATTAAGTAGGTCGTCATAATAGTTTGGCTCATCTGCTTATGTTTGATGGAGACAGCACTGCCTTCGCAACAAACAGTTCCAATCCTCCGGTTCCGACGAGTATCGCAGTGAGGTTTCCTTTAGCCGCAAGGCAAATGCCAGAGCCTGGCATCCCGTCATAAATATTTCCAACTGAGAATCTTACTATCATAGCTCTCTGGGTCAGGTTTTAAAGAGGCCATTATTTAGAACATCTCACTGACCATTCGATTAGACAAAGGAAAGTGAAAAATAAAACAAAATTAACAGCAGGAGTTCTGAAATCAGTGATTAGCGCCTATACGCAATGTGACAGTGGTTTGGATTACTTATTTACTTCGGTGTCATTGGTATAAGAAAAGCAGCCTAATTTGTTAAAAAGATAATGAAGTATGTAAAAGGAGACATCTTGGAAACCAACAAGCCATTTAGTGCGTCCATGTTCATTTATTATGAAAATTATGTTCCAATAAGAGGATAACGAGGAGGCAGAATATTACAATAATAGCTCATAAATGCAAAGTGGATTGCAGAGACTGTTAAGTACTGACCTTGAAAGAACTTTTTGTCATAATTACTTTTAATGTGGTGCAGATCTTTTTCTTTGTTTTCTGAGAGAGTTTTGGAAAGGGTATACGCCGAATTTGGGATAGGGAAGGCAGTGTCCGACGTAAAGAAAAAAATACAGAATACAGGATAGGTAATGTGAGGTGTTGTCAGTGTGGAAGTTGTGTTGCCGGGTGGGTCCACAGGAGGCCAGCGCTGTTGTTTGTGATACGGCTCGAACCTAGTGGCGAAGAAGTGCCGTGGGAAAGCATCAGTGGGACGCCATGTTCAGAGTAATTCATTCAGCAGATAACAATCTCATGCTTTTCAAAAGAAACATGGGATGCCTTACAATAAGATCCTAGTCTTGAGCGCAGTCTTTTACTTTTATAAGTCCTGTGTTGTGAGGCTAGCCATTGGGCGTGAAAATATGCCACCGGTGAAAATGCCTGTGACGTCAGGACGACGGATCAGCTGGAGAATGTTTTTGGAAAAGACTTGTGGGTTTAACTGTCATTCCAAGCGGTCTAAGGCGCTGCAGTCATGGACTGTGCAGCTGGTCTCGGCGGAGGTTCGAGGCCTCCCTCGGGCATGGATGTGTGTTTGTCCTTAGGATAATTTAGGTTAAGTAGTGTGTAAGCTTAGGGACTGATGACCTTAGCAGTTAAGTCCCATAAGATTTTGCACACATTTGATTTGATTTGAACTGTCATTGGAGTTTTAACCTACCGCATTTTTCTTGGTGGTATCTTTGCAGAAGAAGAAATTACACCATTGCTGGACTGATAGTTCGTTAAACAATAATTGGGGGTCGTGTCTTGTTTGGTGGGGATGAAACAGCAGGCTGTATAACGCAGATGGAAAACTGAGAGTTTGTACGGGCAGAGCATGGTGTGAAGATCGGGATATTTCGACGTGAGTCTTGGTGCTGTGGGCAGTGGTTTCTACACGAGCAGCCAACCGGGAGACCAGTGTTCATGGTGGCCGTAACACGACCCTCGGCCTGTACTTCAGAGAGGCTGTCGTGACAGCAACTCTCTCCACACCTCGCACTCATAGTTTACGGCGAGCACTGTTAGCAGCAGCAGCATCTCACGACGGTTCTTGGTCAGAATTTTCTGAGAACACTGCGGTTATCTGTCCCACGTCCACCAGTGCGTTGGTAGATGGACGCCTTTCTCAGTCTACCAGTAAGGTGAACAGTCACTTTATTCGTTTACTTAGAAACTCGCGCGTCATTTTAGGACGTCATTTGCGTCTATAGGGCATGTCTGCAAACCTTTCATGTAACTATAGGAACCGGGATGTTCACTTAGTGTAAGTCATATACCACAGCTTTTTAATGTTAACTTAGTATCGTCAGATAGTCACATGTGTTTCATGTTTGTGTTTTTAACTCAATAAACTACGGTGTTTGTTTAAAACTTGTTTCTGTTGCCATCTTGAAATATCTTCGTTTTTAATACTATGCAGTTCTCCACTTTAAGATCTGTGAAAATATATATTTGCACAGATATATTTGATTTTTTACGATTTTTTTTTGCAGTGAATAAATTGTCTTTTCTTTTAATTTCCAAGTTTCGTAACTTTTGGGCCAGTGGTGTAGTGAACTTAAGTGGTGTCTGAGTTATATTCATCTCCTTCCGCGATAAGTGTCTATCTGTTGATCGTGTATATAACAGTTGTTAATCGGGCTTCTTCTTCCGATGCAGGACGCTTGTGGACCTGACATTGAGATGGTGGTTTTGCACAAAAAATGAATTTTGAGACTTAGGATTTTCATAGGATTATTATTCAGACAACACACTGATTCAAAAGAAAAAACGTCTTCTCCCAACGAAAACTAAAGACAGAGTCTCTCTATTAATTGACAAAAAATTGAAAGGAGTTTTTTTATCATTTCCTATTCCCCTTCCGGTGTACCAAAATATACCTTTATGGACGCTTGCAGCGGCCCCGCTAATAATTATTGTCATTGGTTTTAAATTTTTGTCATAGCTTTTTGCAGATTTTCCTTATGTTCCTAAACAAATCCAAAGATAGGGCCTTAATATTTCAACATGTTAATTAATCCCTTTTGCACAGTAATTGAGCTCATATCTTAAAGGTGTGTCTTCCAATTAATTTTCCGAGCCAGGGTAACTATTTCATACATGGATTTTGCATAAAGAGTCCTAACATACCAAACGTAAAATCGGGGGTCGTATCTGCACTGATGGGACACATAATCTGTGTGGTCCAATATCGCCTTTTAAAATTGAAAAAAAGTCTCATTCTTGTGGTTGGGAAACAAAATTAATTGCTCCGTTTTTCCGAGTAATTCGAGAACAGAAAGACAAAAGAGTAGTAAAAGCAGCTTTAATGTAGTGTCAAGCCGACACTTGAAATTTGTATCTTAATTATGTCGACGTAAATTTTCTAGACAAGCAGAAGCAGTTGATTCTTCTCGAGTTATCAGCTGAGCAAAGCCGCTGACAGCTTCCAACCCAGCGAGGATGAGCTAATTTGTCTGCCCCTGTCGGCTGTCCTTGACGTGTTGCCTCAACTCATTTTGTCTAAGAGACGTTGTTAGCTGCACGAGCCGCTTGGACGGTAGCTTTTTTCTGTCTAGCAGCTGCTCGCGCCCCCTCGCTTGTGGTTATTTCTTTTCCGTGAAAAACACCTACGCTCCTGCAGGTGCAGCTGACATTACTTCACGTGAGGGCGAGATAATAGGGGCGGAGTAATCGTGGCCAGCTATCGGTGGCGGCTACTCTGACGTGAGCAGACCCGTTACATGTCAGTCGGACGCCGCAGTAGTAAGCGATGTTATCATCGACTCGCAACCGCTGTTGCTTTTGCTTCTCTCTTTACAAGCGCCGCGTCGATTGCAGCTAATGTTGGCGCAGCAGGGAAGTGTGTTCCTGTCCAGTTAGCGGCAGCTCTTCTGCGTCGTATACGTGTAATGCATGTACATTTCTCAATAGTTAGCACTTACTTCCAGCAGAATATAGAACTGCGTTTTCTCCCTGCGAAATCGACATTTCTTTCGTTATTGTTATTTCAGTCTTCTCGTACACTACAGAATGGACCGATGTAGGACAGATGGGACCGCTCTTCAATCAAGCTTACTAACATTATAAAAACATAACCAGAATAATTAATTAATTAATTTAACCTCCCTCTTCCCCTCCCCCCCCCCCCCCTCTCTCTCTCTCTCTCTCTCTCTCTCTCTCACACACACACACACACACACACACACACACACACACACAAGATAACTGAACAAATATCAAACCAGAAACACAAGACACAAACAAAAGACGTAAGATAAACGCACAGCGACAATTGGCAACACGCTATGAAAAGTGGAAGTGAAATGTAATAAATGTGGGTGGAAAAAGTCGAAAATCGGTCGTCTGGAGTAAGGCAGCCAAGTAAATGCACCTCCAGGACAACACACATGGTGTGTCAACATAAGAAATTGTCAGTAACATCAGACGATAATTTAACCACATGAAACATGTGCTGCAAAAGTTCTTTCTAACATGAAAAACAAAGAGTGACATGACAAAAAGTAGCACACTGACACCTTTGTAATTACTAGATGGTGCATTTAAAACATGTATCACGGGCCGCTGAAGTTACTTGATAAACAAAAGAAGTGAAACGCGTGTGGCAAATAATAAACTGCTTTTAATTTAGTTGCAAATTCGGAAAATGCCATTATTAACAATAAAAACAGGTTTTAATTTTTCAAGTGCTGACAAAAATGTCATATATAATAATATTGCTAAAATAACTACGCGTTATTAACTAACATTTTATTCTTTGTGGGTTAGATGAATGTAGCTTCACCGTTACAGTATTTTTCGATAAAATTAATCTGTCTCCAATCATTGTATTTAGATGATCTTCACGTTTCAGAATTAATACCCTACTGTAAAAGATTTTGAGGGTTGTATTTACTTTAGACTTTGACCTGGCTATTATGAAACAGTGTATCGGCCGCGCGGGCTAGCCGTGCGGTCTCGGGAGCCTTGTCCCGGTCCGTGCGGCTCCCCCCCCCCCCCCCCCGCCCCCCTCCCCCGTCAGACGTTCGAGTCCTCCCTCAGGCACGGGTGTGTCTGTTGTCCATAGCGTAAGTTAAAGTTAGATTAAATAGTGTGTAGGCTTAGGGACCGATGATCTCAGCAGTCCCATAAGACCTTACCACAAATTTCCAAATAGCGTATCAGATAAAGTTTAGCGCAAACGCATTGGCAACTATAATAAAAATAATTATCTTCCTAAAACCATAAAAAAATTGTCGTTTGCAGTTTTCGCGATTTCTGATAACCTGTAAGTAATAAACAAAAGTTACTGGAACGGTTTTTACTATTAACTGCTTCTACTTTACACTAAATTGATTGTGCTTTTACGATCTAAATGTTGAATAACTGGATTTTTCGAAATTTCGCCTATAGCCTTTTAATAATGGATGAAAAAGATAATTTCGATTTCTCCCCTCGCTACTGCAAACTTGAGAGATGCTACTCTTGTCGTAAACAGCTAGGTCGAATCCAGCACGTGGGCGATATTACCAAAGCCAGTATTGGGTCGGCACCGGATTGACAGTTGGTAACAGGAATTTCGTGATCACCAGACTTTGCTCAAAATTATTGGGTTACATCCCAAACCGCATTACAGTGTCTCATGGACACACCTATGCTGAGCCATCAAGTTCGACTTCCTCCCTCCCCCCCCCCCCCCCCCTCCCCCAGATGGCGTTTAGAACCTCACAACGTTCCTCCTCCTTCTCCCTTTCTGTCATCCTTAAAACCAGCAACACACACGCCTCTATACACTGGACAAGCATTCATGACTATCATCGACACTATAACACATGCATAGTGGTAGGTTGGCAGTAGGAAAGCACCTTCCCTAGACCTTGCTCTGGACAGCAATGTAGAATTCTCAGATGTGTCTCCACGCTGACTATCGCAGTGACTTTGACAATGATGCAGATGAGTAATGACAATACACTGATTTTATGTCAAAGTTGTGCACCTGTGGTATTTAGAATGTGGGAAAAATTGAGGCTGGGATGTAGAGCAGCTGCGGAGTTAATGTTTGGAATCGAAATGTGGATGTCATCGACTCTTTAGATGGTGAGAGTATAGACAATTTATGTTTTATATTACGAAGGAAACACTTTCTAATGTTTTGCAAAATTGTATTTATTTAATCACAAACAGGGTTTCGACTTCTTGTGCCGTATTAAGGTGACAATTGAACATCGCTGACACAGATAAAATGACGTGCGACTCACACACGTACTATTGACACAGAAGACAACTAATATGATGACGAGTGGAGTACTTACATGGGAAGTATTACTGTTGTTTGTGCAGTAATAGTCACGTTAACTGAAAATGGAACCAAAATATTTTATGTGGGGATAGACTTAACAACTGATGAGAAAATGAATTTAAATTTACAAGTTCAATCTAGTACATGTAACTAAATCATAATTTAACAGAGGGTAAAAGGTTCAAATGGTACAAATGGCTCTGAGCACTACGGGACTCAACCTAACTAACCTAAGTAACCTAAGGACATCACACACATCAATGCCCGAGGCAGGATTCGAACCTGCGACCGTAGCCGTCGCGCCGTTTCAGACTGGAGTGCCTAGAACCGCTAGGCCACACCGGCCGGTGGGGTAAAAGGAAATTGAGTTTAGTGATTAAATACTAAGCTGGCATTCTGTATCATATATTTGTTGGTTCCATGTATTTCCAGTAGGGTCAATTTCCTGTTCCTCTTAACAGAACGTAGAGCTTGACATTCTACATGATATAAGTGGTTTCCTACTACAAGATGATCGGCAAAAATTAAATATGAGACAGTGAAACCTATCTTGAATTTAAACTACAATACTGTCACTTGTCCTAATATTCCAGAGCTGTAAGTGACGCTCATCAACGTAGTGTGAGCAGAATGCAAACACCGCGGCTCCCTGGTCTGAAATTCAGCATTACGATGTGCCAACGACTCGAACGTTGGGCTGCAGAGACTCCCACGTGAGCTGTTGCCACTGTCACCTGTCTGCATCTGATATTTTCTAGGTCTCTAAAAAGCAGCTTCCTTCTTTCTTCCCGCCTACAAAACGAGTCGACCGATCTTCTTAAAAGATACGACACCCCGCGAATAGCATGATTGTTTCTTTTTTAAAATATCTTGCCAAGAAATTGTGAAATGTCAACAAGTTAGTGCACTGAATTTCTTCGCGTCTTTTGTGTCCCCCTGATGTCACTTCGAACACACCAACTGGTGCTTATTCTGTCACGAGCTAGGCTCGCATTACAGGTCATGTGAAAACGTTAATAAACAGTCGACGAAACCAGTGTCCAACTTTAACATCTGAAGCAGATCAGAGATATTTTTTCACGCCCTTAAAAAATCAGGAGACGTATAAATGCTCAAGTATTCCTTTCAACAAGCTCCTAGCGCCTACCATCCGCTGAGAGAGTTCTGTCTTCTGGAACGAACGTTTTCTTACCTTGACTGCCCCGCAGACCGTGCCGCAAAGCAGGCAGTGGCCTCTTCGGCTGCTACCTGGCGAAACGTCTTCCATCCCCGACGTGGGCAGTCCACTATAGCTGCACTTCTTCTTCCTATGTTTCTGTGAGTGACCGTCAGTCCTACGGCTCCCGGTGATTCATTTCACCGCACTCGTCACTTCTGGAGCTCGTCCTTAAAGCAAATTGGCATGCCCAGTACCATACTAGATTACAGAAAGTTAACAAGAAGAAGTGAAATTAGCTCATAGCATCCCCGTGATAACATTGCATCCGTTAAACTAATTTATCTCCCCTCCAGTTGCGTAAGTAATGAAAGGAGGCGAGCCAAAAGGCTTGTCAACTTTCAGTTTTCCTCACTCAGCGCGAGCATGGAATAGGGTAGAAAATAACTAGTTTCTGGGTCACGGGGCTGTCGCCTAAACGCCTTAAGAATCTCGCCTGTGGCACTCCTGTACAGAATGATGGAACTTTCTGCACCTCTCAGGTATAGCAGTGCTCATGAGGTCAGAGTGAAAGTAAAACAACGGGAGACGATGTGGGTAACTTTAGGAGCAATTGCAGTCACAGCATACAGAGAAATATGTGAAATGAAAAGAGATATCTAGACAGCTTGGTTGTACAGTAAGGTCAATAAAGACTCATTGACTCGTGTACCAGTCTGTCACACAGTTTTCGTCTGTGAGAAAGTTTCTGGATCTTGTCTCTTCTAACCATTCTGCTCTTGGTCCGACTATAGGGATACACGTAGCATCAGAAAACTTTGTCGCGAGACAGAAATGGAAAGGAGGTCTGGATTACTTCCACAACTAAAAATCATAGCTTTGTTACCGATGCAGCTAATACGACTCATCGCTTTAATTCGCCAGTAAAACTGGTGGAGTCGAATCGAGTGTGGACAGGAGTGGGAAGTTGCAGAAAGATTCTGGAGGGGTGGGCCTACAAAATGACTGTGGATAGGAAGCACCGAGGAACTTCTGTTAAGTGAAAGACATAAATGGAATGACATTCATCAATGCTACTAGCATGGTTTGGCAGAAAGACAATGCACCTACAGAAGGAAATAACCACGCAAGATATGTTCGACGCACTCTTCGCCACTTCCTGTACAGCGGCTTGTGGAGTAATGTTCAACGACGGTGGGATAAATGGGATAGCAGGTATAGCATTTGTATAGGTGGGGAAAAGGTGTGTATAAAGTAAGGCAGTGTGGAGGGTTTTGTAGAGTTTTGGGAGTACGGAATTTTAAGAATATATATCGCGACATTTCCTCCCGCCGGGAGGCGGTTCGGAGATGTGACGCAGAAACTGGTGAACAGCAACGGAAGACAAAAAGTTGTTGCCCGTTTGCTGTGCAAAGGCTGACGACGATAACGCTTTTCATCGCCTTGAATAGCTTTTCATATGCGCTTCCCAACCTATGACTTACTCGAAATTTTAGTTCATTTTTTAAAACATTTCTCTTGTTACTGAGATATATTACCGTCAAATTCCATTGGAACGGTTTTCATTGCTTCCTTACCCTATTACTTATATTCACCATTTTCAGATAAACAGTTGGTACTGCAGTTTGTTTTAAAATACTGAGTTCTTTACATATTTCAATGTTGGCCAAGGATAAACGAAACAGACGGCGTTTTATATCGTGGCAGGAAGTTCCGTGCATAAAGGTTTCCTGAAAATAGAAAACTGATGTTTGTTTTTAACTTTCGTAACTGCAAGAAGTGTCGTTTTTGGCTGATGCTATTTCCTGAACATATGCGTTAAACTTATGAGTGTCAACTTCTGTCTGTAATAAAATATCGTCGACGGAAAGTATTTTTTCTTTTAGCTGTGGAAACGTGGCAAGAATTTTGTGTATAAATTGGTATATTTTTTGATTATCTAAAGCAGCGATCATCAAACTACGGCCCGCCGACGGTGCATGAATTGCTTGTTAAACGTGTGAAACATGAAACGTTCTGATGCAATTTAAATTTGTATATTATATTTAGAACAGTAGGAGATCTTCACATGCGCGGAGACCTATGGGCTGCTACGTGCCTTAAATGCACTGTGTTCAATGTTCAGGACTCAGCTGGAAGATTTGCATATTCCGGGTGCTCTGTTAATACACTGCAACAGATTGAGGTATTTCTTGCGTACTGAAGTCCGTCTTTTGTACTGTAAACTTGATTCAGGTACATGGATTTAGTTACCTCCAAGCTTTTCTTGAAGAAAGTGATTGTGAATTCTGTGACATGAGTTATCACACAGAAGTAAAGTTGCTCAGGTGCGGCAAATTCGTGTTTCGTTTTTACGAGCTCTGAAACGAAATAGATGTTTTCCCACTGAGAAAGGTGGAGCAGATCCACAGCTGTTGGGTTCTAACCGGCTGTCGAAGTTGTCAATTTTGTTCGACACCACATCCCAGGTGAACGAACGGAACTTGTAGCTTCGGGAAACGGATAATCTCGTTTTGTGATCTCTACAGAATCATCAAAGGATATCAGACAAAGCTATTGTTGTTTGAAACACAACTGGAAGGAGAAAAGTTTCCTCATTTTCAATACGTTAACGAATTTTATGCTACAGTTCCCGAAGAAGTCAACCTTAATTTTTCGAAAGAAGTTATTCGTGACTTGAAGACCAGGACTGGTCAGGACTGATAGTGACATTATTCTGTTCCAGAATGCGTTTCATTGTAACCTTGACAATATACCAGTTGAACTACAGTTGGAGCTCACAGATTTGCAAGCAAATGATTTGTTGAATGAGAAGCACAGTGTAGGAAAACTTATTGAATTTTACAGCTGCTTATTTCAAGTTGAGTTTCCGAAACTGAATAAATTTGCCGCTGCAATGGCATCGGTATTTGGAATAACTCACGTTTGTAAGCAAACGTTTTCGTAAATGAGGTATGTTAAGTGAGCACATCGAACGAGGTTGGCGGATGAACATTTGAGAGCACTTCTCTTGAATAGAAGCGGCAATACCATACCAGCACTGACAATATCTTGAAAGCCAAACATCTGTTTCAAAAATACGAGTATCAATAACGGTTTTTGCTGCTTCTTTGTGAGATTCAGATATTTGCATGCTAGGTCTGATGTAAATATCTATTTGTTAAAGGCGCTTCTGTGATAACTATTTCAGTAAGTAAATGCGTTGGCTACATGTTGGCTAACCATGATTAACTCGAAAATGCTGAAGTTAGTTTCTCAGATCTTTCGTTCTACCTTGCAAATATTCTATACGATAATGGAGCGGTCCACGCTCGTTATTCTGTCAGCCATCCGGCATTCTGTGAAAAAAGTTTGACGACTTCTGGTCTTAAATTACCTCCATAGATTTTCGGCATCTTGTATTGTCACTTACCCGTTTCTTTTTGAACAATTAAAATAATTGCTTTGACGTCTTTGGTTCTACCGGGCGATCAAAAAGTCAGTATAAATTTTAAAAACTGAATAAATCATGGAATAATGTAGATGGCTCAAATGGCTCTGAACACTATGGGACTTAACATCTATAGTCATCAGTCCCCTAGAACTTAGAACTACTTAAACGTAACTAACCTAAGGACGCCACACAACACCCAGCCATCACGAGGCAGAGAAAATCCCTGACCCCGCCGGGAATCGAACCCGGGAACACGGACGTGGGAAGCGAGAACGCTACCGCACGACCACGAGACGCGGGCAATAATTTAGATAGAGAGGTACAAATTTACACACATGCTTGGAATGACTTGGGGTTTTATTAGAACCAAAAAAATACAAACGTTCAAAAAATGTCCGACCTATGGCGCTTCATCTGAAAAGAATAGCAATAATTAGCATAACAAAGTAAGACAAAGGAAAGATGAAGTTCTTTACATGAAATGCTCAATATGTTCACCATCATTCGTCAAAAATAGCTGTAGTCGAGGAATAATGTTGTGAACAACACTGTAAAACATGTGTGGAGTTATGGTGAGGCATTGGCGTCGGATGTTGTCTTTCAGCATCCCTAGAGATGTCGGTCGATCACGATACACTTGCGACTTCAGGTAACCACAAAGCCAATAATAGTACGGACTGAGGTCTGGGGATCTGGGAGGCCAAGCATGACGAAAGTGAGGGCTGAGCACACGATCATCACCAAACGACGCGCGCAAGAGATCTTTCACGCGTCTAGCAATATGGGGTGGAGCGCCATCCTACATAAACATCGTACGTTCCAGCAGGTGTTTATCAGCCAAGTTGGGGATGATGCTATTCTGTAACATATCGGCATACCTCTCACCCGTCACGGTAGCAGCTTTGCTGTCCAGCGCCATCTGTCGGACATTTTGTGAACTTTTTTTGTTTTAATAAAACCCCATTTTATTCCAAGCATGTGTGTCAATTTTTACCTCTCTATCTATATTATTCCGTGGTTTATTAAGTTTTCAAATTTATGCTGACTTTTTGGTCACCCTGCACTTCATTTTATTTTTGTAACAACATGAACAAAGTTGTAGTCCAAGAACATTTTTTGCCTAAATGCAGGTTTTTTACGTAACTGTACAGACTTATTTGTCCAGTTTGTGATATAAAAGGCTTTCTGTATTGCGACTGACATCTCAGTTTGCGCTGAACACTACCACCGTTCACATTGTGTGTATCCCGACTCTGTAGCTTGGTTTACAATACAAGCTAATTTCGTTTATTTTTATTGGCGATGGCACTTTGCCTAAATAATATTAGGACGATAATCCAAGGTTTGGATTTGTTTTAATCATATATGCCTCATCACATTTTTAAGCTTATTTAGAGCTTTTTGCTATTTAATGCTTTAGTGGTGTTTCACGACTCATCGTGCGCAAGACAGAGATTGTCCAGAAGCAGCTGTATTTGGTTCCCCTCCGTCCTGACATCCGGGCCAGTTTCGCCGGCGGCTGGAGCGGGTGGCCTATGGTGCCGGCGCCGCACTTGCCGCAGAGCGTGCGTCGAGCGAACAGGCAAGCAGCTAAGCGGAGGCTGTGACGGGCATAACGGGACGCTGTGTGCCACTACCGGAACACGGCAGCTGCCGCAGGGGCTGCGCGCCGACACGTTCCCAGCGTGCAGCTCTGCTGGACACGCACCGGTGCGCCTGGAAGCGTAGCCTAGCGTGCCGGCAATCTGCCCGCCTCCAGCACGCGGCCGCCTCCAGTGCCGAGTAAACGCGCTGCAAAGCTTTCCGCTTCGTCAGAGCTCCAACAGCCAGCACGGCGATGGCCGCAGGTGCGAAATGGTCGTAACAGTAAGCAGTAAATCCTCCTGTAACTGGGTCGCACTCCGCACTACCCACTGCGATAGGTGGCGCACGATTGTTTACTTATTCATCTCATCGCTCGGATCAAAATGGTTGGTTCAAATGGCTCTGAGCACTATGGGACTCAACTGCTGTGGTCATCAGTCCCCTAGAACTTAGAACTACTTAAACCTAACTAACCTAAGGACATCACACACATCCATGCCCGAGGCAGGATTCGAACCTGCGACCGTGACAGTCGCACAGTTACGGACTGCGCGCTTAGAACCGCGAGACCACCGTGGCCGGCGCTCGGATCACAAAGGCAAACTTTTAAAGCCGGGTTTATCCTAGGAGCAAGAGCGCGCAGTACGTAATGCGCCCGGATCAGTGCGTCGTGCCTTCCACAGTGACAAAACAGTGAATCTGTCTTTAGACAGAGCGCAGTCTCAGCAAGACAAGTTCCCACCCAGTCGATGAAACCTAGAATACTGTGTGCATGATTTGTGGCAGTGACAGACAAAACAGCCGTAACAGACCACCTGTTCTGACGAGTCTAATGCGTTGTACTCTGCGTTCTAGCGAAGCTAGATGGTGCACAAAAAATCCAAACAGCTGGAAGTTTTGTAGAAGTGTTTTTGTTAGGCTTCCTACATGGTTCCGAGGGCGATGAATAAGGATTTTCTAACTCCTACCAAAATTTCGGCCTATAAATTGGTCAAAAATGGAAAAAAACCTCAAAAAAGGAGGTTCCCGGTGTTTCGCTTATAATTCCTAAACGACATAGTTTTCGGTAAAATTGACTATTTATAAAAATAAAGAGCATAAAATTTCCCACAAAATAGTTCTCACTGACTTTTTTCGTCAGACCAACTGTATCACGTGTAGCGCGTATTGACGTTAGCGCGATTGCAAAGCTGAGGAGATCTATCTCAGAACCTTCCCCACGCCCTTACCGTACTTGTTGCACATCCACTGTCGAATTTCATGCTCCAGTAGTATCAAGATGTTATTGGAGTGGTTGGTAGTTGATACTTGTCGTGGTGGAGGGGTGAGATGTCAACGACCTCCATCATCCTAAGAGGGCGAAGGCCGTTCGTTTATGTTAGTCTCCTGTGCCGGCAGTTGTTTACCAAATCGCCCTCGGATGGTTGTTTAGAGCATATTTCGGTCAATAAATTCGGTTTAAGTGTGTAAAACGTTGTACATAATGAATTCAAGTAAGACCTGTGTTCTATGTGATTATGTACTGGATGATGGGGGAAAAGTGTCATCACTTAGGCCCGAAAGGGCTTGAAGAATATTCTTGAAACAAGTAAGGAAGAGGACGGGGAGGGGGGAGGGGGGGGGGGGTAGCTGCCCTTCTGAAGGGCAAAATTCTGATTAAGGTTCGTGAACGATATCGAAGAAAGTACACGAACGAAAAATTAATGGCTGTGGAGATTAAGAGGGTTGCCGCCGGAAAGAAACTCAATCTGATCAACCGGATTTTGATTTCAAAACCAACTACTTTTTGTTTGGGTCAACAACTACGCCAGAATTTCTGTCTCAGCAAGACAAGTTCCCATCCAGTAGATGAAACCTAGAATACTGTGCGCATGGTTTGTGTCAGTGACAGACAAACCAGTGAATCAGGACGCTCAATAACACGTCGGGTTGCACCAGTTCCCTACTTGGTTGCAGCAAATGCTCAGTCCTGCACGGCAGTCTAAAGAAAGAAAAATAGCAGTGAGGTCCGCAACAAACACTGATTGTACTATGCTGCAAATTTTCAACTAACCCAGTGAAAATAATGAGTGTCAATTTTCCCTTCGGCAGTTAACAGACCACCTCGATCGTGACTACCATCCCGATGCCAAGACTGTGTATGGAAGAATGGAAGTGATACACTGGCAGCCTCGTCTACGAAGAAATCAACCTTTGCTTGTTGCAAAAACACTGAGTACATAATTCTTACAGATAGTTCGTATCATTCAAATAGATCGTCTCCAGAAGAAGAGCGTCGACATGCGGTTGAAACAGTATCAGATATTCTTGTTGAAGATCTCCGATCGCAGTTTCACCATACATCGAAATATCCCGCTTCAGAGCAGTTTCTCACAGAGAATAAGGTCTTCATACCTGATACTGTCCAAAATTTCGTTACTCGACTAGTGGTGAAGAAGAAGCGAGTAAACATGAATTCATGAAAGACCCAAATCTTCCATATTGTCATTGCAAGCTGACATATTCGTTTATAAGACGTATGGCTCTCCGAAACTGGTTGATTTAGGGTCTGCATTGGGACACATAGTTTCCTATAAGGAATCAGAACCTTTTGAGGTGTTAGCAACGATGGAAAAGGGAATGGGATTTGATCCATGAGCGTTTTCGGCAATGCTGACTACAAAACCCAAACTCTTAATGGAAACAAAAGTTCCAGTGCAACGAGTGGAATCCTGTGTACTACACCACACGAAGGTGAGCCATATTTCACGCTCCTGTAATTATAATTATCCACTGTGAAATCTTGCGATCTCATTATAGCTGGTATTAACTGAAATTAGTCATCTACTGTCTTCTTAGTTGTAACATACCTACATATATGTTCTAATTTGCTGATGAATCAACTAAGATGGGGGCAGTGGTGTTCGAAACATGGAGGGGATGAAAGTTCTTTGAAATTTATTGAAAATTGTTGTGCGAATCTTTTTATTGTGCCTATCGCGGCTCAGTATCTCCGCTATATGGTGAGTAGCAACTTTCGTTCTCTCGTATTGTTTAAAATTGTTACATTATTCCTATTAAAAATATTATCTTCTCACGCAAATTCTAGAAGTTTGTAACGAGAATTTTGGAACAACCTGTATAGTGTTATGATATTATTGTTGTTACCAAATGCAAACTAAAGCGTAATTATTATGCCATTTACATAAGCTATTTAAATACTTTTAAATGTAGGAGTGGCAAAATATTTAATTTTGTTGTTTGAATGAGCATCATAGCGGACCGAGAAATTGGCGCCTGAAATTATGCTAACTTCAACATGCACTACACGCCATACGGTTTGTCTGACGACAAAAGACACTGGAACCTATTTTGTGTTAGCCGGCCGTTGTGGCCGAGGGGTTCTAGGCTCTTCAGTCTGGAACCGCGTGACCGCTACGGTCGCAAGGTTCGAATCCTGCCTCGGGCATGGATGTGTGTGCTGTCCTTAGGTTGGTTAGCTTTAATTAGTTCTAAGTTCTAGGGGACTGATGTCCTCAGAAGTTAAGTCCCATAGTGCTCACAGCCATTTGAACCATTTGAACCTATTTTGTGGAAAATTTTGTGTTCGTTTTTTTCACAACTGGTCAGCTCTGTCGGAAAATGCGTCGAAACAGAATGTTAAGCGAAAAACCCAAAAAGTCAAATTTTTTCGTAGTTTTTCCATTTTCGACCCACTTCCAGGCCGAATTTGGTGGTACTTGGAAAATTCGATTCCAGCACCCTCGAAAACATATAGAAAACTTAAATGAAAAAGTCCCACAAAACCTTCCTCTAACAAACACCATTTGACAGGACTATGAAGTACGTCTAAAAAATGGATACGAAGTGCGCTAAAAAGCTACAAGGGCATTTCGGTGCCGAGGAAAATCAGCTGTTAATTGAGGCATTGTCAAAAACATACTGGTGACTGTTTTTCTGAACTTCGCGTAATTCTGGAGCAAATAACCCTATTCGTCAACGTCGATTTTACATTTAGTTATCTAGGAGTTTCCGTTTCTCCCACGTGACCCACAACACTGTACAGTACAAGGTGGTCAGAAACAGTCGGAAAAGCTTTTAAGGGTGATGTAGGACAGGTTGCGCTGAGAAATAATTTTAAAGAAAAAAATCAGTATGTTTCCCAGTTCTGTGTTAATTAGCATCGAAGTTAGCTAATCACGCCATTGCGCGCGCAAATTCAAGCGGCTTACCATACACACTTAGTGTCAGTGGTTCTCATAGTGTAGAGGATAGCACACGAGACTGCTCAGTCTTTGGTGCGGGTTCGAACCTTACTACCGTCTCATGTCCAATTTTTGTTTCGCTCTCTTGTTTGTTTTAGGAAACCAAAGGAAAAACACGTTTGTCGACGCCGTTTCCGTCGGGCCACTTAAATTTTCGCATGCAACAGCCTGAATGGCCAACCTTAATGCTAATTAACACGGACACCGTGCAACGTATCGAAGTTTTTCTAAACAGTTACGTCTCAGCCCCACCATATCCTGCAACACCCTTACAAGCTTCTCCGACCGACCGCCCTGTATATTAACACTTTTAAAAAAATGCTGCTTACCTGTCGTCGCAAAACGCCCTGTCCTCCTCCTAATGAAAACCAGAGTAAGCTGGTCTACAGATTTCATCAACAGACTAATGAATTTAAGTTTCCGATTGGTGCACTCTTTGTGACTATCTGCAGTACTGTCACAAGAGTGACCTTTCCTTGCTGCCAGTGTGGGGAGGTTGTGGTGTGTGGCTTTCACACAAGGTGTTGTTCTGTTAAAACTCATGACGCACGCTTATCACGCAGACATCTCACCACTTACATCACTGTTGTTGTTTTACTCAGCAATTTTAACACTAATTTGACTTTTCCTGTGATTGCCTGTTCATCTGCCCATTATTACTGCAACCTGCAGCCATTTAAGCATGCTTACTGTATTCATCCATTGGTCTCTCTCTGCAATTTTTACTACTTCTGCCGCTCTCTTCACACACACAAACACACACTCATATTTCATATCATTCAAATGGTTCAAATGGCTCTGAGAACTATGCGACTTAACTTCTCAGGTCATCAGTCGCCTAGAACTTAGAACTAATTAAACCTAACTAACCTAAGGACATCACACACATCCATGCCCGAGGCAGGATTCGAACCTGCGACCGTAGCAGTCGCGTTTCATATCATTACCAAATGGACAATTCCTTCGTGTCTCAGAATGTCTCCCATGAATCAACCTTTATTTTCGTTTGATTCTGTGCTAAATTTCTTTGTTCCCCAGTTCGGTTCAGTCCCTCCTCATAAATTATGGACTAGTTTTATCTTCAGCATTCTTCCCGAGCATCACGTTTCGAAAGATGCTATTCTCTTCGTGTCTGGACTGTTTATTGTTCACGTTTCGCTTCACTACAAGACTACACACCTCAAAGAAATACTTTCAGAAAAACCGCCTAACAAATTCCTATTCGATGTATACTTATTTCTCTTTTTCGGAAATACTTAACTTGCTGTTACCAGTCTGCAGTGAATATACTCTCTACTTCAGCGATCGGCAGCTATTTTGCTGTCCTGTAGTTTCTCAATTCCTAATTTAATTCTCTTTTGTTTATATTCATCTTACAACGTCTTTTCAAGACTATTCTCATTCCGGGCTACTGATCTATCAAGTCCTGTGCTGTCTCTGGCAGAAGAGCAATGTTATCGGCAAACCTTAACGTGTTTATTTCCTCTCCCCTAACCTTAATTCCTCGTACAAATTTTTACTTGGTTTCCTTCACTGCCTGCTCAAAGCACCGTTTGTATAACATCTGGGATAGGATACAAACGTGCCTCCCTGTCATGTCTGTGGACTCTTACAACTGCAGTCTGGTTTCTATACAACTTTTAGATAACCCTTTCTGTCGCGTTTGTGGTATCTGACGGACTAATAACCTCGTCGTTAAGTCCCATTACCCCACATTCATTCAGTACCGTAAGAAGCGACGAGCAAAACGGAGACGAACCGAAGCAAACGGAGCAGTCGGTCACTAGACCGCAAGTAGAGCTGCTCAGCCAATGCGGACCTACCGGCTAGTCCTCATAGAACAGGTAATTCCGGTACTGTCGTGGGAGTCGATGGGAAGACGGATGAGGCGCTCACTGATGTTTTCGAGTATATTTAATATGACACATAGAGAGCTTTTGAACTTGTATTGTGATAGTAATGCAAAAAGAAATTATATTTAGATCTGTTAATACGAGGATCAGATGGGCGACATTTTTGAATAGAAAATTTAAAAACTTCGTTTATCAAGGGAAATAATAATTATTCATGAGCTACTTCATTTTTCAATGACACGAAAATCGTTTTCAGTATACAGAGTGTACCAGAAAAGTTGTGACAAACTTTGAGGGGTTGTAGAGAGCGTCTTGAGGAACAAATCAAGCATACGAACCCGTGCCTGGAAACGTCATCCAACAAAACTACAGAGGGGCGAAGTTATAGGCGCCAGCGCCTACCACTAGGCCACCCCTTCGGCAGCAAACATGACTGTGCGCTGACAGACTACGGGCGGAACGTCTCAATATACTGTTTGTCATTCAGCGATCGCGACTGATTGCCACTATCGCAAGTGGAGAACGTGCAGCTAGCTGATCCGTGGAAAGATCTCCTATGAATGAATTGCTCTGCAGCCTCGGTGCAAGACGGTTTCAGACATGGGATCCATCTGCATTTCATTGTTATTCTGCATCCCTCTAAAATCTCCAATGGTTATCGGGATACAGGAGAAAAATAAACTGCAGAGGAAACATGTCTCGAAAACCGTCATCCACCAAGGAAAGGAAGAATTCATTTATAAGAGACAAGTCCTGTCTACACAGCAGCTAGCGCCATCTTCTCCATTGGCGACCACTGAATAACAAACGACATTGTGATACGCCAACTTACAATGTCAGATCTTGTGCCAAAGGGTCGGTGTAGCGGCAGGCACTTCGACGGTCAGTAGCATCGTTGGATGGCGTTTCCGGGCACGGGTTCCTATCCTTAATTTCTTCCTTAAGGCAGCCTCTACAAACCCTCGAAGTACGTTGCAGCATTCCTGGGGCATCCTGTTTCTCTCAGAGTCATTTCTTTTTTTCTCCTAACCGATAAAAACATATGTTTCGTTCTTAATTCATTTGCTTTGCTATATATTATTTTAGTAGTTATTGTGTTCTGCTAACAGGAATACTTACAGTATTCCTGTTAGTTTAAATTTAGTTCCTATCCACAGAACTTACCACACATCCTTCTAGTCTCATCCTCCTAGGTAACAAAAACCGTATGTTCCACTAAAGTTCAAACCTATTTCTATAAACGTGGCGTGTTACTCGTAAGCATTAGAAGATAGCAACAGATTTTGAACATATTCCTTCTTCTGTGCATTTATCATACTAAAGAAGCACACATAGATAGACGTGAAAATTATGATTGTTTTTCCATGTAAATATTTCACAAATTTCTGAGAGAAGCAAAATGCAGTCAACTCTACTCACCCACAAAAAGTTTCCATATTTCATATTCAACCGGAGGAAGTCGGAAACTACTACACCTCCGGAAAACTCTTTTTGTGATAAGCACTGGCATACATGCAGATCAGAAAATACAGAGTACTGCATCTTTCACACACTTCACGGTGGTTTATATAATGTGGATGCAGATATATATTACAAACATAAAAAAGTCTGGTATCTATATTTTTTACAGTGTGTGCTTTGCAAGAGATCGGACAATACGGAACGAAAAGTGAATCGCTCAACTACACTTGGTACAGGCCTATCCGAATATGTCACATAGGTGTGAAAAACAGGTTCGTCACCTGTACGATAGATTGTATTTCAAAGCTATCACTGACTGCATTGTCGTTGGAGGCTAGACTTTCTCCTAATATGGGCATTTTGAGCAACCTGTAACTGGTACCTTAGAATCACTTCAGTTATTGATCAATAAATGTAATAATTTCAAGTCTCCGTATGTATTGTTTCTCAATAAATTTAGACTGAATAGGAAATCTGTCAAACATTGTTCTGAAAATAATTTATTGACCGGCACAGTCACACTAATTTCAAAACAAAATTGCCAATTTCGGGCTTCATCCGCCATGTTGAGATCATAAATGTAATGCCGTAGTTTGGTCGCACCCCTACGAAAATCACACTGCCAATGCTATATGAATGTGTTCTTTCAGCAAGACGGGTCTCTTGCCTTGCACATGCTAGTCGTCAGGTGACACATTACCTAAACTTAACATTTTCCGGAAGACAGATCGGCACGAATGATCACATCTCTTGGCCACCAATGCTCCGGACCCCTTACCCCTGTGGGTGTCAGCTTATGGTGATGCAGCTCAGCAGCAAAGCAGCGGGAGAAATCAAATCTCACCCAAGTGTGGTGCAAGGAAATTCGGTTATAGTAAACACATCATGCTTAATTTTGCATGACTGTGTCCCGCTGAATGAAATGCACCGAAACAAAACTACAAAACAAAATTTTCTTTATGAGACAGTGGAAGAAAATGAAGTTACTGAATGGTAGAAAAGAGCGCAGCATTCAAAAACTGTGTTGTGAAACTTACAGTAATCTTTACGGAAATCAGTTCTTGTTAAAAATACGTAAGGTGAAGCAAAAATGTCGCATTTTGTACCTCGATGAATACAGACGAAGTTACTGTATCCACTGTTATTTTCTACTGGCTTTATTTGTCTCATGGACGAAACAAAGGGGTCGTTTACCTCTAAAAGTAGTCCATGTAGTCCACGTTAAGTCTTAATATTTATGTAAAGGTAACAGTGGCAAAGAGAAATAAGCTAGATACTACATTTGGAGATTTACAATGGATACAATTCCATGCTTTAACTGAAAAAAGAAAGTATGGCGAATCTGCATATCCGTTCCCTGCAGAACTGCTCCGCCTCACTGAGCTAATGGGACAGCTCGGGCACAGTGCAGAGCTCGCCAAATCTTTTCTTGGGCAGTTACATCATCGTTTTTGTAAATCGCGCTTCTGTTTAACCTATTGGCGGCACTAGGTTTTGCTCGATACACTTTTGTCTTGAAATGAGATGAGGCATCTCATGCCGACCGACAAGTACGGTAATTTTTCTTCATCCGGTATAACTCTTTATTCAAATTAGTTAAAAGAATGGTAAAGGAGCGATGGAGCTGTAACTCTCGAGTGCAACCGATGTTTTGAGATAATTTTGCTTAGTCTCGTGTCAGCGATCAAGCTATCCCGAAACAAAAAAAAATCATGAAAGAATTTGCCTTTTTTCAAGCTCATAAACTACACACGAGCAAGCAATTCATCAAGAATGTTACATGATTATTTTCACACTTCTGAAATCAGTGTTTACAAAATCGTATTTCCAAAAAGCAACATCCTTTGCGCTTGCACTCTGTGTGCTGCTAGTTGTATCCAGTCTGCTCAGCACCATGACCAACATTCGACTCTCTCATTCGTTTCTCAATGAATGTACCACGGGCAACGATAATGCTACTAACAGCTGAAGATCAATTACTTGTAATCAGAATCTCTGTGACGTAACACATCGACTATTGAAGATTTCTGTTTGAAAAATATCCAGTGTACAGATATGAAGTATCACACGTCGAATAAAAAGAGAGCTCACATCACTTTCATTGAATATAAAAAATAAGGTAGCAGCCTTACGTCGTTACCACGAACAATGCAAAAGGGGATAACAACCAGCCGACCCCGTTTAGTTACAGGATAAGGGCAAAAGAAGAAGGAAAAGGAAGTACAGGGGATAGAGAAAGTAATCTGAACAGTGGTAGTAATGGGATGGTTGCGTTTGACAGTCAACAACGCAGGCAGGGCACGTGTCGCGCTGGACTGTGTGTGTTCTGTACGGACTAGGCACCAGTGGAGGTTGCTTACGTGTAGTGCACAGTTCGCATTTGCATTCAGAGGCCGAGGTCGACGTGCATTGAAAGACCTAACAGGGTTCCCTAGACGGCAAACTGTGAAGGCCCGAGTAGCTGGAGCATCGGTAACCAAAACAGCCAACTTATTGAATGTTTCAAGAGCAACTGTTTCCACAGTCATGACAACTTTTTGTACAAAAAACATGGAAAGACATTATCGTGTAAACGTAGTAATGGGCGCAAATCAAAACTAAATGACAGAGATCGCCGTACGCTAACATGAATTGTGTCTAAACAACACAAAAGTACGGCGATTAATGCGACTGCAGAGCCCTGTAGCCATCTTCGAGACCCCATATCTATTGGCACTGTCAGCCGAGAACTCCTTAAAGCGAATATTCATGGACAAACTCCTAAACTGAAACGATTGATCACAACAACCAGCGAAAAGAAGCGTTAAACAGGGTGTCAGGAGCATAAATCCTGGACGGCTGGTCAGTGGAAACACGTCAAATGGCCCAAAACGTCAACGTTTTCGTTATTTCCCACATCAGGTCGGGTTTAAGTCTGGAGAACGCCAAAAGAAGCCTAAAATCCTGATTGCTTGTTTCCAACGGCTAGGCGTCGGGTGGAAGTGTAATGGTGTGGGCAGACATATCACGGTATTCTGCTGGTCCCATTACTCGCAAAGCACGTGTAACAGCCAACGATTATGTGAACATTATAGATGATTCACACGTTGTTCCCCAAAAATGATGCCGTATTCCAGGACGTTAGTGCACCCATTCACACAGCCAGGACAGTACAACCGTGGTATGAGGAGCATGCAGCCGAACTTCAGCGTCTTCCCTGGCCAGCGCAGTCTCCCAACTTGAACATTATCGAACCCTTCTGGGCGGTATTATAGCACAGACTGTGGAGCACATATCCGCCTCCCTCGTCACTACAAGAGTTAGAAGAGGTTCTGATCTGGAGACTATACAGTCACTATATGCCAGTATTCCAAGAAGAATGGCAGCCGTATTATGGGCAAATGGTTGTGTCCAACCCATTATTAATAAACCATTCCCAAATAAGTGCAGGTGTTCACATTAATTTGCCTGTTACCCGTACAGAGGACGAGTGTGAAGCGAGCTCGTATGCGGGTTACTCGGATGGCGGCGCCGGGCGCTCCGATCCAAACCCGGATGGAAGAGCAGCACAGTAGGGAGGGAGAAGTGGCTGCCTGCGGATATCTGCCGGACACGGGCTGTGGCCAGCCTATCGGGGCAGCTTCCCCCAACAGCGTCCCATTAACTGGCTGTTCGTGAGTGAGACGGCTCCACCGTAATTTCACACGTCTTCCCCGCCGGTCCCCGTAATTGAAATAATATTCTCGATTAATGTGAGCGAGCGGCGAGGGGACTGCAGTGAGCGTGCACGGCAGCCAGCAGGCTCGCCTAACTTGGCCGTGTTCGCTCGCGCGCACGAGCGAGCAGGTAATGCGCGCCGCTTCCAGGAACTTCCGGCGCTTCCCGGAACACCGTCCGAGATAGCCAGCCGCTCGCCCGTGCTCCACTCACGAACACCGTACCTGCGCTCCATGAGATGCACTCGCACTTAACTGCAGTCTCGACGTCATGGCACGAAACAGAACTTTAAAACAGTCAACGATGCGTTTCGAATACCGTCTTTCACACTGAGCCAAAGCGCAACGTAACGGGACGTAGCAGGATGGGTCGTCAACGTTGTAGCTATCGGAAATAATTTTTTGTTTCCTATGCAGGTGAGGGGGGGGGGGGGGGGAGGAGAGGTGTTCTCTGCTAACATCGGAAGTTAACCTATTGTCGTTGCATTAATTCGTCGGCCGGGGTGGTAAAGCGGTTCTAGGCGCTTCAGTCCGGAGCCGCGCTGCTGCTGCAGTCGCAGGTTCGAATCCTGCCTCGGGCATGGATGTCTGTGATGTCCGTAGGTTAGTCAGGTTTAAGTAGTTCTAAATTCTAGGGGACTGATGACCTCAGAAGTTGAGTCCCATAGTGCTCAGAGCCATTTGAACGATTTAATGAGGAGGTATTGGATAAAATTGGCGAGAAGAGGAGTTTGTGGCACAACTTGACGAGAAGAAGGGACCGGTTGGTAGGACATGTTCTAGGGCATCAAGGGATCACCAATTTAGTATTGGAGGGCACCGTGGAGGGTAAAAATCGTAGAGGGAGACCACGAGGGGAATACACTAAACAGATTAAGAAGGATGTAGGTTGCAGTAGGTACTGGCAGATGAAGAACCTTGCACAGGATAGAGTAGCATGGAGAGTTGCATCAAGGCAGTCTCTGGACTGAAGACCGCAACAACAACAACATTTCACGAGTGTACCGTGAATATCAGGAACCCGGTAAAACCTCAAATCTCGGACATCGATGAGGCCGGAAAAAGATCCTGCAAGACAATCGTTCACCATGACAGAAGTGCAGCCCTTCCACAAACTGATAAAGATATCGATGCTGGGCCATCCCCAAGTGTCAGCTTTGCTAACCATTCAACGAAACATTATCGATATGGGCTTTAGGAACCGAAGGCCCACTCGTGTACCCTTCATGACTGCGCGACACAAAGCTTTACGCCTCGCCTCGCCTGGGCACCGTCAGCACATACTGTTGATAATAAATAATAAATGGCTCCAAGCACTATGGGACTTATGATCTGAGGTCACCAGTCCCCTAGACTTAGAACTACTTAATCCTAACTAAGCTAAGGACATCACACACATCTATGCCCGAGGCAGGATTCGAACCTGCGACCGTAGCAGCAGCGCGTTTATAGACTGAAGCTCCTAGAAGCGCTCGGCCATAGCGGCCGCCGGACTGTTGATGACTGGAAACATGTTGCCTGGTCGGACGACTCTCGTTTCAAATTGTATCGAGCAGATGGACGTGTACGGTTATGGAGACAATCTCACGAATCCATGGATCCTGCATGTCAGCAGAGGACTGTTCAAGCTGGGTGGAGGCTCTGTAATGGTGTGGGGTGTGTGCAGATGAATTGATATGGGACCCCTGATACGTATAGGTGCGACTCTGATCACCTGCATCCTTTCTTGTCGAATGTCCATTGGGAGGGACTTGGACAATTCCAGCAGGACAACGCGACTCCCCAGACGTCCAGAATCGCTACAGAGTGGCTCCACGATCTCTTTTAGAAGTTCAAACACTTGCTTTGGCCACCAAATTCCCCAGACATGAGCATAATTCAGCGTATCTGGGATGCCTTGCAACGTGTTGTTCAGAAGATATATCTACCCCCTCGTACTCTTACGGATTTATGGATAGCCGTGCACGATTGATGGTGTCAGTTCCTTCCAGCACTACTTCAGTCGAGTCCATACCACGTCATGGTGTGGCACTTCTGCGTGCTCACGGGGACCCTACGCGATATTACGCAGAGGTACCAGTCTCTTTGGCTCTTCAGTGTATTTGCATAGAGGGATGTCACGCTCGGAAAGTGTTTTGAAATGAAGACACTCTTAGTACAAGGAATGACAGCTCAGCTTCAACAAGAACAAATTTCAAGTTTGAGGTGCGATCGTTTTCAGAGGCAAGTAGTACAACAGAGGTTGGACAAAAATGTAGAAACACTGCGAGAAATGCAGGTTCCAACATAGACGCAGATGCTATACATGGTCTGACCACTAACGGATGATACCTGTGCAATGTCCTGAATAAACTTCTAATGTCTGTCGGGGTCAGAACACAGTTCTATCTAGTTGTGAGTGCGTCGTGTCGGAGCGAAGTGAATGCGAGCGTCGGCAAATTGTTGGTGCCCTTATGACGAGTGCTTCCGTAACCAAGATAGCCGAAGTTTTACGTGTTTCAAGAGGCACCACATTGAAGACATCCTGCATACATGGAAACCGGAGGAACATCATCCTCAAAGTCACAACGCGGACGAAAACGCGTTTTGAGTGATCGTGGCAGGAGAGGACTGTGATGAAAAATATGAGGCCGTCAGCTGTAAGAGGTAGTGCAGAACTGAATGTCGCACACAAAAACCCTCAAAACGGCTAACAACACGAAGGGAACTCCATAAACAGACAATTGCAGAACGTCTCGCTATTCCAGACTGCAGCGCCTAGAACCGCACGGCCACTCCGGCCGGAACCTCCTCATTAGTTATGTGATCTACCCATCACTGGTCGTATGGGAAAATCCCTACTTCATCGCTACCTCAGAGATGCTGTGTTCTACCGCTATGCGCCTACTACAACACCACGTTCAAATTCACTCAAATCTCGATGACCTGCCATTGTAGCAACAGTAACTGACCTAACAACTGCGCCAGACACTTGTTGTCTTATGTAGGCCTTGCCGACCGTAGCTCCGTATTCTGCCTGTTTACATATCTCTGTATTTGAATGCACATTTCTATACTAGTTTCTCTGGCTCTTCAGTGTACGACATGGCGCCGGCGTCGCCTCCATCGCCGGTGAGTCCTGTAGGCGCCCTCCAATCCCGTGCGTAATCGGATTGTCGGCAGGAAGCGTGCGCAGCCCGGCCTGAGACGGATCCTCTCCGTACTGCCGGCCTGAAAGCCTATCATTAAGTTCGCAACTCACAAACGTGGTGAGCTAGGGCAGGCGTTATTTTAAGTGAAAGTATTCCCGGCCGCGGCCGCAGCCCATCTGGAAGGCCACGGGCGGCGTGCGACCCGCCGGCGGCAGCCGCTCCTCAGGTGACGCCCCCTGCCAGCCCGCGGTTGCCATCTGCCGGCGATACCGGCATTATCTCACAGGCCGTGCGCAAAACCCGCTGTTTAATCCGTTGCGCACGTCTCATCAATCAAGCCCGCAATCTGTATTCTTCACATCCTATATACTGCGCCTTTTCATTTTAATGGTCTGTCTTAAACAAACATCGGTGTTTTCCCTTCTTTAATTGCCCTATCACAGCCGCATCGCATCACTTACGCTCTGGAACTCGAGAACGTAATTGCAGTAATATATTTCTGGCAACGAGAATTGGCCCTTTCGTACGAACCAGCGTTCTTTTTGCAATACAGTTGTGTAGGGAGTTGCGCTTTTTCCCACCTCTTCAGTGATGACTGTGCGTTATTATCGTATTTCCAGTGATGAGGTAGAAACAGAATAGTGTACCATCCCGGAGCTGCAACGGCAGGAGCAGACAATGAATCGAAAAAATCTGGCCAGGTGCGAGTAGGGTTACGTACAAACTTTATTATGAATATAGACAGTTCATCCATTCCGGAAATCGAGAAACCACCATTTTTGCCGGTTATCGAGTTAGATTCTGGCATGATATGGCTCCCAGGGATTTTAGTAATATAAATGAGGCATAATGTCCTGCAGGCGGTAGGCAACCAAGATTTTAGTAATTAGTAGTTCTCCATTCAGGCTGACTGGCTCTCAACGGTAAAAGTCAAACATTAGGCAAGGAATGACCTTGTTGCTTATATGAAGTGTTTCGGAATTTATGCATCATCAGATAACGAGATTGCTGCACGCAAATGTTTCAAGTTGTATGTGAAACAAGAGTTTACAGACTAATCTGATATTTGACTCTCACTGTTATGGCCATCATCAAAATGGCGGAAACCGAAATAAGTGACCACGGGATAGAAATGCCAGTGAAATTGATCGACAGAGGACAGTACACTGGACCTGACGGGAAACCAATGCCCGCCACACACGGCGAGAGTTTCTGCTGCTTATCTTCGTGCTTGCAAAATCCTAACCTTCGCCAGCAAGATTGCCGGATCTCTTCCAAAATTGAGAACGGTTGGAGCATTATTTGCTGAGCCCTTCAACGATCTCGGGATTCTGACGATCTAGCGCGCCAGTTGGATATAATTTGACAAGATATCCCTCAGAAGGACAGCCAATAACTCTGTCAATCAGTGCCAAGCCGAATAACTGCTTGCATAAGGGCCACAGGTAGACCAAAGTGTTACTGACTTGCTCAATCTGCCATCTTCTTTCTCTTTAACAAGTCATCCAATTTTTCTGATATTCTAATCATTTGTTTGTCTGTACACGTACATCACGTCTACCAATTTCGTCCCATTCAGATAATTCCTTCGCGATGTGCTTTTTTTTTTACGTCTTATAGTGTATGTAAATGATCTAGTGCATGGCGTCGGATGTTCCATGAAGATTTTCGTGGACAGTGGTATTGTCTAGAGACTTTTCTATGCACAACAGCATTATCTATGAATAGCCTATACTTGAATATTGCTCATCAGTCTGGGATCCATACGTGATAGAACTGATGGAGAAAATAGTAGAAGATCCAAAGAAGAGTAGCTCGTTTAGTTGCATTTTTATTTACTAACCACGAAAGTGTTATGGAGATACTGAACCAATTCCGGTGGCAGAGAGTCGTTTTGTATGGCGGTGTGGTAAGGGGAGGTTTACTATCTTTGGCCCGAAAAAAAGCATGTGCTTTGAGAATTTTTTTCTCGGGATGTGTTACAGACATCAATTTCAAATTTGGTCCAAATGTTTATTGATCCTTCCTCTACAAACTGGAACTCTTTCGACCGGAAATGTCGAAGAGCAAAGGCAAAAGTGCCGTCGGAACGAAACAAAATTTCGATGTAGACCTCCACGCGCGGTATGTCACAGGTCAGCCGGCTTGTCTGAAATCAAAACTGAGTTGACGTTAGCGAAGTATATAAGATTCTCTAGAAGTTGTACCTCGCTTAAATTATTTAGACCATACGAAATAAAATGGCGGCCATTTGGAAAAAGTAGGTTTTTTTCATCGATTTGTAGTAGATGGATCGGAATAAAAATGGTACAACTCCTAGACAATTTAGTTAGCTTCGTCGAAAACAAAGAATCATGCCAATCGGTGGAGTGTATTTGAAGTTACACTTCCGCGCCATGAAAAAAAGTCATTTCGAAAAAAAACGCGTTTGAAGTTTTGACTACATATAAATGCAATATTAAGCAACTTACGTTCAATCTGCTATTCCGGGTCCATAAACTCGTCCTTCCTCTTCCTCATAGAGGGTTTCTTCTCGACCTGGGCCATTCTGCGCTGCCCCAGAGCCGCTCGTACGGCCGGTGACAAGCGGTTTTCGGCCGCTTCAATCCAATGGTAGTCCGAATGTTTGGCGAAAGGCGTCGAATAGAGTCCCAGGGTGACAGCCATCTTTGTCCGGGTCTTCAGAATTGCTGAATACCCTTCTTTCAAGCTGCTCACTGCCAGGAAAGTCGCAATCTCCAGTCTTCGCACCAGAATGCAAATGCTTGGAAGCTAACTTCCACACACACGCGTTCAAACTTTCATTTGAATTTTGTGTGTTTCCTCCCAAGCACCGGTACAATAACTCGTCCTCCGAAAGAAAACAACTGTTGCGTGGAAAAGGCCGATTGCAAGCAGGTGCATTTTTTTGTTCAACCGCGAATAACAAACATTTCTGTTCCGTATTCGGGAAAACTGTTTCAGGGGTGGATTCTAAACACTTTTATGGATCCAAAAATGCAATGTAAAAAATCTATTTTTTAAACCAAAAGATAGTAAATCTCCCCTTAAAATTACGAGAGCGTTGTTAGTGGAGTCATCCAGTATATTGCTTCAACGTACGCACAGGTCGCTAAAAGACCACGACGATAAAATTACATTCGAGCTAAAACGGAGGTAATCATTCTTTCCACCCTCCGCCATATATTGAGGTGGGATGCGAAGTACAGGTTTAGATGTAGCAGACACCATTGTTTGCAGGATCAATTTTTGGTCTACAGCGAACTGTGCGCTTATCTGAAACAAACTGGCAGATTAAAACTGTACCTGGGAACTTTACCTTCTGCGGGCACGTGCTCTGCCGGCTGAATCGTGCTTTGATCGCATAGTGGGCAGTACACTTGCATCGAAATCGAAGCTCGCAAGTTGGAGTCCTCGTTTGGCACACAGTTTTCATCTAGAAAGAGGTTTCAGAGATCATTATCTGTAGTGGTGGAAGTAATAACTTTAACCGCTCGTAGGAACTGAGGGTTTGCAGAGCTGCCAAAGTAGCTGAGAAATAGCGACTGCCTTAGGCAGATATTCGGGTACTTTCCGTCGATAACATCATCGTCAGTTGTTTTATAAATTAACAAGTTTACTGCATGTTCTAAGTATGACTAAAATTATTGTTACATACATATTTTCCACGGTCCATCACATCGACAACTAGGTTCTTTTTTTTTTAGTGTTTATTTGACACTACAATAGTGAAGCCATGGTCACAGTGCATAAAATTTTTTTGTTTAAAAAGGGGTTTACATTACTGGTTTCAACGAACTACGTCGTCCTTTTCAGCTGTAAAACATCAGTTGGAAAATATTATAAAGGGAATTATGACCATACACCCTACAAAAACTAAGAGAATTAATGAAACCATGCAACCGAGGCAATGGCGGCACAACCAAGTCACTACAAGTTATGCCCTTGCTTTCCCGAACGTTCATTCGATGTCCTAGTATAGAATAGATAAAAACTACACCAGGGTAAAAATTGCCAAGATTTCTTGCATTGTGGCCTGCTCTGACACAACGATCGTATGGCTGATATAAATTCACAAGTAAGAAGTGTATCAACCACAGCAAGCTTCCATACGGAATGCAGCACATCACTTTGCTATGTGCCGAAAAAGGAATCTCAAAACACACTGCACTTTCATGTAGGACTCGTAGGTGCCGTTGAAATCGGTAATGTAAACCCGTGTTTAAACAAAAAGGTATGTACTGTGACTATGGTTGCACTATTGTAGTGCCAAATAAACATTTAAGTTATATTATGGTCGCACTCCTTACGACAATTATGTCTGAATGTAGGAACTAAAGTCTTTCCCTGGCTATCATGTTTAGCGCCACCTACGCTTCTCACGCTGACCCCCCTCCCCCACCTTCCCCTCCACCCTCTGGCGCTATTAGAACATACCAAAAGTCAACAAGCCATCTATCTACAGGTTCCTTAGCGTAGGAATACTAGAACAAAAATTTCGACAGGTATTTAAATCCATCCTGAGTAAATACCGCTCCGAAGAATTAATTTACAGTAAAAGGAAACATTGTGCAGTAAGAGACGCGCTGTGAGAGGATACTTCACAGATTGCCTTCACGAATTCGGAGGCAGAATGCTTGAACGTTTGGCCCCGAAGATCTGTTTGCGTGAATATCTCGTGGTTTGCCCACGGACACTCAGGCGCGAGGTAAAACTCTTACAGCACTGTCAGTTGTCGCGCCAGCTATCATATTCGCCGAGGTGTCTGGAGCGCCTTAAGGGTGGTAGGACGTCAAACGGGCCGACTTGGAGCAGGAGAGGCACCACAGGACATTTTAATTTCCACTGTCTATAATTTTACAAGTAAATTCATAAAACTTTGTCAACATGACCAGGAAGGATTCAGGATTCACACTCATAGCAGCGGAAGTTCAAAAACATAACAAAATAATTGTTTTTTACATGTGAAATTTCATCAGTTCTTTTACTTACTATTGGCTGCATTTATTGCTATAGGTACACTTTTCTTCATAAGTAAGAGAGACTGTTCGATGAATTTTGCACAGCATACAAACCATACTTAAAGGTGTCTGAAACTATAGAATCTATTTAATTTATGAAAAAATGAATGAACTGTTACGTTTTAAACTTTATATTTAGAAAAAAATCCAATTTTGTAGTTAATTATCTTAATTTTTACCAAAGTTTTTTTCAGATTTGGAAAATTCTAGAGTTTCATACACCTGTAAGTATGGTTTGTATGCTGTGCAAAATTCATCAAAGAATCTCTCTTACTTGTGAAGAAAAATGTACCTATAGCAACAAATGCAGCCAATAGTAAGCGAAAAAATGATGAAATTTCACATGTAAAAATTTTGTTGTTGTTATATTTTTGAACTTCCACTGCTATGAGTGTGAATCCCGAATCCTTCCTGGTCATACTGACAAAAGTCGGCTCCAAGTCGGCCCGTTTGACGTCCTACCCCCCTTAAGTGAACTGCCCATCGGTGTTAATCGTTAGAGGCTGCTTGAAGGAAAGCAACGCGGCAGTGAGCCTGTATCAGCAAGTAAGTGGCCGCTATGAGACATGGGCTGTCCGCTGGCTGCATGGCTCGGGTGACGGCAGTGGTAGGTACTTTTACGGCGCCTGCGCGACCTCCGGCAGAGCGGTCAAAGGCGAGATTTACAGGTAGCCGTAAGTCACTCGTAAAGGCTGGTTTCGCTTGCACATAATAACAGAGTTTACGGCGCTGAATGTTTTCCAGTTATTCGTACGTAATGGCCATCCGGGGATGTGAGTAATACACACGATTCCCCGCTCGTCGCACGCCCTATCGCTGCCGCCGTGTGACGTTAATATTCTGCCGTTAATGACGGCAGCTGACAGGTAGACGCAGACATAGACAACGCGGCGCTTCTATGGCCTCTGCAACAATAGCTTCCTAAAGCATGCGGAACAGTAGGAAGGACTGTAGCCTCTGTAACGGGTGGTTAATAGATGAACTGACGGTTTTCCGAGTGCTGCCGTACGGGTTGTTTACATCGCAGGACGCTTAAAGATCTAGGTATGTTTAGAGATCAGTGCGCCCGTGGTGTATGGTGAAAAAAATAATAGTTCCGCTTTTAGCTACCAGATGAAAATATGGCTCAGTTACAAGTCACGATATGAAATGTTTCCTGTTTTGATACCAGTATGCTGTTTCTAACTTGGTGACACGTGTTGATTTCTTTTGTCAAGTGGTAATTTGTGTGTAGGGTTAAGGTTGAAGTGTTCAAGACGAAATGCAATGGCTAATGAAAAGAAAGACCATGCACTTCTGGTAAAGTTTTATCAGAACGGCAGCAACAGCAACGCTGCACTGTGGGAATATTGACGACAGAAACAGCTGCAGACAGCCCATGTCAATGAATGCGCAAAAAAATATGATCAATAGGTGAATTAGTTGGTTGTAGCAGGGAGAGAAAGGCGGCCCATTCACATGGCAATTGTTGACAAAGTTGCTGTGGCTGTATCCAACTGTGCACCAAATGCGTCAAATTCTGCAGCCAGTGCTTGAAATGTGTCATGGGAATTGTCTCTCCTTCGACCGAATTCCGTCTGACTTCTGGTTCTAGGGATGTCTGCAAGATCGTTTCTATCAGGGATGTGGCTAGGCTGTTCCTAATCGGAAGGATAGCTTACGACGACATATCACTCTTATTACAGGTGATACGCTACATGCGATTATCGACCGTGCCGTTTTATGGACACAGCATGTCTCTGAACTGGAAGACCATACTTAACGTAGTTGTAATTTGTGACAATTAAGGTGCCAGAACCACCGTTGCCATCTGTTAGATGGTTCCTTGCCAGTCGCTGCACACACTCGCACTGTTTACAGTGCCATATTTTCACCTGCTGGCACAAAGTGGAACTATTGTTTTTTATGGTACAGTGCGAGTGCGCCTATTAATGAACATATCATATCAGCAATGTTTCAGCGTCCTGCAATGTATACAACCCGAACTGCATAACCACTTGGTATGTTGCTCCCGCGCCCTTTTTTCAAAATCAGTATAAAAACCGCAAAAAAGCGCAAAGGATCTGAGAAGTAATAAAGATTTGTATTCAGTGAGTCAGTATGTGCTCCTCTGGAACGATGTTCATCGTACATCTGCATCAGTACATGTAGGGTCGGCTCTGACTCCACCGATACAGTTTCGGATGCTGTTTGGAGCAGTACTTTGCTATACGGGACCTGCGATCTGCGGTGCCTCGTTCAGGAGTAATTGCATTTCGCTTGACTTCGCACTCCCATTTATTTTCGTGTCTGTATTGCACTGAAAATATTTCCACCACGGTTAAAATGTCGACTGCTTGCGCCGTGCCTGTCGTAAGGGAACAAACTCGCTGTTATGTCAAACACTAAGGTCTACGTTCCCTTGTCGGCGTAAAAAAATTAGGCTTCAATTCCAGGCATTCGAAAGAAAGTCATTTACGTCACATGTTTCGATACGCTCAAACTCAATTATGAAAACCAGTAGATGAACTATCTACACGAGTAACTGAGTTTGTTCGGGACTCTCAGATCGGGAGTCCTACACCATCTGTTTTCTTTTTCGGCATCAATCTTTGTATGTCAACACTGCTAACAGCACAATGGATAGGATGAAGGGCTGATCAACATGCAAATCATGTGTGGAATCATTAAAAGCAATGGAAGAGCGGCAAAACGAAATTATACTGAGCGTTCCCGCAGTTCTGGCAGTCACGCCACAATGCTTTTGCACTTTGTAAACAAGTGACGACGAGAAATGAGATTTGTGACCGCTTCGTCATTGCATATTACACGGGGTTTCCACTGCAGCAAAGATATTTCACAGAATCATCACTATCTGTGCTCACAAACACAATAAAGCCACAATTGCATTACCAATCTGTAACGAACCGCTGGAGACCAAGGACACGATACATCAAAACAGTCAGAAAATGTTACTCTTGCCGACTGAAGTCGGGTTCGCCCTGTATGGTGCTGTTGCTTTCTGTAAGAATCCATAACGACTGTTAGTGTACAGTGGAGGACAGAGCAATTTGGTCTTCGTTCACTGTCACTATCAAAGTGCCTAGGCAATATTTCGGGAATTAATATTTATTGTTAGAGTATGAAATAAACAACTACATGAAGTTTGCGACTGTCCTGCTGCCATTCTTCCTATGGCCCTCCACCGCATACTCTGGTCATCCTCTTTTCCTTGCCATACTGCACCATCTGCGACTGTGTACACAGCGATTGTGGCTGTGGGACTGCCCGGCAAACACTACTCCGTTTGATAGGTGCCCTGACGACATCGCTGGCGATGTTGTCCGATGATCAGAATGCCGTTTTCCGTGCAGGGCACTATCGAACGGACGTCTGTTGACAGTTTGTATGATTATATCGTGAATTAGACACAGGACAGGAAAATAGTGGTTTGTTGCTTTAATTTTGGACGTCAGTGCATTATTTTAGCTTGAGACGAAACAATATGAAAAAGCATAATCTTGGAGTTTTTCACAAAATTAAACTTTATTTTCTTAGTAAGCAACGAATGCAAGAAGAGATTGGCAAAAGGAACAGACTAAACTGTTTTAAGTAGGTGGTTCTATTTCGGAATATAATAACAACATTTTTCACAAAATTGACCTTTATTATAACGGTAAGCGAGGAATAAAAGAAGAAATCGGCAAAAGTAACCAAACAGTTGTTTCAAGGAGGCGGTTTGACTTTGGAACCACTACATCATACAGTTTTTAAACACCCAAATTTTCATCTGATATGTTTGAAAGCAAATTCATATTTTTCCTGGACTCAATCTCACATCTGGAAACTTCCATGTACTCATATACCCTGAAACAAAGTGTAATTTTAACAAACAAGCAAAAATAGTCGTAAAATTTAACAGATTTTGTATCAAAACTACATACAGCTCCAGTGATTTCATTTGGAAACGACTCATAAAAGCAGTAGTACAAACTCAAATTTACGTTACAGTAACATTATTTACACTTACTTTCACTGTCAGTGATCTCCGCGATATGGCCACTATAAAAAAAAAAATCCGCATGTCACAATTTCCTGCAATTACGTAGCACAATCTCCGAGCCGACTGTTACTTTGAAAGCTATAAGTGACTGCTACAATGCGTTACATTTATGATAATACTTCGTGCAACACTAGATGTCTCATGTCTTGCAACAGCATCGGTCGTTTCATGCTTACGGCTCAGGCACTTAAAAAATAAATAAAATAAAACAAAATGATAGTTTGAGGCAAAAACCACTGGTACTCAAGGGGTTAAGGAAACGGGGAGGCAAAAACCAGTGGTACTCAAGAGGTTAAGGAACCGGTTTGATTAACTGAAATCTTTATATGCATAAGTGAACAAGTAGACACTAATGAAAGTGCTCATGAAGCACAGTGCTGTGATGTGCACTCTTGAAAGTTAAGCCGAATATATTTTACCGAACGAGGTAGCGCAGTAGTCAGCACAGTGGAGTCGCCAGTTCAAACCCGCGTCCGCCCACCCACGTTTAGGTTTCCCACGATTTCCCTAAATCGCTCCAGGCAAGTGACGGGATGGCTCCCTTGAAAGGGCACGGCCGAATTCCTTGCCCATCCTTTCGTAATACGAGCTTGTGTTCCATCTCTAATGTCCACTCAGTTGACGGAATGTTGAACTCTAAACTTCCTTCCCTGCTTCCTTGAAATGCAAGGGAGAGACTGACGTGACCCTCTCCCTGATTATTAAGCTGGCGTACTATGCTCTACCGTGCTCGAGCACGAAAGAAGTCAGTCAGTGCCATACTCACCAGTGTGTGTGGGGACCAGCAGGGTGAGTTCGCATAGCTGTCCTTATTTTTCCGATGCTTTCCAACGTCCTGTTACGAAGCGCCAAACCCCAGCTCGTTTCGTGTGTACGACTATGACGATTGGTTACGCTCCGTAGTCTAATGTTTGTGTTGTCACAGGCGTAAAGAAAAGCAGAGATGAAACTTCGTGCCAGCTCGTGTGCCACGCCTCCCAAACCGCTGGGCGAATCACCACTGTCGCGAGTGTAACGTCAAAAAGTCTCGCACCACGTGGTACTGCTGGACTCCAGCACGCTGGTACTCCGTCTTGCGGGAAGAAATGTTTGCGCCACCGTCTCTCCTCCTCTGCACATTCTCATTACGGAAACTTTTCCATCCAGAAGAACTGTTTCTTTATGGGCAGTGAATAAATAATTCATTAGAGACTTCTTTTAATTATTTATATTTGCTGTTTCCTTCGTTTGTTTCGTAACAAATTGTTAAACGAACGGAAAATCCCCGTTCCGCGAGCTAGTTTTCGCCAGGTGTGGAAAGCTAAAAGTGTATTCAGTTGTTGCGTTGGACACCATTACATACGACTTACTTAGGAATCTTGGATGGGAAGTCATTTTTAAACTAAATGAATGTCAGAGTCACGTCCTCACGCATGGTGGCCGAGATTTCGTTTCTGCAGAAAACACTGTAAAATACTTTCCGAAATAATCAGTTTTGCCACTGCAGTCGCCGTTAGTGATTAATTCGTCAGTTGTGTAGTGAAATTACTCAGCCGAGAAACGCCGCAAGGGAAGAAAGAATGAAGGGGAGGGATAAAGGCCAGGGACGGCGGGTCGTGTTTCCCAGCTGTACCTCGTGTGCCGTCATTAAATTAGCGGTCTCTGTGCTGAGCGGCAGCCAGCATTTGCACGGTTTCTGAGTTACGGCCGCTGGCCGGCGTAGCCGATAAGCACGTGATGCGAGCAATTACTTTTAGCGAGTCCCTAAATTAATTCCGACTGCATTATTCGGACAGACCCATTACTCTCTGGCAGAACTTTTTACTTTGGTGGATGTGATTTTTATGCACTGCTGCGATAACATCTGCACACATACGTATGTACTTTCGGTACTTGTCGCGTTAAGAGTTCCAAATGGAAAGGAGCTCAGTAACGTATGCTCCACCTCTCTTCTTCTATATAACGACATTGCACTAAATGACATTACTTCCATCTTAAAAAAGCGTAACCTTCCGTAAAGAACTCACCAGACGAAACGGTCATCTGAGTCATAAGGACGGTCACGAAAGTGCAGCATCTAATTAGCGTGAATATAAATATTCGTTATGGTGACACGGCTTAGGAGGATCGTATTTCGTAACAGCAAAATAACAGCAAATAACAGCAAAAACTCGTCGAATATTATCTGCAAAAAGTTAAACTTGGTTCCTTATATATATATATTACAGATTTACACAGGAATAATCCGGAATATTACGTGATCATATCCGTTTCCACAGAGTAGTATGTTTTGAAGAAATGGAAGGACGCTTCTTCACTTTCATTACTACTTGTTTTATTGGCAGTGTCCGCGGACTGTAAGTTGCCCACCATTTCACTCTCAATAGCTGTAGAGTTTGCCATACTGAATGTATACGTACGTATTACACGTTAATGTTTCGCTGCTGAGCATGAGTGACTACACGTTTATGGAGTACGCCTGTATGTCACGGAATGGCGAAGTCAAGTGTAATTGGAACGCTGCTCATTGGATGTATCAGAATGTTTTCCGCACCGTCAGACACGATCGGATACCGTTAACACCAACGTTAATCGGATGCCCTAGAAGATGACCAGTTTCAAAATCATCGGCTTCTACTTTAAAAGGGGCAAAACCCTATGCAATTGATGAGGAGGCATCGACGGGCAATAACACGAACCATTCTCGTGCACAAGATCTATAATATTACGCCTATTACTCTAAGGCGATAAGTCTGGACTGTCACCAGCAGACCTAACACTACAAATTCGTTTCTATGCAACGTTATTGCATTGTGTTGTATGAAGAGTACATTTTTCAAGATGTATTCTCTTTGCAGCTGTGCCAAAATTCGCCAGATTTGGTATTTTCAACTCAAGAAACATCCATCTCAGGAATAGAAACTCGAATGCTACTTGTGCCCAAGTCTTTCACAAAGAGTACGTTGGAGGATGCTACATGCGGCTATTTTTCTCAGGAGGAATATATGTGTGGGATTATTGGACGATCATGTAATTCGACCATACCTTCTACACATCATCTAATTATTTTCGCAATACAATTTTCGTACTGGCAGTACTGTTGAGGTCAATGGAAGATGGGCCACGGAAAGTTCGGCATGATCATGACGGTAGAGTACTTCATTTTACTAGTGTGACACGGGGGAATACGATTTTGGCAAATGTGTTATGATTTGGACAAATGTGGTATGATATGTAGAAGTATGTCTAATTGTATGGCTCGTGACTACTCATTAGAAATGTTGTTTACCTAATTCGACTCCACTGGATTGTTTCCTGTCGCGCCACAAGAACCATGATGCTTACGAGATTTCACTTGAAATGAGTTGAGTGTTACATAAAATATGAGGGGACACTGTCCAGTGCTGGCGAGCATGTGTATCGGAACTTGTAAGGCGTTTGAGGCTAAGCAGATGGTCGCCAAGTTAGTTATTTCTTGAGAGTGTGGGTAGAAGTATAATAACAGTGACCGTATTGCAAGAGTGGGAGACGTCCAGGCAGTGGGCGATGATGATCCACTCGTGCCAGAAAAACGGCTCGTTTTGGCGTGTGAGCTGATGTTTGGAACGATGTCTACTTTGTAGTATGTAGTACAAATTTACAAAGAACCCTGGGGCTACTTTTGCCAGACTAGTAATATGGTTACCCAGAATGTTTTAACTGTCAGCTAAATAAAATCACGCAGTGACCATGAAACGCGGTAATGTATCATGCCTTCTCTATGTAGTCACCGTGCGATGATGGATAAATTGGCATAGACGCTGGGTGTCCAGGAAATGTGCCACGTGGAAAATCGCCTCATAGGCAGTCTAGATATGTCTGCCAGACAACGGTTTCTTCATCTGAGGTAAGGAAGAAGCCAGTCAGGGCCATGCCAGGAAAGTACGTGAGGTCACACAAAATTAGGTAGCCGAAAACAGCAGCTGTGTTCTGTACATGATGAGCAGGGGCGTTGCAGTTGAGCAGAAGCACCCCTGACACAGATCCCTTGGCGCTTCGTCTAGGAAGCCTTCAGTGACCTTGTCAGGAGATTTCGGCTGTGAGATGTGTGATAGTTTTCCCCTTACGAGCATCATCCGTTAGCACCACACCATGGAAGTCCCGCAAGACGCTCGGATTTACCTTAATCATTGATGGTTGGGTCTTCGCCTTTTTGAGCTCTGTTGAATCTACATGTTTCCATTGCCCGCTTTGCATCTTTTGTCTCTGTTCATAGTGATACACACAACATTCGACCATAGTTCTTAGAAGAACAGAGGAAAGGCCAATACATAGAGTAGGCGGAAGAGCTTGCCCCTCTTCAGCCAGCAGTGTACTGTAGATCTCTGCAGGAGCGAAGGGTACCTAATGATAAAATAAAAAAAAATAATAAAAAAGACAGGCCGTTCCCGTTTTCAAGAGAGGTTCTTCTCTATACACAAAACTGTAGGCCAATACTTTATTGTAGGCCCATGCCTCTGACGGCGGTCTGTTGTAGAATTGTAGCTCTTGTATTAGGAGGAAATCGTGGCGGACCGGATCAAATCAGTCAGAAGAATGACGAAAAAAAAAAGAAGGCATTTCTGGAGACCAAAACTCTCCTCTGCAGGAATCAGCATGGATTCCGGAAACAACGACAGTTTGAAACACAACTCACTCTCATCGTCCAGGAGACCCAGAAAGCAGTAGATACCTGTGCCCAGATAGATATCGCACTCCCTGACTGCCAGAAGGCTTTCGATACAGTTCCACACTGTCGCCTAATGAACAAAATCGAGCATATCGAATATCACAGCAACTGTGTGATTTGATTGGAGAGTATCGAGCAAAAAGAACACAGCCTATCGTTGTCAACGGACTGAGGTCTTGAGACATAAAACTAACTTCGGATTTGCCCCAAGATACTGTTATAGGAGCAATACTTTTCACAATATGTGTATAAATGTAGATATCGTCGGAAATTCGGTGAGGCTTTTCGCGGATGGTGCTGTTGTATACAAAGTAGCGTTAACAAAAAGTAGCGACGCGGGAAGGTATGCAGGGGATTGACGCTTGGTGCAGGAAGTGGCAACTGACTCTCAACAAAAATGTAACGTATTTTATAAACAGACAGTATGTATTGTATGATTACACAATTGCTGAACAATCATTGGAAGTGATGTACGGAGCGATTTGAAGACCCACATAATATCGCGGGTAAGGCATATGCTTGATCCTCGGGAAACGTAGTCCATCGACGAAGGAAACAGCTTACGAAACACTCGTTCGACCAGTAATTGAAAACTGCTTGTCAGCCAGGTATATGTAACACATAGAATAAATAGTTTAGTTGCAAGTTCATTTAGTAAGAGAGAGCACCACAAAGAGTCTTAGTCAACTCCAGTGGCAGGGACTGCGGGAAAGGCGTTCTGCATCACATATCCTGTAAACTTATAAGAGCATATGTTCTTAGAAGAGTCAAACAGTGTACTGCTTCCTCCTGCATACATCTTGCAAGAAGACAATGAAGAGAAAATTAGAGGGATTCGAGCCCACACAAAGGTTTACCGGCAATCGTTATCCCCGCGAACTATCCGCATCTGGAACTAGAAAATGGGGAATTGGTTCAAATGGCTATGAGCACTATGGGGCTTAACATCTGAGGTCATCAGTCCCCTAGACTTAGAACTACTTAAACCTAACTAACCTAAGGACATCACACACATCCATGCCCGAGGCAGGATTCGAACCTGCGACCGTAGCTTTGGCGCGGCTCCTGACTGTAGCGCCTAGAACCGACCAAGGCCGGCGCTGGCTTGATTCGGTGGGCTCTCTTCAGTGGGCGGTTGCAGTCATGGAACCCAGTGGATGGCGTACTTTGCTACGTTCAAAATGTTGAAAATTGGTTCGTGACAGATTTTCACTTTTTGCACTTGATTAAGCTGGTCTTTGAGTACACATGGCCACCACTTCTCAAGAGATTCCTGGTGCTTCACAGAGAGGCGGTCTGCCACTGTGTCCTTTGTCATTCAGAACTGTTTGATGACTCTGGAAGCATTTATTTGATGTTCACTTCCAACAGCTCAGCAAGAACTGTTGCAGCGTTTACCTACTGGAAGCAAATGACCATATGATACTCCGCTTCATCAGCGGGTGCATCATTTTGTCCTGCTTCCTCCTGCGCTACTCCGACGCGGGAATTTTAGAGTGTACAACTGAAATTACGAACCTGCAAACGAATAAAACATTTTCTATAAGTGGTAATTAAAGCTTTATACCTGCCCCTCGTACACTTGGAAGGCGTTATAGAAAGTAACAACGGTAGATAAACTCTACAGAATGCACGCGACAGGAAAAGAAGGGTCCCAGCACAGACCCTTGGAGGACGACCACGGCGACATCCCGCACAGCAGGGCGCTGCGGCCCGCCCTTGCACAGCGGCAGTTGTGCATGCAGCGGACGCCAGCGGCAGGTATTGTCTGCCCCTGGCAAGTCGTCCTCGTGTGCACTGGTGTCGAAGCCGGCCATTGTGCCGTCGTCGGAGCTGTCGCCAAGTCGTGACGGAGGAGCTGTGAGTCAGCTGTAGCGGAGACGGACTGACGCCCGTGCCTTTCTGGGACGAGACAAACGGCGGCGGGCCCTGCGTGCTGCTTTGTGCCGGAGGCCGCTCTCGGCGAAGGACTGTCTTTCAGATTTCAGCGTGGAGCCGTGGCGATTGTGTCTGTACTGTATACCAACGGTAGCGGCGGTTACCTGCTAGGTACACAGCTCTGTCGCTCACCTGGCTGAGGTATGCATGCAAATTGTAGACAGGACTATTCCCTGCCCTGGTACTCTGTGATCCCTAGTTTCACTACCAACATACTGCACGACGATTTCTTTCATACTGTATGCATCAATGATGATACTTTAAACAACGAATGTTAAATGGTCTCTGACACAAAACACGTAACTGAATTGCAGTTGCAAAGCTTCACCCTCTGTCTGGTCAGCAGGAGCTTTCTCCGTGAAAGCAAACACATTGTTAAGTCCCAGAATGATTTTCTGGGTGGATATGAAAATTTTTAAAGTTTTCCTGAGCAGTCCCAGAGCCAGAGGGAAAGTCAAGGCATGCTAGCATGAAATATCGAGATTGGAACGAAATCCCAGAAGAACAGCCAAAATCTAATGCAGCATGAGCTCACCACCTACCTAAATTACCACACAACACCTGAGTTAGAGCCGGCCGGTGTGGCCGTGCCGTTCTAGGCGCTTTAGTCTGGAACCGCGTGACCGCTACGGTTGCAGATTTGAATGCTGCCTCGGGCATGGATGTGTGTGAAGTCCTTTGGTTAGTTAGGTTTAAGTAGTTCTAAGTTCTAGGGGACTGATGACCACAGATGTTAAGTCCCATAGTGCTCAGAGCCATTTGAACCATTTTGAACCTGAGTTAGGGGACCAAGGTGTCGATGCAGCAGACTGAACTCATGGAGAAGGGAGCACAATGTTGTTCTGTTGACCACTCAAAGTGAAGCAACAATGCCTAACTCATATGCAAGAAGGGCTCTCTGTTCATGCATACTGCACAAATAATTGAGCTGAAAGTCTGAAGCGTAGAACTGGAACACTGTGGCATGGAGTAGAGCGCTGTCTTTAGTACACATCAGTCATTTTTGATACACAATAATGTCACTGACTGTTACAAATACAATTTCACAGGTTAGTTTTCAGTTTGCAGCTAACCAGGCCAAAGGTGGGACATTTGACCTCCCATCTGTGACCTACCTAGATAACTACGACCTACAATGCAACAGCGAGCTCCAGTCCTCTATAACACTTCCATTTTTCCAAAACTTTCATTGCAGCATACACACCACTGTCAAACATAAGATTTACTCTGCAAACGTAACCTAAGCTGTGTTCAGTCCTTTCTCCAGCATATCCTTACTCCAAAGAGTGCTACATTGGAAAATAGGAGATGGATGTTTGTGCATTGAAATTGTGAACTGGTCTGTGAGGAGTTACTGGGCCGGTCTGCAGACATGAGCATTTCCTATGTCAGGCAAGGACGCCAGCTCGAGCCCAGTTTCGTCAGTCAGCTTAAATGTTAGCAAACTGAGCAAAAAATTTGTCTTCCCTCCCCCAGAAGATATCAGTGTAATATCGTGTAACACTGCGTCTAATCTGACAATGGTCTCAGTTCAGCGAGGAAGACACACGACAAATTTCTGGTACACCTTATCGAGCTGAAGACACGCATTGAGGATTAGATCCCCCATAGAAACCAAATTTTTAAGATGTTGTCTGTTATGTTTCACCTGCTGTTCGAAATAGTCCCAGACATTTTCTGTGGGCTTAAGATAGCGTGATTGAGAGGGCCTTTTGAAGTGTGATGGGGTTCCTGAGTGTTTATCAAACTAGGAACATAAATGTTCACCCTGTGAACATTGATATCGTATTGAGAATTTGCACAGCATACTCACTAAGAAGACTTAGAAGAAAGAACAGCATTTGGTCACTCAGACTGTTGGAACAAACATTCTGATTCATGTAGCTGCGTAGGTCAATGCGACTGTGGTCCAAACTTTGGTTTCATTCAGTAACAGATATTTTACAGTATGAGATGGCGCTATACCTAGAAAACTTTTATGTTATCTTGGTAGATGTTCATGGTAAGCTGAAAGACAAGAGCCAGGTCGTAATATGGAAAGCACCCCCAAAATATTACTAAACCACCTCCGACTCGAACTACACCTGCCACACCATGTCAAACACCTTGTTGGCCTTTAGTGCACTTGACACATTGCAACATTTCAAAGAGAGGCCAAATCGCAAGTAGTCAGACCTAACTAAATGCCTTCTGTCAGTTACGGTCAAGTTTGTGCTAATGATTAACGAAACCGCTACAGCTGTATCTCTGCACTATCCTTACTTCCAGAAGTGCTAGTTTTGCAACGTTCGCAGGAGAGCTTCTGTGAAGTTTGGAAGGTAGGAGATGAGTGCTGACAGAATTGAAGCTGTGAGTACGGGTTGTGAGTCATATTTGGGTGGCTCAGTCGGTAGAACACTTGCACGCAAAAGGCATAGATCACGAGTTCGAGTCTCGGTCCGGTACACAGTTTTAATCTTCCGGGAAGTTTCATATCAATGCACACTCCGTAGCAGAGTGAACTCCTGAACTGATTGCAAGACGCAGATCCTTCAAAAAAATGGATGAATGATGTGTGTTTTCAAATGTGTCTCTGGTGACTGTAATGAGCAGAATGAAAATTCTGCGTTAGGCTACTGCAATGGCTCCCCATACCACATTATTCGTTTCCCAAGCTACAAATTTTTTTGTTATAGCCATATGTACGTGTGGATTTGCATTCTTTTCTCAGCCATGGAAACAACAGAAAATACCGGAAGATCATTTTTTTTTCAATTTATTGGCTGTTGGGCCATATCCAGACAGTCATCTCATAAGTAATGCTAATCACAACATGACTCCCAGCTTCTGTATGGGAAAAAATTCTTCGACTCTAGCAGGAATCGAACGTCGGCCCACAGTTGGCAACCTTCTGCACTGATTGAGCAGCTATTGAGGCAAATAAGACGATCAGTTCTTCAGAAGCTCAGAAAAGGCTTCCCACGTCATGTTTACTTTCTTGATTACAAAAGAAAATCTGAAATTTAAGAAGCTCAATAAACGCTTAAGTACTTTTGAGTGAGTTGTTACTTCTTATTCTTTAACCTAGCATCGGACTCAGACTGTGTTTTTGGCTATAATACACGGTGTTACAAAAAGGTACGGCCAAACTTTCAGGAAACATTCCTCACACACAAAGAAAGAAAATATGTTATATGGACATGTGTCCGGAAACGCTTACTTTCCATGTTAGAGCTCATTTTATTACTTCTTTTCAAATCGCATTAATCATGGAATGGAAACACACAGCAACAGAACGTACCAGCGTGACTTCAAACACTTTGTTACAGGAAATGTTCAAAATGTCCTCCGTTAGCGAGGATACATGCATCCACCCTCCATCGTATAGAATCCCTGATGCGCTGTTGCAGCCCTGGAGAATGGCGTATTGTATCACAGCCGTCCACAAAACGAGCACGAAGAGTCTCTACATTTGGTACCGGGGTTACGTAGATAAGAGCTTTCAAATGTCCCCATAAATGAAAGTCAAGAGGGTTGAGGTCAGGAGAGCGTGGAGGCCACGGAATTGGTCCGCCTCTACCAATCCATCGGTCACCGAATCTCTTGTTGAGAAGCGTACGAACACTTCGACTGAAATGTGCAGGAGCTCCATCGTGCATGAACCACATGTTGCGTCGTACTTGTAAAAGCACATGTTCTAGCAGCACAGTTAGAGTATCCCGTATGAAATCATGATAACGTGCTCCATTGAGCGTAGGTGGAAGAACATGGGGCCCAATCAAGACATCGCCAACAATGCCTGCCCAAACGTACTGTAGAGCAATGAGTCGCATGTCAACACAAGCAACCAAGTCAACATTACCTTCATTCAATTGGGCCAACTGGCGGTGAATCGAGGAAGTACAGTACATACTGACGAAATTAAAATGAGCTCTAACATGGAAATTAAGCGTTTCCGGACACATCTCCATATAACATCTTTTCTTTATTTGTGTGCGAGGAATGTTTCCTGTAAGTTTGGCCGTACCTTTTTGTAACACCCTGTATAAGCTGCGATCTCCAGCCACTGAACAGTCAGGGTGTATTTATTGAAAAGCGACCATTCATCGCTCCCCTCCCAACAGCTCAGCGCATCCCACCACTCTCACTGATTGGACCATAAGCTGCCTCACTAGCTGACTGCCCCCCACTACTCTCAGGGATCGGATTGCAAGGTAGCTCACTATTCCCCACCACTCTCACAGATGAGATTTCATGGAGCAAATCACACGGTGACTTGAGGCATAGCTCTTCACTCTTGGCACAAAGATATAGTTTGCAACTCGCTTGGTTGTCCGAGCACTCTCCATCCAAGTTCAGCTCTTTATAAAAATAACAGTATGTATAACATATAATTATTTTAACATAGATGATAGCCCAGGTGGACAGGTTGTCTCAGGAGGAATGGTCAATATTCGGGGATATGACAGGAACGATAATCTGAAGAAAAATCTAAACTTGGACATATGCCCTATTCCGAATGGTTTCTGAGATGTAACACATTTAAAGGTACTTTTGAACGTATTTTTTAAATCACGCGAAATATGTGGACTTTGACGAAAAATTGCCACAGTCCAAAATTAAACTACATTACAATTCCTAATAAGGTCCTATTTTTCTTGTCGCGAGGACTTACAAGTTGCCTGAAGAGAGCGAGAGAATACTGAAAATATTGCGAGACGTGCTTGCGCTAGGGTGTATGTAGGTTTTGTAAGCCAATTTGAGGTAGTTTCATGACTACATAAACCACGTGTCCTATATTAGATTATTCGTTCCGAGTTCGTCTACACTCTTGTGGTACGTTGTAAACAATGACAATGTACTGAATAATAAAGAAAATAGCCGGCCGCTGTGGCCGAGTGGTTCTGAAACGTCTCCTTAGAACAATTATACAAGACTGTGCTTAAACTGACACACAATATTTTTAGCGCAACGCAATCTGACTTTCAGTAATCCCTACAAGAGAATGGCCCTGACTAAATTAACCTATACGTTTCACAAATCACTTACCTCACAAAAATCTTCGTTACTCAGACTACTGCAATACAGCGAGCGCCACTACTGCCAGCTAAATAAAAGATTCAAACTACGGAAGACACTAACTACTGATAGGCATAGTTAGCGAATGAAAGATTTTAATAGAGAACAAACAATGTATTTACCTTAATAGTCATAATATATATATCAGTTCATGACATACATTCTTACAAATTTCAAAACTCTGCCATCTCTCTCCCCACATCCACCACTGCTGGCGGCTCACCTCCAACTGCGCAACGCTACGCGCCGCTAACAGCCAAATGCCCAACGCTACAATGGCGAGTATTACAACAATGCCAACCAGCCACTGACTGCACACAGCACAGCCAGTGATTTTCATACAGAGGTGGTGTTACAAATAAAAAAATCTAAACAGCCTACTTACAGTTCTAGGCGCTTCAGTCGGGAATCGCGCTGCTGCTACTGTCGCAGGTTCGAATCCTGCAACGGGTAGGCATGTGTGTGATGTCCTTAGGTTCGTTAGGTTGAAGTATTTCTAAGTCTGGGGCACTGATGACCTCAGATGTTAAGTCCCTTTGGTTTAGGGTTACCTCCAGCAATGAACTGATTAGTGAGGGAACGTTACGGCCCCCAATACAAAGGCAAGGATTTTCAGAGGACAAAACATTTGAGGACTTTTGTATGGAGGCTATTGCAGAAGTGAAAGCGGTGGTTGCTCAACAAGAAAAAAACATAGCTCATTTCTCAACCAGTTACCACCGTAATGTACGAGACTTCTTCGATCTGGAAGAAGTTTGATGAAACTATTATCAGCTTCAAGCAAGTCACAACCCAGAAAGTGGGCCAATTCTCCAATTGGACAAATATTTAGCGGAGGGATATATGCCTGTAAACAGCGATCCCTTAAACTGGAAGGAAACAATAAAACTGCTGTAGCCAACGCTGTATCAATTTGTTCTAGAACTATCATATATAACAGGAACATCAGTAGACTGTGAACGAATATTTTCGAAAGTAGGGTTGGTTGGTTTGGTGAAGGAGACCAGACAGCGAGGTCATCGGTCTCATCGGATTAGGGAAGGACGGGGAAGGAAGTCGGCCGTGCCCTTTTGAAAGGAACCAACCCGCCATTTGCCTGGAGTGATTTAGGGAAATCACGGAAAACCTAAATCAGGATGGCCGGACGCGGGATTGAATCGTCGTCCTCCCGAATGCGAGTCCAGTGTCTAACCACTGCGCCACCTCGCTTGGTTTCAAAAGTAGGGGAAATATACACTGAGAAGAGAAACAGACTCACATCAACTAAAATGGATCAAATTTTGTTTATAAATGATGATATTGATTAATTTTTCCTTTGTAGGTACATATATGGTAATATTGACTGTAAATGACTGCTGCGGATGCACTTCAATTACAGTTGTTATAATTCTTATATTGTATTTTTCCAATAAAAGTATCAAAATATAACAAGAATCAGTCTTCATTCTTTAAATGTTTCCGCCTGATAAAACTATTTAAGATTTTGTTGTAATACTTTTAATTTTTATAGCAGATGAAACTTAAAATTTTTGTATCTAAAAATTACAGGAAACATAATACAAAATGTTCCACAGAATTTCGGGAGAACTGCCGGATGTTACAAACTTCCGGAAGTTCTCCCGAAATTTTGTGGAACAATATGTACGTTGGGAAAGTTTTAAATCTCACATAACACAAAAGTATTACTGCTCTTTACATGGTCTTTAAAAATAGGATCAAGTCAGATACAAACATAACTGCAGTAACCTGAATTAAAAAAAAGCAATATGCCTTCCTTGTGCTTATTTTTGTGAGTGAATGGTGAGTGGTGGGTCATAAAACAGAAATAGTTCATGCCAGTGAGTGATCAGTTCTGATCCGATCTCTGAAAAGAACAGTTTCTCCCGTCTCTACACAAGACCGCACGGTTTCAGTCCTGGGCCACTTGCCACGCTCAGAAACGACCTACGTGCTCTTTTAAGGGAGCTTATTAATATACCTTCTTGTGAATTTATCAGATTTACGATATCTACATCCGTCTTATCTGTTACTTTCGCGAATTACGTTAGGTAAAAAACTGGTTACTTATGTATCTACATGTCAGTTTATATTTAAATGTTAAAAAACTAGGTATTCCCTTGTATCAAAGAGAACATTCACCTAACCAACGTGACATCGAAGCTTACAGTTGACGTCAGAATTATTCCTGCATCCATCGCTGTATTAGTGTACCAGATCGTCGAATGTGGTATTTGTGCTTCTTAAGACGCTCTAAAAAAGCGTCTGATATGTCTCTCCTGTTGCAGACAGCAACGTACCCCCAAAATTTTAGGCAGAAGAACGAAGCGAGGAAAGCTTAGATGTTTGTCTTGGATGTTTTTAAGTTTTAGTACTTTTTTAGAAAACGTTCTCGCTTTATACGAGGGACGTTCTGTAAGTAATGCTTCACATTTTTCTTGGCCAATTTCAGTTGAAAAAAATGAGGAGTTTGTTGTGTAATATCGCAGAATATTTCTGCTTCAGGCCCGATAGTTTCAGGAAGTTCTGATTGGTGGCGACTCCATACGCAGCCTTCAGTGTGGCGTCTGCAACAGAAGTACGTTCCAAGCACAGAGCTGTCTTTCAGTTGCTTTTGGCGGAAAACCAGAGCATCGCAGATAAGCATACGAGGGGCGTTTGAAAAGTCCGTGCAAAAATAAACACTACTTACGTGTTTGGGGTAAACCTTTTTTATTCGACATAGTCTCCTTTTGAAATTATACACTTCGTCCAACGCTGTTCTAATTTGTTGATACCTTCCGAATAATAAGAATTGTCCAAGTCTGCAAAATAACTATTAGTTGCTGCAATCACTTCTTCGTTTGAATAAGATCCTTGTAACGACACCCATTTCTTCAAATTGCGGAACAAATAGTAGTCCTAGGGAGCAAAGTCTGGAGAATAGAGGGGATGTGAAACGAGCTGGAATCCTATTTCCATTAATTTTGTGACCACAACTGCTGAGGTGTGTGCTGGTATATTGGCGAGATGGAAAATGACTTTTTTGCGATCCATTTGCCGGCGTTTTTCTTGCAGCTCGGTTTTCAAACGGTTCAATAACGATGACTAATATGCACCTGTAATAGTTTTACACTTTTCCAGATAGTCGATGAGGATTATCCCTTGCGAATTTCAAAAGACAGTCACCATAACCTTTCCGGCCGAAGGAATGGTCTTCGCCATTTTTGGTGCAGATTCTCCTTTGGCAACCTATTAGATTGTTGTTTGGTGTCAGGAGTATAGTAATGTATTCATGTTTTATCCGCAGTGAAGAAACGACCGTTAAAGTCCTGCGGATTCTTCCTGAACACCGGCAAGCAATCCTTGCAACACTTCACACGATTCCGTTTTTGGTCAAGCGTGAGCAATCGCGGAACCCATCTTGCGGGTAGCTTTCTCATGTCCAAATGTTTATGCAAAATATTACCTATCCATTCATTGCCCACACCACTAGCATTCTCACGCACCTTTTAACTCATCTGTCATCCATCACCATATCATGGATTTTATCAATGATTTATAGAGTCCTAACCTCCAGAGGGCGTCCAGAACGTTCAGTATCACATGTGCCCATATGGCCACTCCGAAAATTTTGAAACCACTTGTAAACTATTCTAATCGAAGGTGCAGAGTCACCGTAATGTTTATAAAGCTTCTCTTTAGTCTCCTGAGGCGTTTTGTCTTTCATAAAGTAATGTTTAATCACCACACGAAATTCTTTTTCACCCATGTTTTGACAATCACTCGACTTCCTTGATTTACACGAATGACAAACAAAAAGAAATAGACCAATATGGCTGACACTTGGTGTGCATTCTTTCCAAAGATGCTACTAACTACACATGACCTCGATACGTGCCGGTGGTGCCATCTCTCGGACTTTTCAAACGCCTCTCTTAGGCCCTTAGAGGACGTCTGCGGAAATCTGGCAATGATGAGAAACACTGTAAGTCGTTGTCGAGGCATCTGCCATCATCGCAACAGTGTCGCTTAAATCTGTCCCTTCTCCCGCGTGCCGGCCGGCCGCATTCATCTGCCCCCAAGAGACTGAAAAAACGGCGTCAGCGATATCGTCGGCACAAAAATGCAAACGGGCTGCCCTTGATCCATCACGACGTAAGGCCTCACACAAGTCGGTGCACCCGAGAGGACCTCACAAAACTTCATTGGACCCCCCTACATCCCGGACCTCGCACCTTTCGACTTGCACGTGTTTGGCGCAGTGAAGGATCCACTCCGCGGGAAGCAGTACGTTGACAATGGGGAGGTTATTGATGTGGCGAGACGTTGGATTTGGCGTCGACCAGTAGAGGTGCACCATGCGGGCGTAAATAAAACCAATCTACTTTCAGAAAAAGAATTGTTACATTTCTTATTGACTGCCTCTCGTAACTTTTATTGCGTTTGGGTTGTTATCATACTAATTTCAGTGGCAAAATTTTTATTCAATTTAGTTACAGTGATTTATTACGTAACTTGAGGCATAGCGCCGTATACCGATTCTTCCTTGGAGGCGGTTAAGTGGGAGATGTGTCTCAGAGCTGGATAGTGACAGATGGACGCGCACGTAGTTTATGTATCAGCCGATAGAGGACAGTATTGGATAGGGGAGAGTGATTTAGTTTCGATTGTGCCCACTAGAGTGCACTAAAGTAATAGAATTTTTTCATAAACTGTTCTAGTATTTTCATAAAGTGTTATTATGTCTTTTTGTGTATGTAAAATGTTATAAATGTGTTTTAGCAGTATGAATCATGGGTGACTGTGGTTTAAGGTTAATATGAAGATAATTGTATAACGAGTTATGTAGTGGGATTTAGTGTGGGAACATTTCGAAGCAGTATGGATGTGGACAAAGGGGATTTTTGTAGAATATATTTGTAAAGTAAGTTTGTGGTAAAGGGAAAGTTAATTCAGGTATAAATAACAATAATAAATAACTTTAGGCATAAAAAAATTCTGCATATTAGATAATTACGTCGGTAAAAGGTGCAGTCGTTAGGTTTACGCGGGATAATGTTGTTTTGCTATTGGCTGTTGAGTAAACTGACCAACGGTAAAGCAATATTCTTCACGCGCCTTCCTTTCCTGGTAGAGAAGACTTAGAGCATTCTAGAGACGAGTCAGAGCCTAGCCATGAATCAGTTGGGACGTGTGTAGTAGTACTTCCGATGGAAATGATAGGTTGCCGGATCTAGCAGTGTTTCATACATCAAAAGTGTTGTAAAGTGACGGCATAATTATTCCGATGGGTGTGTACAAATATCGGAATTTTTAAGTGAATTTTGTGACGAGAAAAGACATAAATTCCGCGTGGCGTATTGAGCAGGTCGGTGGCTAAAAACTGTGACTGCATTAGGTACCGACAGACGTAATATTTGTCGAGCATTCTCGATCAAAAAGAATCCGTAGTTTTGTTGCTATTACGTTTTCGGGAAATGCAACACCATAAACATGCTAATGTGTGTGAAAGGGATTGTCAGTGACTGTGTTAAGACTAGCACGGGCTTGGCAGTGATACTTGTTCACCTAACTTTCAGAATATATTAATCAAGGACAAAATTTGCAACCTTTCATTTCGTGTGAAAACTTTCTCCCGAAACGTAGATTAGTGACTTTAATTGCAGCCTGGTTCACGTCGAAGTACAGTAGGTTTCGCTCGGCTTCCCTACTGAAGATATGATAAGACAATGTTCACAGGTAGGTGCAGGTTCGTCGTAAAGGGATGGATGGAACCGCGCCGCCGCAAACTATACAAAGGCATTAACGAGTAAATGTCGTTCACTCTTGACACTCGCTAACGACAACGAAGGCAACAGCAGCACTTACTAACTGAAACAAGCGACCAGATACTGGTATCTCTGACAAATCGGTGTGACTATTAATTTTCTTGCGCTAACTGCTGTCGTATTCAAGTCGTCTGAACATTATCGCTGGCGAACGCCCAAAATGTTGCATATCATCGCCACCTGTTTTAGAGTCACATCGACATTTCAGCCACATATGCTATGAGATTACAGACTTAATTATTCACACTTTTGTAACTGAGGTTTCAATCTTGGATGAAATGAAATTCTTTGGTCCCATGGAGTTAAGCATTGTGTTCTTCCGATAGGATATACGAGAATGTTGATTTTCTTCTAATTTTGTTTCCTGTTTTACATATTTCCAAAGAAATACAACAAAAAACATAAAGAATAGTAAAAAAAAAAAACCTATTACTCTTGTGCCTCACTCAATTTCAAGATATGTGCTATGTTTTCGAGATTTTTGAGTAGATTGTTTTACTTAGTTGACTAGTGGTTATGAATTCATCCAGTTTTATCGATACAGAGGAAAACAGTGGCTGGCGATAATGTACGATCTCGTAAAACTCATCATGCTGCGTTAAACTGAATCGAGAATATTTACAGCCGTGGCTGTCGCCAGGACGTTAACGTCACGCAACGATTTACAAGCCGTTGCTTGGCGTGCTAATGAATACGAGTTTTGTCAAACGCCGCGTCCGCCGTAAACTGATAGAGCAAGAGAGATCACCACAGCCGGACCCTAATGAGGGATGAAATGGTCGTCATTAGGTTTAAGTGCGAAGCCAGGTTCACCCGTAGCAATTTAGGGCTGGCGCAAACAACATTCGACTTCATTAGAAACCCGCTCCTCCCGAACACAATGCTGTGGCTTTATTTCTGTACTTACTCGCTCGGATTCTGGCGAATCTGGTGGGTATGAATATAGAAATACAACCAGTGACGTTAGCTGTTAGTAGGGACTTCTATTTGGCGTTTACTTCCACATTACCACGCCGCCTTCTCCTGTGTCTGTACCTTGTTTTCAGATTACTCAGAAAGATTTTTAGTGTCGATATTTTACCACTGGTTAGTAGTAACAAAGATCTCTAGACTGACTGACGATAATGTGTAATTACGACAGCACCTAAGTGCTCTTCCTAATAGTTAATATCTTCCTAAATATTAATCTTAATCTTTCTAAATGTTAATATTTGTTAACATACTCGTAGTAGACCCGAGAGTGGCTCATATCCCCGCCCGGCCGTCCTTATTTTAATCTCTCGACTTTTCTTCTGTTTATTGGCTTTCAAGACGTGCCCAGATAGCCATCACAACAGTGGACTGTATTTTTCTGACGATACGAACGCAAAGACAGCACAACACCTAGTTCCGGAGCGGAGAAAATCTCTGACCCGGCCGCGAATCAAACCCGCGCCCCTTCGGTTAGCAATCTGCAGCGCTGAACGCCCAGCTACCGATGCGGACTTCTGTAAATTTTCTAGAATCAGTATGAGCCAAACGCCGCTGGGATGGTTCCTTCAAAAATACCGTGGTATGCAGTTCCTTGTGAAGCCGTAAGGATGCACCCAGAACCGTCGTGCACGCAGCTGTGGCGAAGCACAACGCCCACGGTATGGCTGTTGACTCAGTGCCTTATAAAGGTTGCTTAGTACTGGCGTACTTCGTTTCAACATTTTAAACTCTTTATGTGTGTAAAATAGACCCGGTAACGATCAACAGCGCTACCTTAACTTGCGAGTCAAGGTTAAAGATTCTCAGATGCTGCACATATGACAGGAGCTCTGTAACTGTCTGATTGCACTCGGAAAAACTACTGATGCGATTACTGGAGTCGACGAAATACAGTCCACAATTAATCTCCTATATAGTTCCTCGTAAAATTCTCGTAGCCCGGAAAAAACGTGTTATGGATAATGACTTTGAAGTGTGGGAACAGAAAAGAATTTTCGTGCGCTTTTCGCAGGTAACTTGGTCATAGCTTGGGACACCGTATAGGTTTTATTTCATCAAAATCGGAACACGAAAGAAAAAAAAAAGATATCGTAACTGAAGTTTCATCTATACTAATATCAGAAATGTGAAAGTAACTCTGTATGTTAATGATTACGCAACTGATCCGCTGAACTGATTTCGATGAAATTAGTTATGGTGATAGCTTGAACCCTGAGGGGAAACAGTGACTACTTTACAAAGTGTTTACTGCAAGATATTTATTGATTTCAAGAATATTACGCGAATTAGCGAAAATTATTTACTATCTGAAGAAGCTGTTAACTGTTTGACTTTTGTTCTTTATTATATTTTTGAAAATGCTTGTGCTGACTGACATGTGCTACTTGATATGAATCAAGCTAATGAGTACAATGCTTATACAATCTTCAATGTTTTTTCATCCATACTTCCATTCTATTTTTTGCATAACGTAACGTTGTATAATGTGGCACGATGCAGAGATACGCGTTCCCGTCTGTGCCCCTTTGCACGCACTGCTCAGCTGTTGAGGCGGTCGTTGTTGGTGGTTGGTGTGGGTGAGGGGGCCAGACGGCGAGGTCATCCGCACCATCGGGTTAGGAAAACAAGGGGAAGGAACTCGGCTCTGCCCTTTAAAAGGTAACATCCCGGCATTTGCCTCAAGCGATTTAGGGGAGTCACGGAAAACCTAAATCAGAATGGGTTAGAAGAACTCCCGAATGCGAATCCAGTGTGCTGCCTCGCTAAGGGCGTTGGGACAGCTTGGGATCGGGGAGAGCGGAGTGCACATTGTTAACTATGCTTAGCCGAAAGGCAGATGCGTGAGGGCAGCTCACAGTATTGCACGTACAGTAGATTACTTACAATCACTCATTATAATGAAACCACTGGTATGCGAGCGCAGCCGTGGGTGGAAGCTAGTGTAATATAAACGTAAATAGCCCTTTGGAGATGAACCTGTCGGTTTGGGACCTGTAGCGTCGCTACTTATGTAAATATCTAGCATTACTGACAGTTGGTAATTTCTGTTTTCTTCTTTGCAAGAATCAGCCTGTAAAAACGTTCTTATTGGCACGTAGAATCATCAATTCCCTAGTATGCCACTTAGAATATTCGTAATAAAAAATTTATTTTCTTATTTGTATCGTTATTTTTTGCAGTCTTCCGGTGTGAGACATCATTTTGTCCTACGAAAATAGCTTCTCAATTTTTTGATACAAATCGGTTATGTGGAAACAGAGATAAATTATACTTTCATTTTCTTGACAAATGTCAAATTTGGCTCTCGGAACTCTCCCATTTCCGCTCTTCAAATATTATAACCTCTGTGTCGCGTGCCCCAAAAGTAGTGTACGTTAGTTATTTACCTTACATAGACAGACGTATAGTTATATACAATGTTGTACAACAATCACACTGTTGGTTTCTGTATTGGTTGTAGACAACCTTTTGCGCAAATCAGACAGCAGCTGTAAAAAAAACGGAGAAGAAAAGGAGGCAGCAGTTGTGAGAGTCAGATATCTTTGTAACCTGTCGCTGATGCCGTTCATTCTGAACATACACCAAGCCAAAACATCAGAAACAAGAAAAGAAGGCTTTCACGATCAGCGATGACATCATAATTTTGCCAGATATTAAAAGGGACTTGGAAGATCCGTTGAACAGAACGGATGATATCTTCGAAAACAGTTTATGTACGAACATCAGAGATAGTGAATCGAAGATAATACACTTTAGTCTAATCAGAGCAAGTGATACAGAGACAATTAGATTATAAAATGAGACACTAAAAGTACTAGATGAGTTTTGCTTTTTGGGCACCAAAATGACGGGTGATGGCCAAAGTGAAGAGGATACAAAATGCATGTGGGATAGCAAGAAAAACGTTCCTGGAAAAGAGGAATATGTTGACATCCAATATGGGTTTAAGCGTTGGGAAGTCTTATCTGAAGAAATTTGTCTGGAGTACAGCCCTTTTGGAAGTGAACCATGGATGATATACAGTGTAGACAAGAAGAGAGTAGAAGGTTTAGAAATGTGGTGCTACAGAAGAATGCTGAAGATTAGATGGGTAGATCACATAACTAATGAGGAAGAACTGAATAGAATTGGGGTGCAAAGAAATTTGTCACACAATCTGACTAGAAGAAGGGACCGTTTGGTAGGACATATTGCGAGACATCACGGAATCACCAGTTTAGAATGGAGGGAAGTAAAGGGGTAAAGATCGTACAGGGAGGCCAGGAGGCGAAAAAAAAATAGTGAAATGTTGTTAGCAAACAGGAAAGTTCTATTTATCAGTTATGATTAAAATACCACTTAAGAATCTGAATCTGTATTAACAATAAAAAAGGCTGAAGGCCAGAGAGAGCTGGGAAGAGAATATGGTTAAAGAGGTGGGAGGAAACGGAGATAGGAAGCGGAAAGGAGGAGGCGGACAGGGAGAGGTGGCAGGAGAAGATTGAGAGAGAGGGGAAGGAGAAGACTGGTAGATACAGAAGGGCGCACGTGATGGACAGAGAGGGGGAGGGTATGAAGAGGAAGTGGAGAAAGAGAGGCAGAGGAGGAGATAGAGAAGGAGATTAGGCCGTTTATGCAATTCCGATACATATTAGAAACGTGTCGTTTCTACTTTGATTGTTTTCCATTTAACCACTCTTTAGCAATTCTGGGCAGCAAAGCGTTGCCGGGAACAGCCAGTATGGAAATCAATTTATGGCATAAATTGACCAAGAGGAGAGAGAAGCTGGTAGGACGAATTGTGCGGCATAAAGAAAATGTTAATTTGGCAATGGAGGGTACCCTGGGAGGGCAAAATTTTACGAGACACCAGTGCATGACTATAGTATATACACAGGTGAGCTAAAGAAACTGGTACAGTTCTCCAATATCGTGTAAGGCCCCTGCGAGCACGCGGAAGTGCCCAAACATGACGTGGCGTGGCTTTGACTAGTGTCTGAAGTAGTGCTGGAGAGAAATGACACCATGAATCCTGCAAGGCTGCCCATATATCCGTGAACTACAAGGGGATGGAGATCTCTTCTGAACAGCACGTTGCAAGACATGTTCAATAACGTTCACCTCTTGGACGTGTACTGGAATTGCCCAACTCCGTTGGAATGCACAATGGACATGAATGGATGCAAGTTGGTTCAAATGGCTCTGAGCACTATGGGACTTAACATCTGAGGTCATCAGTCCCCTAGAACTTAGAACTACTTAAACCTAACCAACCTAAGGACATCACGCACATCCATGTCCGAGGCAGGTTTCGAACGTGCGACCGTAGAGGTCGCGCAGTTCCAGACTGAAGCGCCCATAACCGCTCGGCCACTTGCGCCGGCTGGATGCAGGTGATCAGAAGGGATGCTTACGAACGTGTCACCTTTCAAGAGTCATATCTAGACGTGTCAGGGGTCTCATACCGTTCCAACTTCACACGCCCCACACCATTACAGAGCCTCGCCCAGCTAACCTGCCATTGTAGCAGCAGCAACCGATCTAAGAACTGCACCAGACACTTGTTGTCTTGTATAGGCGTTGCCGACCGCAGGGCGGTATTCTGCCAGTTTACACATCTCTGTATTTGCATACTCATGCCTATACCAGTTTCAGTGTATGTTCAAGTATATGTAGGCTGCAGAAGCTATGCAGAAACGAAGGGACTTGTATAGTATATTGTGGCTTTGGGAGCTGCAGCAAACCAGTCTCCGGATAGAAGGTGACAACAAAAATGGTTTACATGACTCTGAGCACTATGGGACTTAACTTCTGAGGTCATCAGTGCCCTAGAACTTTTTTTTAAAAATTCTTGACTAACCATTATTAATAATTATACAACATAACCCACTTCCTTATGTGATTAGTGGGTCTTACTTTCTAAGTTTGTTAGTTACAATTTTCAGCTAATTACAATGTAGTGGATTGTGAGCTACAGCTATACTCTAATTACAATGGGCAGTTATTCTTACACGTGTTAGTGTTTAATTCCTAAGATCTCAATTAACTGTACTACCGGCAGCGTCACAAATGTGTCAGATATATATATATATATATATATATATATATATATATATATATATATATATATATATATATATATATATAAACCGATTTTATTGCCTTGCCCATCGAGCTAATCCCGAGGGGCGTGCCCCTGACTCTGGGCAGGCCAGGATGTTATTCGTTGCAGGTTCCTAAAACTAATTTCCTAATCTAATTTCTACTAACTAGTTCTAACCTAAGTCAATTCCGGTGCATCGTCTAGTCCGTGATGTTATTCCCCACTCCCGCGAGTCCCGCACTTGGCGGATTCCAGACTATTGAGGTCGGCCTAACCACGCGCAGGCGGTATAGGAGTAGGGTTCGTGTTTGGTATTGGAATTTCGCTAGTTTTATTGTGTTAATTAAGTTATTTCCCTCATGTATTCCTTTAGCACTTTTCGTGATACCTCGTCTGCTAGTTTATTTAGAGTTTGAAAAGTGTCTCGTTGTCTTATGAGGTGATATGTGTCATGGTCAGGTAGTTGGTCACGTAGTGTGGAAGCAGCATCATTGAAGAGGGGGCAGTCGTAAATCACATGGTCGGGAGTGCCCCCCAGTTCACCACATTCCCGAACTGACATAAGTATGTCGGGTAAGGGCCATGTCCAGTGAGAAAATGGATTAGTCCTCTGGTGGGTTCAAAGTATTTCATTTTTAATCGTTCCCTAATGTTTGGAATAAGTTCATATGTCCTACGCCCTGTTTCGCCCGTCTCCCATAGTTGTTCCCTCCTTTGCCGAATCTCACCCACGTCCCTAGACCCAGTGCCTAAAATCTCTTCTATCTTTGTTGCATTTTCCTTCTTAACCCAGAACCACGAGGCCTGTTCTGTAATTTAGATGTCCAGGGGGCAGAGCCCCATTATGACCAATAGCGCTCCTCCTGGTGATGTTCTATAAGCCCCCACAGATCTGAGTATCATGTTCCTTTGAACCCTTCTCACTGTCATGGCGGGCACAACCCTCGTGAGCCTGTGCGCCCAGACTCCCCTATAACTTAGAACTACTTAAACCTAACGAACCTATGGACATCATACACATCCATGCCCGAGGCATGGTTCGAACCTGCGACCGTAGTGGTCGCGCGGTTCCAGACTGTAGCGCCTAGAACCGCTCGGCCACCCCGGCCGGCGAAAGTGACAACAACATAAGTTTTGCGTTTGTGCGTGTAAGGAATTGCGTGACCTTTTTTGGTGGGCCATGTGGGCCACTAGTAATGGTGATGTGGCGGCAGCAGGCAGGGTGTTGTCGGCGCGCCGTGTAAACGACCGAGCCGGCGCGGCGCTGTGTGTAGGCGAGCACTGGGAACGCGGCCGGCGGGCGGCCGCTGTGCGCTTCTTGCTGTGGAGTGTCTGGGATGGGATGTACCGCAGCCGTAGCGTATCGGGGGCACCTCACCTGCCGCGTCGCGGGCCGCCTCGTCTTTTTAGACGGCGGGGGAACGGTTCCAGAGCGCGCCGATACTGTCGGACCGTTAGCTCGCCACTACCCGAGCCACTTTTTTCGGTCATCCCGGCCGACCTCCGCCGCGGCAACGGGCTATTAATATCGGCGAAGATCTGTCGACGGATACTTCTTCTCCCCGCTTCGCTAGGGTTTAACGTCCTCTCGGGAGCGAGCTCGTAAAAGCCGAGGCAATTGCTAACGTTTTGTCCTCGTTCAGGAAGTGATCTGCTACGTCTGCGGTGTACGCAACCACCTCGGTACTCACGTAGAGTAATTAAGGGAAGTGGGGTAGGCTAACCGGCACCTGCAACCAAGTAACAACACGTGTATTTTTTTGTCTCTGTTTCTTTTTGCTCTACTTGTGTACGTTGAATGCCTATGTCTTCAACTAACGAGGTCGAAAACTTCCTACGTCGTACGACTGGCACGTTCCGCACACTCGTGAGGCGGTATGTTAGAGGTGTCATTAATTTGCAGTAAACACTGTTGTTGAGTCTCCGGTAAATGTAATAATACGACGACACGTCTCTATCTACATCTATAACTACACGAATGCTCTGCAGTTCCCACTTAAGTGCTTAGCGGAGGGTTCATCGAACCCCGTTTAGCCGGCCAGGGTGGCCATGCGGTTCTAGGCGCTACAGTCTGGAACCGCGCGATCGCTACGGTCGCAGGTTCGAATATTGCCTCGGGCATGGATGTGTGTGATGTGCTTAGGTTAGTTAGGTTTAAGTAGTTCTAAGTTCTAGGGGACTGATGACATCAGAAGTTAAGTCCCATAGTGCTCAGAGCCATTTGAATCATTTTTGAACCCTACTTAGACTATTTCTCTACCGTCCCACTCCCGAACAGCGAGCAGGAAAAAATAAACACTTACACGTTTGCGTGCGAGTTCTGATTTATTTTATTACCATTTTCATTTCTCCCTCAAGCATATGGACGTCAACAAAACATCTTCGCATTCGGAATAAAAAGTTGGTGACTGAAATTTCGTGGAAATCTCTCGCCGGAACGCTTTCGGTTTAATTATTGTCACAACAACTCGTGTATCATATCAGTCACACTCTCTCCCCTATTTCACGATAATACGAAACAATCTCCTCTTCCATGGACGTTTTCGATTGCCTCCGTCAGTCCTATCTGCTGAGATTGCCATACCACGGAGTAATACTCCAGAACAGCACGGCTAAGCATAGTGTAGGCAGCCTCTTTAGTAGACCTGTTGCATCCTCTGAGAGTTCTGCCAATAAAATGCAGTCTTTGGTTCGCCTTCCCCACGATCTTTATTCCGTTATGGTTCCAATTTCAGTTGTTCGTAACTGCAATCGCTAAGTATCTAAATAGAGAGAGATTATAATTACGATCAACTTGAGTCAACATCCTTCAGATTTTTGTGATATAACGCATTCCTTGTAATATTCATGTGGATGACCATGAAGTTAGCATTGGTCCCTCACGTTTTCTCGATGTGCTTTCGGGTGTTCAACCAAGTTGTTGAATCCATTTTTCTGCACGATATCTCGTGTTTCGGGTGCTGCGAGCTGCGTCATGCGTACTAGCTGTCTGGAGTCCAACCAGACTATGCACTGTGGTTGGGGTCTGGGTAGCACCTGAAGATGCCTTCCATCTAATCTTCAACAAGCAGAATTACTTCTTGTTGAAGACGTCAATACTACTGCATTCAATCCAAACATACATACAGCAAAAGACAAAACGGTAGGTAATGTTCTTAAAGATATTACTGAGTGGTGTTATGCAACGGTCTCATTCTCAAACTCAAAAGTATAACCTGTGCAGTTCTACACATCTAAAGGTACTGTATCAATAATAAATGGGATCCACGACGAAAAAATGAATGGGTCGAAAACTTCAGAATTTTTAGCTGTGCATGTTAATTAGAATTTAAATTGAAAACGAAAAAACTAGTTTTTGTGCTCTTAAACAATTCAGTTGTGCTAGATTTGGACTTCGAATCATTGCAAATTGTAGTGAGAGGCGAGTCAGTAAGTTAATATATTTGGCATATTTCATTCAACGACGAGGTATAGAATAATGTTCTGGACGAACTCGTCATTAAGAAACAGAAGTTTTCATTGTTAAAAACGTACAGTAAAAAATAATACGTGGTACTCACACACGATGACCTTATTGGGGTCTGTTTCAGGAGTTAGGCATTTCGACTACTGAATCACTATAGATTTATACCCACGCGAAGTCAGTTCTAAATAATCCACTGCACTTCAGAACCAACAATGACATAAGGAGTTACAGTACAAGAAGAAAAAAATGACACTTATTATTCTACATTAAGATTGACTTTACCACGAAAGGAGTGCGCAAAGCTGTCACTAACATGTTTCATCCCTTACCAAAAATGTCTGAGAGATAGAAAAGTTAAATTTGAGAAGAAAGCGAAAAAGTTTCTCGTTCCCAATTCCTCCTACTCCGCAGAAGAAAATCTGTTAATGTGAGAAGCAAAAGGTGGTGGGTTGAAATTTCTAATTTACATCCGTATTAAAAAAAGAAACTTCTAAATCGTCAGTATATAACTATTTTTTTGTATGACTGTGTCGTATGAATGTAAAAATACTCGTTTCAAACCATTGCAGTTAATCGTGCACATGATCCAAGGAACAGAAAACTGACTACCTATATCGGTGGCGCACGATTAATGTCAAACTTTGTTCTGGCATCTGAAAAATTGAAAGTTGTCCACAGACCAAATCTGTTACACCATTTACTATTTTTCCAAGCAGCTGTCGCAACCATAAATTTCATTCATATATGCTTTCGAATTAACTACACTGAAGTGACAAAAGTTGGCGGCCGATGTGGCCGAGCGGTTCTAGTCGCTACAGTCTGGAGCCACGCGACCGCTACGGTCGCAGGTTCGAATCCTGCCTCGGGCATGGATGTGTGTGATGTTCTTAGGTTACTTAGGTTTAAGTAGTTCTAAGTTCTAGGGGACTGATGACCTCACAAGTTATTTCCATAGTGCTCAGAGCCATTTTTGACAAAAGTCATGGTAGACTTGCTAATACCGTGTCGGGCCTCCTGTTGCCCAGCGTCGTGCAGCAACTGGTCGTGGCAGGGACTCAACAAACTGGAAGCCCCTGCATAAACGCTGAGCAAGGCTGCCTCTACAGCCATCCGTAACTGCGAAAGTGTTGCCTGTGCAGGATTTTGCGCACTGACTGACCTCTCGGTTATGTCCCGTAAATGTTCGATGCGATTCGTGTCGAACGATCTGAGTGGCCAAACCATTCGCTCGAATTGTCGAGATTATACTTCAGACCAGTCGGATACAACTATGGCTCGGTAACATGAGGCCTTCCCATCTATAAAAATTCCATCCTTATTTGGGAACATGAAGCCCACCAATGGCTGCAGATGGTCTCCAAGAAGCCGAACACAACTATTTCCAGCCAGTGATCGGTTCAGTTGGACCAGATGACCCAGTCCACTCCATGTAAACATGGCCCGGAGCATTGTGGAGCCACCACCAGCTTGCAGTGTGACTTGTTTACATTCTGAGTCCGTGGCTTCGTCGGGTCTGCGCCACACTCCATTCCTTTCATTAGCTCTAACCAGCTGGACACATCTGACCTGCCCATGGTTTGCCAATCGTGTAGGGTCCAACCGGTATTGTCATGAGCCAAGGAGAGGCGCTGCAGGCGATATATTGCTGTTAGAAAAACCACTCGCGCCAATCGTCTGCTGCCATAGCCCACTGACGCCCAATTTCGCCGCTCTCTCTTGACGGATACGTTCGTCGTGTGCCTCAAATTGATTTCTGTGGTTATTTCACGCAGTATGTTAGTACTGACCACTCTATGCAAATACAGCTGCTCTCGGTCGTTAAGTGAAGGCCTTCGGCCACTGCGTTGTCTGTTGTGAGAGGTAGTTGAAATTTGGCATTCCCGGCATACTCTTCACACTATGGACGTCGGAATATTTAATTCCGCTACGATTTCCGAAACGGGATGACACGTGTAGCTCCGACTACCATTCCGCGTTCAAAGTCTGTGAGTTTCCGTTGTGCGGCCATAAATCATGTCGGAAACATTTCCCCTTAAGCCATCAGAGAACAAATTCCAATGCAGTGACTTTTATATCTTGAGTACGCGACACTACCGCCATCTGTATACGTGCATACCGCTGTCCCGTGACTTTCGTCTCCTCGGTGTATTACCTGCGTGACAGGAGTCACGATTGGAAACGATGGCTACTTTGTGAAGTCGCTCACCGCTCATTTGCACCAGTTGCAGACTGCTCTGACTAGATTTCACGGGTTCACCTGTCTCGTAATTCTGTCTAGTTACGAGACTGCGCTGTGAGAGCAGCGCGCCCACTGGACGCGGCGGAGTCAGAAGTCAGCAGGTTGCGCTCGAGGTCAGCAGGCGGGCTAGCCGTGGGCATGATTGCTGTCATTTGCCGGCTAACTACACGGCTCCTAGAGCCGTCCACTCCCTGTGTGTGCCCACCTGAGTACCCCAAGCACCGCACGCTGCCATTACGCTGTTTGCCGCGATTAGCTTCTATACCTCCTGCGACAATGTGCTCTGTGATTACGCTTACTTCTGCTCTTATATAACAAGACTTGCGACAGTGACGGAATACTGTGCGGTATTCTCCTGGCAACCGGAGTCGTGCGACCCTGGCGACTGTTGATGTGCGCAAAAAGTAGCGAGGGCGGCGGCGCTGGTTAACGCACTAGATTTGTATTCTGCCGTGGCGGTGTTCGAGTTATAGTCCGGACGACTTGCTTTAGATGTCCATGCCTACCCTTAATCATTGCAGGTACATACCAGGTGGTACTTCAACATCACGACCATTTTACGTATCTAGTCTTGTCCAGCTGGGTTCATACTATGTCTGTAGTGACCTCACTCGATGTCGAAGAGACGCACGTCTCCGACCGTAAGAGTGGGTGAAACAGATGTGGCTCCATTAATGTCCATGGCGACGCTGGCGTTTTTATGCGCTACTTTCTGCGTCGGTTTGGACTCAGTAGGTGAAAGAAGAAGATGAGAGTGGTCTTGGGCTCTGAGCACTATGGGACTTAACATCTATGGTCATCAGTTCACTAGAACTTAGAACTACTTAAACCTAACAAACCTAGGGACATCACACAGCACCCAGTCATCACGAGGCAGAGAAAATCCCTGGCCCCGCCCGGAATCGAACCCGGGAACCCGGGCGTGGGAAGCGAGAACGCTACCGCACGACCACGGGCTGCGGACTGCAGCGGTCTTCTAAATAGCTGAAGGATTGAGGCAGACAGAAAGAGTCGTTGTTAACTGGGAGTGTAAGTAGGCTGTTTAGGTTTTTTTTTTATTGGTAACGCCGCCGCCACGTAGCGCTCTGTATAAAAAATCACTGATTGTGCCGTGTGCAGTCTGTGGCTGGTTTGCATTGTTGTCTGCCATTGTAGTATTGGGCAGCGGCAGCTGGATGCTAACAGCGCGTACCGTTGCGCAGTTGGAGGTGAGCCGCCAGCAGTGGTGGACGTGGGGAGAGAGATGGCGGAGTTTTGAAATTTGTAAGAATTGGTGTCATGAACTGCTATATATATATTATGACTAGTGAGGTAAATACATTGTTTGTTCTCTATTAAAATCTTTCATTTGCTAACTATGCCTATCAGTAGTTAGCGCCTTCAGTAGTTTGAATCTTTTATTTAGCTGGCAGTAGTGGCGCTCGCTGTATTGCAGTAGCTTGAGTAACGAATATTTTTGTGAGGTAAGTGATTTGACCCCCCATGAACCATGGACCTTGCCGTTGGTGGGGAGGCTTGCGTGCCTCAGCGATACAGATGGCCGTACCGTAGGTGCAACCACAACGGAGGGGTATCTGTTGAGAGGCCAGACAAACGTGTGGTTCCTGAAGAGGGGCAGCAGCCTTTTCAGTAGTTGCAGGGGCAACAGTCTGGATGATTGACTGATCTGGCCTTGCAACATTAACCAAAACGGCCTTGCTGTGCTGGTACTGCGAACGGCTGAAAGCAAGGGGAAACTACAGCCGTAATTTTTCCCGAGGACATGCAGCTTTCTGTATGATTAAATGATGATGGCATCCTCTTGGGTAAAATATTCCGGAGGTAAAATAGTCCCCCATTCGGATCTCCTGGCGGGGACTACTCAGGAGGATGTCGTTATCAGGAGAAAGAAAACTGGCGTTCTACGGATCGGAGTGTGGAATGTCAGATCCCTTAATCGGGCAGGTAGGTCGGAAAATTTAAAAAGGGAAATGGATAGGTTAAAGTTAGATATAGTGGGAATTAGTGAAGTTCGGTGGCAGGAGGAACAAGACTTTTGGTCAGGTGAATACAGGGTTATAAATACAAAATCAAATAGGGGTAATGCAGGAGTAGGTTTAATAATGAATAGGAAAATAGGAATGCGGGTAAGCTACTACAAACAGCATAGTGAACGCATTATTGTGGCCAAGATAGATACGAAGCCCACACCTACTACAGTAGTACAAGTTTATATGCCAACTAGCTCTGCAGATGATGAAGAAATTGAAGAAATGTACGATGAAATAAAAGAAATTGTTCAGATAGTGAAGGGAGACGAAAATTTAATAGTAATGGGTGACTGGAATTCGGCAGTAGGAAAAGGGAGAGAAGGAAACATAGTAGGTGAATATGGATTGGGGCTAAGAAATGAAAGAGGAAGCCGCCTAGTAGAATTTTGCACAGAGCACAACTTAATCATAGGTAACACTTGGTTTAAGAATCATGAAAGAAGGTTGTATACGTGGAAGAACCCTGGAGATACTAAAAGGTATCAAATAGATTATATAATGGTAAGACGTCCGCAGCTCGTGGTCTCGCGGTAGCGTTCTCGCTTCCCGAGCACGGGGTCCCGGGTTCGATTCCCGGCGGGGTCAGGGATTTTTCACCTGCCTCGTGATGACTGGGTGTTTGTGTCGTCTTCATCATCATCATCAATCATCCCCATTACGGTCGGAGGAAGGCAATGGCAAACCACCTCCACTAGGACCTTGCCTAGTATGGCGGCGCGGGTCTCCCGCGTCGCTCCCCTACGCTCGGTAAACGGAGTATGGGACTCATCATCATCATCAATGGTAAGACAGAGATTTAGGAACCAGGTTTTAAGTTGTAAGACATTTCCAGGGGCAGATGTGGACTCTGACCACAATCTATTGGTTATGACCTGTAGATTAAAACTGAAGAAACTGCAAAAATGTGGGAAATTAAGGAGATGGGACCTGGATAAACTGAAAGAACCAGAGGTTGTACAGAGTTTCAGGGAGAGCATAAGGGGTCAATTGACAGGAATAGGGGAAAGAAATACCGTAGAAGACGAATGGGTAGCTCTGAGGGATGAAGTAGTGAAGGCAGCAGAGGATAAAGTAGGTAAAAAGACGAGGGCTGCTAGAAATCCTTGGGTAACAGAAGAAATATTGAATTTAATTGATGAAAGGAGAAAATATAAAAATGCAGTAAATGAAGCAGGCAAAAAGGAATACAGACGTCTCAAAAATGAGATCGACAGGAAGTGCAAAATGGCTAAACAGGGATGGCTAGGGGACAAATGTAAGGATGTAGAAGCTTATCTCACTAGGGGTAAGATAGATACTGCCTACAGGAAAATTAAAGAGACCTTTGGAGAGAAGAGAACCACGTGTATGAATATCAAGAGCTCAGATGGCAACCCAGTTCTAAGCAAAGAAGGGAAGGCAGAAAGGTGGAAGGAATATATAGAAGGTTTATACAAGGGTGATGTACTTGAGGACAATATTATGGAAAAGGAAGAGGATGCAGAGGAAGACGAAATGGGAGATACGATACTGCGTGAAGAGTTTGACAGAGCACTGAAAGACCTGAGTCGAATCAAGGCCCCCGGAGTAGACAAAATTCCATTAGAACTACTGACGGCCTTGGGAGAGCCAGTCATGACAAAACTCTACCAGCTGGTGAGCAAGATGTATGAGACAGGCGAAATACCCTCAGACTTCAAGAAGAATATAATAATTCCAATCCCAAAGAAAGCAGGTGCTGACAGATGTGAAAATTACCTATCAGTTTAATAAGTCACAGCTGCAAAATACTAACGCGAATTCTTTACAGACGAATGGAAAAACTGGTAGATGCGGACCTCGGGGAGGATCAGTTTGGATTCCGTCGAAATGTTGGAACACGTGAGGCAATACTGACCTTACGACTTATCTTAGAAGGAAGATTAAGGAAAGGCAATCCTACGTTTCTAGCATTTGTAGACTTAGAGAAAGCTTTTGACAATGTTGACTGGAATACTCTCTTTCAAATTTTAAAGGTGGCAGTGGTAAAATACAGGGAGCGAAAGGCTATTTACAATTTGTACAGAAACCAGATGGCAGTCATAAGAGTCGAGGGGCATGAAAGGGAAGCAGTGGTTGGGAAAGGAGTGAGACAGGGTTGTAGCCTCTCCCCGATGTTATTCAATCTGTATATTGAGCAAGCAGTAAAGGAAACAAAAGAAAAATTTGGAGTAGGTATTAAAATTCATGGAGACGAAGTAAAAACTTTGAGGTTCGCCGATGACATTGTAATTCTGTCAGAGACGGCAAAGGACTTGGAAGAGCAGTTGAACGGAATGGACAGTGTCTTGAAAGGAGGATATAAGATGAACATCAACAAAAGCAAAACGAGGATAATGGAATGTAGTCAAATTAAATCGGGTGATGCTGAGGGAATTAGATTAGGAAATGAGACACTTAAAGTAGTAAATGAGTTTTGCTATTTTGGGAACAAAGTAAGTGATGATGGTCGAAGTAGAGAGGATATAAAATATAGACTAGCAATGGAAAGGAAAGCGTTTCTGAAGAAGAGAAATTTGTTAACATCGAATATAGATTTATGTATCAGGAAGTCGTTTCTGAAAGTATTTGTTTGGAGTGTAGCCATGTATGGAAGTGAAACATGGACAATAACTAGTTTGGACAAGAAGAGAATAGAAGCTTTCGAAATGTGGTGCTACAGAAGAATACTGAAGATAAGGTGGATAGATCACGTAACTAATGAGTAGGTATTGAATAGGATTGGGGAGAAGAGAAGTTTGTGGCACAACTTGACTAGAAGAAGGGATCGGTTGGTAGGACATGTTTTGAGGCATCAAGGGATCACAAATTTAGCGTTGGAGGGCAGCGTGGAGGGTAAAAATCGTAGAGGGAGACCGAGAGATAAGTACACTAAGCAGATTCAGAAGGATGTAGGTTGCAGTAGGTACTGGGAGATGAAGCAGCTAGCACAGGATAGAGTAGCATGGAGAGCTGCATCAAACCAGTCTCAGGACTGAAGACAACAACAACAACAAGTGATTTGTGAAACGTATAGGTTAATGTTAGTCAGGGCCATTCTTTTGTAGGGATTATTGAAAGTCAGATTGCGTTGCGCTAAAAATATTGTGTGTCAGTTTAAGCACAGTCCTGTATAAATTTTTAAAGAGGACCTTTCAGGAGATCTGAAGGATCTGATTGGTTCAATTTGGCAAGAATTTCTTCCCCTCGTGCTCACGGGCACCTTTTCTTCACCACGAACATCCTGAACAATTCTAGCGAATGATTTGGCCACACAGATCGCCCGACATGAATCGCATCGAAGATTTATGTGACATAATTGAGAGGTCAGTTTGTGCAGAAAATCCTGCCTGGCTGTAGAGGCAGCATAGGTGAATATTTCTGCAGGGGTCTGCCGACTTATTGAGTCCAGACCACGTCGAGTTGCTGCAAAAGGAGGTCCGACACGACATTAGGAGGTATCCCATGACTTCTGGTCACCTCAGTGGATGTGCCAACGGCTTTGCTGCATTGGTAAAACCAGTTTCCGTCACATTACCGACTTTAATCGCTGTTGGGCTAGGCTAGCACTTGGACAGGACACCATCAGGGTCTGCCGAGTGTTGCTGAAAGTAGAGTACATTCACACCCTGCGATGCCAGTCGAGGAGTTACTGGACTGTGAAGATGCGGCTCCGGTAACGAAAACTGAGGGCGGCCAGCAGAGCAGTGTGCCGGCCGCGTCCCCCTCCGTATCTGTATCCAGTGATGCCTGTCAGCTGAGGATGACACGGCGGCCAGTCGGCAGAGTTGTGCCTCCATTCGAGAGGAGTTTACTTCAGTTTATATATTTATGCAAGTACATTCCACGTCTCCTCCTATACCGCTGGACCGATCTCACACAAAACTGGTACACACATCACTCAATTTCTGGAAACTATTGCTGCTGGGGTAAGAACCACCTACTCATCAAAGGTGTACAAATAAGTGTCAGATATGGTAAATGTAGGTGAAATATATGTGACTTGTGCATATGCGTGCAAGGTCATGGGTAAAAAGCTGCCTCTAAATCTGTGGATCGATTTGAACCATATTTGGTACATGTGTAATTTATTAGATTGAAAGAAATACTGTGGTGGTAAGAACCAGAAACCTCCTGTTGGGTTGAGGAGAGAGAAAGGGAAGGAGTAGAAGGACAGTCAAAGAGGAGGAAGCAGAAGGGACGCAGAAAGAGGAGGGAGAGAGGAGATGGACAGACAGAGAGGAAGGGCGAAATGGAAAGAGAAAGAGAAGAGAATGAGATGTACAGAGGGAGGGGAAAGGAGGAGATGGACGGAGAACAGAAATAGGAGGAGATGTACAGAGAGATGTGGGAAGAGGAGACGGATAAAGAGGGGAACAAGGAGTAGATGGTCTAGTAGAAGTTCGGAATAAACAGATATCTGGGCAACGCCAGATACTCGGCTATTATGTATATAAACGCAGTCAGCATAAGGTATTTTTTTTACGAAAATATATGCAGTTGTCTACGACAACTGCGCACATTTTCGTAAAAAATAGTTTATGATCATTGCATTGACACAAGGCGATGATGTTGTTACAAACACTCAGGAATGATGGAGAAGGGGAAATGTATCAGTTTCACATCAAGGGGCTCTGTTTCGGCAATGTATGAGTCGAAACAATAAGCGAAACTTCTTCTGATTATCTCTCGCAGTGGAACTGATGTAACGGTACTGTTATTACTAAGATTGGAAGGAATGCAATGCTGTTGAGCACGTAGGTGTAGATGTTGGGACGTTAACTGAAGTAATCCAGTGTAGATGTTGGGACGTTAACTGAAGTAATCCAGTATAGGTGGCATACTGTGTATTGACACGAGCAATCGTTGTATACAGTTTATGTACTGCTATAGCGCGACTGCTACGATCGCAGGTTCGAATCCTGCCTCCGGCATGGATGTGTGTGTTGTCCTTAGGTTAGTTGGGTTTAACTAGTTCTAAGTTCTAGGGGACTGATGACGTCAGCTGTCAAGTCCCATAATGTTCAGAGCCATTTGAACCATTTTTTTCTACTGCTATAGACCGCGTCTGTGTTTACAAGTTGAAAATACTAACATTGATCAGCGCTAACCAAATGTAGTTGTGCCCGATGACGGAACCTGCAGATATGATGTTCGTATATTGGTGAGCAAATAGAAGCAGCAGGGAAGCGGAGTGACTGTACAGCGTAGAAGACACCCGGCTGACACTATGTTTAGAAGAGTGACAACGACAAAGTACAACAGCGCATTTGGTACCATAGCACAGCGACCGAGGAGGACGACAAACTACGTGGGCTGTTGCCTTGCAAGTGCACTGCTTGCTCGAGTGGATTAAACTACTGCAATCAGCATCCGATCATGTGCACGTGAAATTAAAGTTTCGCACTGCATGGCGGTTATTATGGGAAAGGTAGCTACACTTATACCATAGATATGTATATGGTGCGAAAAGTGGCAATTTACCCTCAATAAAGAAAAGTGCGAAGTTATTCACATAAGTAACAAAAGAAATCAGCTACATTTCGATTACGCGATAAGTCACACAAATCTGAGGGCCGTAAATTTAACTAAATGCCCAGGGATCACAATTACCTAAACTGGAACGATTACATAGATAATATTGTGGCTAGAGCAAACCAAAGACTGCTATTCATTGGCAGAACCCTTAGAAGGTGCAACAGGTCTTCCAGAGAGACTGCTTACACTACGATTGTTCGCTCTGTTCTGGAGTACTGCTGTGCGGTGTGGGATCCAAATCAGGTGGGACTGACGGATGACATCGAAAAACTACAAAGAAGGGCAGCTCGTTTTGTATTATCGCGAAATAGGGGAGATAGTGTCACAAACAGTATACTTGAATTGGAATGGCAATCATCAAAATAAAGACGTTTTTCGTTGCGACGGGATCTTCTCATGAAATTTCAATCACCAGTTTTCTCCTCCGATTGCGAAAACATTCTGTTGGCACACACCTACATAGGGAGAAATGATCATGATGATAAAATAAGAGAAATCAGGGCTGGCACGGGAAAATTTAAGTGCTCGTTTTTCCCGCGTGCCGTTTGAGAGTGGAACGGTAGAGAGACAGCATGAAGGTGGTTCATTTAACCCTGTGCCAGGCACTTAATTGTGAATAGCAGAGTAATCACGTAGATGCAGATGTAGATCCATAGAAAGTGCGTGCTTTGACCACTGCTGATTTCGAACCTCGTGTCGTGCTCAGCCAATGATTCTTGCAGCGCCTCACGCTCGATCCTCACTTTGCTACATGTGTGGTTTTCTCGAAAGAAGCCTGTTTCACCAGAGGCACAATGGTAAACAGTCGCAATAGGTATGTTTGAGCCGATGAAAATCCTCCCTCAACAGTTTTCAAAAGCTATCAGCACACATTGTCAACGTGCGGGCAGGCAGTCAATGACATACTAGGCTTGTTTCTCTCCCTCTCCTACCCCCTCTTAAATGTACCAATGTACTCTTTGTTTATCAGAGTGATAATCCCCACGTTCGTGTACATATTTCACTTGTTATTCGTCAAAGGCTGTGGTTCCATCATGATGGATACCTTTCGACTCGGTCGTTTCCATGCTATGGTCCCTTACCTCAAATTGATACATTTACCCCTCCCCATCGTCCCTGAAAGTTTGTAATATCAGCACTTAATACATAGACTGATGCGCCGAAGTCACGGGACAGCTGCTAATATCGTGTCAGTACTCATTTGCCTGGCGAAGTGGCATGGACTCAACGAGTCGTATGAAGTCCTCTGCAGAAATATTGAGCCGTGCTGCCTCTGTGGTCGTCCACGATTACGAAAGTGTTGCCGATACATGACTTTTTGCATGAAGTGACCTCTCGATTGTGTCCCATAAATGTTCGATGGCATTCATGTGGGGGTAATCTGGGTGGCCAAATCATTCGCTCGGATTGTCGAGACATTCTTCAAACTAATAGCGCACAACTGAGGCACGGTGACAAGTTTGGAAACATAGAGATTTTCGATCGATGATCGGTTCCACGTAACGTAAACGGAGCCCACACTGTTATGGAGGTACCACCGACTTGCATAGCGCGTTGTTGACAACTCGAGTCTATGGCTTCGTGGGGTCTGCGCCGCTCTCGACGCCTGCCATCAGGTCTTACCAAGTAAAACCAGGAGTCGTGGGACCCAGTCACGGCTTCACAGTCGCCTAGGGTCGACATGGCGCCGAGCGCAGGAGAGGCGCTGCAGGCGATGTTGTGTTGTTATCAAACGCGACAGCGCCGGTCTTCTGCTGCAATAGTCGATTAACGATAAATTTCGCCGCACTCTCCGAACGGATACTTCCGTCGCACACTGCTTTCTGCAGTTGTTTCACGCAGCGTTGCTTATCTCTTAGCAATGACAGCTCCAAGCAATTGCCGCTTATTTTGGTCGTTAAGTGAGGGCCGCCGAGCACTGCGTTGTCAGTGGTGAGAGGTAATGCCTGATATTCGGTATTCTAGCCACACTCTCGGCATTGTGGATCTCTGAATATTGAATTTCCTAACGATTTGGGAAATGCATTGTTATATGCGTCTAGCTCCAACTACCCTTCCGCCTTGGGAGTCTGTTAATTCCCTTAATGCTGCCGTAATTAAGTCGGAAAACATTTCACTTGAGTCACCTGAGTAAAAATGACAGCTACGCGAATGCACTGCACTTTTATACTTTGTGTACGCGATACTAGCGCCATCTGTGTATGTGCATATCGCTATCTGATCACTTTTGTCTCCTCACTGTATAAATATATAATCGTAGTATTGCCCGCAGGGTTAGCCGTGCGGTATAACGCATGGCTTTTCCGGATTGGGAAGGAGCGCCTGGTCCCCGGCACGAATCCGCATGGCGGACTTGTGTCGAGGTGCAGTGAGGTGGATAGTCCGTGGATGGTTTTTAGGCGGTTTTCCATCTGCTTCGGCGAATGCGGGCTGGTTCCCCGTATTCCGTGTCAGATACACTATGTCGGCGACTGCTGTACAAACACTTTCTCCAAGTACGCGTACACCATCATTACACCGGGGGCCGCTGTGGGGCGGCGGAGGGGTGAAGTGGAGTGCGGTAGTCATCGTGGGGTTGTGGACCATTGCGGCTGAGGCGGGAGAGGAGCCTCTCCGTCGTTTCGAGACCCCCGGATAACATACAATGCAATACCATGATATTATTACATGGTTATTACGAAATATCGTTATTGGCATGCGCTAAATTGCATTAAGTTTAACGTACTTCCGATGACTGGCGAAAGCCCGCAACTAGTCCGCTGAAATAACTACCAAGCAGTTTACATCAGACATTAATTATTAGTAAGACATATTTATAATTTGTATGAAATATACAGCGAAAAAGTACCGTAGATAAACGTGGTAACTGTGTGTGATGTGTCTGTGTGTGTATCGTAGTGTTCTTACATTACAGTCACTGTGATGCTGAAACTGCTTTACAGCGATGAGAGCAGCGTCACCGAGCGAGGTGGCGAAGTGGCTAGACACTGGACTCGCATTCGGGAGAACGACGGTTCAATCCCCCGTCTGGCCATCCTGATTTAGGTTTTCCGTGATTTCCCTAAATCACTCCAGGCAAATGCCGGGATGGTTCCTCTGAAAGGGCACGGCGACTTCCTTCCCCATCCTTCTCTAATCCGATGAGACCGATGCCCACGCTGTCTGGTCTCGTTCCCCAAACCAACCAACCAACCAACCAAGAGACGGACTTATACAGTCCTGGAAATTGAAATAAGAACACCGTGAATTCATTGTCCCAGGAAGGGGAAACTTTATTGACACATTCCTGGGGCCAGATACATCACATGATCACACTGACAGAACCACAGGCACATAGACACAGGCAACAGAGCATGCACAATGTCGGCACTAGTACAGTGTATATCCACCTTTCGCAGCAATGCAGGCTGCTCTTCTCCCATGGAGACGATCGTAGAGATGCTGGATGTAGTCCTGTGAAACGGCTTGCCATGCCATTTCCACCTGGCGCCTCAGTTGGACCAGCGTTCGTGCTGGACGTGCAGACCACGTGAGACGACGCTTCATCCAGTCCCAAACATGCTCAATGGGGGACAGATCCGGAGATCTTGCTGGCCAGGGTAGTTGACTTACACCTTCTAGAGCACGTTGGGTGGCACGGGATACATGCGGACGTGCATTGTCCTGTTGGAACAGCAAGTTCCCTTGCCGGTCTAGGAATGGTAGAACGATGGGTTCGATGACGGTTTGGATGTACCGTGCACTATTCAGTGTCCCCTCGACGATCACCAGAGGTGTACGGCCAGTGTAGGAGATCGCTCCCCACACCATGATGCCGGGTGTTGGCCCTGTGTGCCTCGGTCGTATGCAGTCCTGATTGTGGCGCTCACCTGCACCGCGCCAAACACGCATACGACCATCATTGGCACCAAGGCAGAAGCGACTCTCATCGCTGAAGACGACACGTCTCCATTCGTCCCTCCATTCACGCCTGTCGCGACACCACTGGAGGCGGGCTGCACGATGTTGGGGCGTGAGCGGAAGACGGCCTAACGGTGTGCGGGACCGTAGCCCAGCTTCATGGAGACGGTTGCGAATGGTCCTCGCCGATACCCCAGGAGGAACAGTGTCCCTAATTTGCTGGGAAGTGGCGGTGCGGTCCCCTACGGCACTGCGTAGGATCCTACGGTCTTGGCGTGCATCCGTGTGTCGCTGCGGTCCGGTCCCAGGTCGACGGGCACGTGCACCTTCCGCCGACCACTGGCGACAACATCGATGTACTGTGGAGACCTCTCGCCCCACGTGTTGAGCAATTCGGCGGTACGTCCACCCGGCCTCCCGCATGCCGACTATACGCCCTCGCTCAAAGTCCGTCAACTGCACATACGGTTCACGTCCACGCTGTCGCGGCATGCTACCTGTGTTAAAGACTGCGATGGAGCTCCGTATGCCACGGCAAACTGGCTGACACTGACGGCGGCGGTGCACAAATGCTGCGCAGCTAGCGCCATTCGACGGCCAACACCGCGGTTCCTGGTGTGTCCGCTGTGCCGTGCGTGTGATCATTGCTTGTACAGCCCTCTCGCAGTGTCCGGAGCAAGTATGGTGGGTCTGACACACCGGTGTCAATGTGTTCTTTTTTCCATTTCCAGGAGTGTAGATGAAAATCCTCTCATAACACTTTAATTGCATGTGACCTTGTAGCGCATAGTTCTTCAGAACTGAACAGTATGATAGAGAGATTGCAGCACGGTAGACGAGTTGAGCCACGGGGTCCGCGTGCGTTCTACAGCGCTGTTTGAAAACATCGGCAGCGCACGTAACGATCCCCGCACGTGACTGCCAGTTGCGTCAGCCCGCGAATCTGCGCCGCCGTTCTTTGTATTCGAGTCAGCGCAGGCGGGGTGTCGCGGCTCGCGCCGCATATCCAAGTGGCATTCCGGAACCGCCGGCGGCCTCGCGAGTTGTTTTCTTGTGGTCAGCGGCAGAGTCGGAGGCGGCCTTAAATCAGCCGGCCGGGGTCGGGCCACGGCAGGGCGGTGTCGGCAAAAACGCGTCGGCCGGCGGCCGGCCGGCCGCGGCGGGGCGCGCGCGCCTTTCGCGGCTAATCCCGCCACCGGCGCTGTTAATTCGCGCCAATTAGCCGCCCGCGGTCCGTAAATCAGGCCGCCGCCTTCCGCCGCCAAAAAGAATGACTGCGTCCGTCGGGTGGCGCGGCGGCGCCGTGGTTCTGGGCCGCGGCGCAGCGGCCGCCGGGTTTATCGCAACGGGACGGGAATACCAACGAACTCAGCAGCTGAGCGGCGGGTTAGGGTGAAAGGGTATCGTAGGCTGCCGCATGTCCTAACAGTCGAGGGGTGGCGTCCTTGCCTCATCGAGCACAGGACGTGGCTTCCAGTCTCACTTGCTGCTTCTTCGGTGCACTCTTTATATACAGAGGGGTCCAAAAAAATGTATCCACTGTTTAAAAGTCCATAACTGGCAAACTAATGGTCGCACTTGTCTCATCTTTGGTAGTGTAATAGTTTGCAGTTCCGGCAATCGCCACACAAGCGTTGTATTGCGTTCTTTTGTTTTGTCAGATGACAAAATCCCACGATTGCTACATCCCACGATTCCTACACGCAATGAACGAGGACGACCCAGATCGTAGAATGGAGTATTGCGAGTGGTTTACTAACATGGTGCGCAGCGATGAACAGTTTTCACAGATGATTGCGTGGTCTGATGAGGCACAGTTCAAACTCAATGGTGCAGTAAATCGCCGCCGAAAATCCGAACGTCCATGTAGACAATGTGGTGAATTTTCTAGGAGTAAATGTGTGGTGTTGGTTGTCTTACCGGGGCTTGATTGGACCATTATTCTTTGACGGCACAGTTACCGGTGAAGTGTATCTTCAGAAGCTTCAGACATCCATTTTACCTGCCATCCAAGACTTGTATGGAGACGGAAGAGTTTACTTTCAACCAGATGGTGCCCCAGCCCACTACCAAAATCTTGTTAGGGCGTATCTCGACGAAAGTCTACCAGCAAGATGGATAGGCCGTTGAGGTGCTGTGCAGTGTCCATCAAGTTCCCCAGACCTAACTCCTCTGGACTTTTACGTGTGGAGAACACTAAAGAACGTCGTTTATAGACAAAAGCCACGCACATTGGATGAACTTCTAGAATCCATCGTACATTCATGTGCAAATATCCAACTGAACACGTTGCAGTCAGTAGTTCGTGCTGCAGTTCGGCGGCATCGTTTGTGTGTGGATGTTAATGGTGACCATTTCGAACAGCTACAGTGATATCTTTTAAGTTCGACTTTAAGCTACACTTTCACGAAAAATGAGTTTCAAGTTATGGCCTTTTAAAACAGTGGACACATTTTTTGGACCCCTCCGTATGTCGGAACTCCATACCAGTTGCGGTGTAGGGGCAACAAAAATTTCATTTTCAGTATTTCCCGGAATTTTTGACCGAATTGAAAATTTTTGAGTAAGGTGCTGGCATAATCCACTCGTTAAGAGGTATAATTTTATGTTAAAAATTTAACACAATGAAAGTATACAAGTAGAAACTCTCTATACACTGAAGAATCAAAGAAACTGGTACACCTGCCTAATACCGTTCAGGGCCCCCACGAGCACGCTGGTGTGCCGCATCACGACGTCCCACGGACTCGACTAATGTCTCAAGTAGTGCTGGAGCGAATTAACACCATGAATCCTACAGAGCTGTCCATAAATCCGTAAAAGTAAGTGGGGGTGGACATTTCTTCTGAACAGCACGTTGCAACGCATCCCAGATACGCTCACTAATGTTCGTGTCTGGGGAGTTTGGTGACCATCGGAAGTGTTTAAACTCGGGAAAGTGTTCCTGGAGCCACTCTCTAGCATTTGTGGATGTCTGGCGTGTCGCATTATCCTGCTGGAATTCCCCAAGTCCGTTGGAATGCACAATGGACATGGATGGATGCTTACGTACGTATCATCTGTAAGAGTCGTACCTAGGAGTATCAGGAGTCCCATATCAGTCCAACTTCACACGCTCCACCCTATTACAGAGCCCCCACCAGCTTGAACAGTTCCCTGCTGACATGCAGGTTCCATGGATTCATGAGGTTGTCTCCATACTCGTACACGTCCATCCAGTCGATACAATTTCATACGAGACTCGTCCGCCCATGAAACATGTTTCCAGTCATCGACAGTCCAATATCGGTGCTGACGGGTCCAGGAGAGGCGTAAAGCTATTTGTAGTGCAGTCATCAAAGGTACACGAGTGGGCCTTCGGCTCCGAAAGTCCATCTCCATAATGTTTCGTTGGATGTCTCGCACGCTGACACTTGCTGATGGCTCAGCATTGAAATCTGCAGCAATTTGCGGAAGGGTTCCACTTCTATCACGTTGAACGGTTCTCTTCAGTCGTCTTTGGTCCCCCTCTTGTAGGATATTTTTCCGACTGTAGTGATGTCGGAGATTTGATGTTTCACCGGATTCCTGATATTCACGGTACATTCGTGAAATGTTCGTACTGGAAAAACTCCACTTCACCGCTACTTCGGAGATGCGGCGTCCCATCGCTCTTGCGCCGACTATAACACCACGTTCAAACTTACTTAAATCTTGATAACCTGCGACTGTAGCAGCAGTAACCTATCTAACGACTGCGCCAAACGCTCGTTGTCTTATATAGGTGTTGTCGACTGCAGCGCCGTTTTCTGCCTGTTTACAGAGCTCTGTATTTGAATACGTATGCGTGTATCACTTTCTTTGGCGCCAGATGCTGTGGCCGAGCGGTTGTAGGTGATACAGTCCGGAACCGCCCTGCTGCTACGGTCGCAGGTTCGAATCCTGTCTCGGGCATGAACGTGTGTGATGTCATTAGGTTTAAGTAGATCTAAGTCTAGGGGACTGATGACCTCAGATGCTAAGTCCCATAGTGCTTAGAGCCATTTGAACCACTCTGAACTTTCTTTGGCGCTTCAGTGTACCTTGAAGTAGTGTAACAAATGGCTCGCTAATACGCGGACTTTATTAGTCGAGTTTTTGAGAATTAGAGCACTTGGTGACGTTCAACAAATTTTCGCCTACTCTTAAACATTCGAGAATCTTTCGTCTCGTTTACATGCTAAACGTTAAGCATTTAACATATTAACTCAATAGTAAAATCATCTGACGGCTGAAGTTATTTTAAACATGTGAATCCGATTCTAATCTCTGGTTTGTAATTGTGCACTATTAAGAAGACCATACTAACTTCCCTCACCGATTCGATTCATATTGACAAGGCGCGCAGGGAACGGTCAGCACTTCAACATATGAAGACAGCAGGATGCAACTCTAATTATATTGTTACAGTGCGGACGACCGGACGTTTCTCAGTTGTGTAGCCATTCGAACAGCTGCCTTACTTTCAAATGCCTCTGAGCACTGTGGGAATTAACATCTGAGGTCATCAGTCCTCTAGAACTTAAAACTACTTAAACCTAACTAACCTAAGGACATCAAACACAGACATACCCGAGGCAGGATTCGAACCTGTGACCGTAGCGGTCGCGCGGTTCCAGGCTGAAGCGCATAGAATTTACTGTAAATATATTGCAATATATTAAGCAAAGTTCGAACGACAAACCGAAGTTGGCGCCCAGGCAAATTTTGCATATCAAGTAATTTCTTTTGCAAAAGATTTTAACTAGGCTGAAATTAAATCTTAACTAATGGCACCAACTGCATGCGCGCCGTTCTGATTTTATGTGCAAAAACAGTCACCCTTAAATAACTTCGTACTGTAGCAGGATTGATGATTCAATTTTGGTCCGCCGATGTATCAGACCTTGGTGTAAGATACATTTTAATCGTCTGAAAACAATCTTACTTCGTTTTTCTAGAAGGATTTGAAGCGCTCCACCTCTGTACTTTAAACTTGTACGAATCGGTTCAAACTTTGCACGAAGGTACACAAATGCATAAACCCGAACACAAATTTTCGTTACCAAATAACATCCGCTGTCGAGTGTTTTTCAGTCGAGGTAAGTACAGCACGTAAACTTCATTTTTATCTGAACAGAATGTACGGAAACGGCTTTAAATGAATTATATAAATAAAAAAAAAATCATCCTTACGATAAAATTGGAAGCGCGCTTTGAAACATCTAGTTTCATTCTGATTTTACATACAAAAAACATGTTGTTTGTGAGATTTTTACACAGGTGACTTCTGTGTTTCAAACTTGTTGAAGTGGTTCAAATTTGTTAACATCGTAGACAAATACTTGTATTTAATGATCGGCCTATTGTTTCATTGAACCGTTATCTGTTACCACGATATAAGCAACATTGTTCGAAAGACAATAAAATTCCTATATAGGGTCAACAAAAATCTACGTCAGCTATGGCGGTATAAAGTCAAAATTATGGCAGAGTAAAAATTAGGAGCGAGAATGATAAATGCTCTTACCGTAGCACAAAAAAGGCAAAAATGTCCTGGGCAGAGTTAGAGATGTAAGAGAAGGGAACGATCTTTTCGATTTATCTGTCAGCTTTTTAAGACATTTAAATCAAAACATCTTGACAGATTTTCCCTTTTTTTGTTACGTAACAACAAATAGACACAAATTTATATGCTACTAGAAAGTGGGATGCATGTGCAATAGGAAGTGACCGAATGTGTGTCCAGTAGTGGGAACGCATGCATCTTAAACTTTAGTGACACGGTGCGTCATATTACACGACATAACAAGTGCCGTGTTGGATGACATGATGGCATGTGTCATGTTATACGACATGACATCATGTATCATGTTACTTTACCTGACATGAGCAGTACTCACACAAACAAGTAAAACAGTGCGAATATGTCAGGATGTTTTCATTTAAATATTTCTGAACTTTCCAGGTAAGTTTAACAGCCAGTACCTTCTTTTACAAATCCAACTCTGCCCGTACATATTCGTCTTGTTTGTGCTACGATAGGGGCAATTTTTCATTCTAGTACTGTATATCTATACCGAAATCCTTATAAATATTGCCCGTAATTATTGACTGAATTGAAAATTTTAAAATGCTGGCATGATCTGCTCATTAAGGGCTACAATTTTAACTTAAAAGTTTAGCACACCAAGACGACTATTAAAGCTCGAAACTGTGTGTATGTCTTAAGGCAGTGTAACAGATGGCTCTCAACACGCGGACTATACTGGCCTAGTATTTGAGAAGCAGAGCACTTGGCCACGTCCGACAAATTTTACATATACGGATGCTTTCAGACCTGTACGAAACTTTTTTTTTGATTACATCCTTTACTTCAAATCTTTAACAAATTAACTATTTGTAAAGTAATTTGACGTTTGATGGTATTTTGCACGTGGGAGTTCGATTCCTTAAGGAATCGGGGGTTTACTGGTAGTTACAAAAATCGGATACACATGTGATGACTATGAACGAATACACTGACTGATCGAAGAATTGAAGGTTAAAATGATATGTGTGCCTGTGAAAAGATGAGTAAGACTCCCGAACATATAAGGGACTGGCTATATGGGCAAGTGACTAAATGTCAATTTTCGAACAAAAATCTCGAGCTCGCAATGAACGCCTGCGCTCGCATTAAGCCAAGTTAGTTTCCCAACTGGCTTGTTAACAGAAAATGGAGAAAATCCCTAAATTTGTCTGATACGTGTGATGAAACATAGTCAAACTATAGAACATATCAGGCGTCGTAATATATGAAATCGCATTTAAAACATAGAACTACTGCTAGACCCATTGTTTATCTCAAATGCACAAAATTATTATGCCAGTTGTACGGCACAAATGACACCAGTACCTCTGCCACCAATGTAGCATATGTTGCCATGTGTGGTGCTGTTAACCTATGAGCTGCACTGCAAGTCAGTGCTCTCCTTGAAAAGTTTCTTTCAGGCACCGTGTACCTTGGAACTACGGTTCTAACGAACGGATGATATGGAGTCCCGGATTTCAGCGAAATCAATAAAAAGTCAGTTTGTTAGCATTTTCCAAGCTAAATCGATGTCGTCCTTGCAGAAAATTATTATCCACTGATATGCAGTCCTGCGGGGAATACTGACAGGTCCTCGGCCACTTGGGCAGTCGCATGGCGTACATACCATACCACACCACTTACGACACGCTCTCTGCTCAGAAAGCACGATACGAGCCTTTTGGTGTCTCCAGTAGCCGGTGTACAAGGGGGATTAGCGGCCCTATTGATTCGAGTGGATAGCAGCAAACATCCGTTATCGATATGCTTTGCAGCCCTTGATTAATTTCAGCTAAACACTGTCAGTTTGCTGTAAAAATAGCAAAATTCCCCTGCTACCTTTGGAGTCTCTGCAATTCACACAGCAGCGCCTTATTATATTTGACAACATTCCATTATCGTTGTTTTACTTGGGTTGATGTTCATCTTATAATATCTTTTCAAGAGAATATCCAGTTTATTCAGTAGCTCTTCCTAGTACTTTGTTGACAGAGCTACAACGTTGCCAGCAAACATCAAAGTTTTATTTCATTTGCTTGAACTTTAATTTCCTTTCCAAATGTCTCCGTCGTTTCCTTCACAGAGTACCCAGTGTCTGAATTGATTATCATAAGTGATAAGACTACACTACAGTCCGGTCTTACTCCCGTCTCAACCACCACTTTCCTTTTATGTCCTGCAGCCTAGTTCCTGTAAAAAAGATAACCGACAATTCCTAGTATTTTGTACTTCCTATGTTCATAATTTCAAGAAGTGTCATCCAGTTAACGTTATGAAAAGATCTCTTTTATCTACAATGCTACAAACATCAGTCCGCCTTTCGTAAACCCCTGTTGTAAGGTAAGTCGTAGGTTCAGTATTGCCTCGCGTGTTCCAACATTTCTCTGGAACTGGGTTTGCCAGGTGTACGACTTTAGTCGGACATGGACGGCATTTTACGGTTGTGCCCGGACAACTATTTACAATTCCAGCTGTCCTGTTTTTGTTACGCTTTTTAGCGATGAAGCAGAGGACGCATTTGGCTTTCCAAGCCAATGACGTAATTTGGGAGGAATTAGAATAAGGAGGAATAATGAGATATACCTTAAGGATATACAGTTATATCATTTACCAACCAGTGATACTCTTATGTCTCGGTCCTGTGTTGCTTTTTGAAAGGCCGAATGAGCTTAACAACACTCAAAGTCACAAACGCGCTATGCGCAGCGGGAACGAGGCGTAGAGGACTGTGCCGATAAGCCCATGACAATCCGCCCCGCCCAGCCTCGCGTTGAGGCCGGCAAGTGCATAATGAAGATTTTTGTTCGGAATTACTGAAGTTTTCAGAATATTGCTTTGCAATCCCAACCCATAATTCCAATATCGAAAAGGTGCTATGTTTCTTAAACTCCCGATCGACAAGGGAACGAAATAAGTTGCAAATTGGCACAAGCACAAAGTTGATGATGTTTTGTCATCTAAAGGTACACGAGATGATTTCCAAAAAAAAATGTAGTCTTTAAGAAGGTGTCAGCATCACTTCATTCATTAAAAATTATTTCCTTCCGAGCTTAAAAAAAAACCGTAGTCAATAATGCTGCACATCCTTGATGTTACGTTGATCCTATTCCCCAAAGACTTTCGTATAACAGCTCACGCCGGCTGGAACTAGTTATGAATGATCGTGTGCTATACATTTGAGATGTATATTTAGACTATATCCCTCCTGCCTATGAAAACTTGTCATGGCTACGTGCCGATAAACGTAGACTTTATCATACTCTCTATTTGCTGCATCATCTCCTCAATCATTGCATTCCTCCCTATTTATCTTTAAACCTTACGCTACTATCTGAACAATACAGCAGAAGTACGCATTTCCGACAAACTACAATCCTCTCTGTAGCACTACACTGCACTGCCATGTTCTCTGAATCACTTACAGTATCAGGAACCCGACTGGAACAATATTTCTCAACATATTATTAGTGGAGAAATTAAAATCCTTTCAAACTTTGAAACACGTCTAATGGCTTCTATCTCAATAGCTCTCTCTTCTTGCAGCTCACTCTCATCAATACCCCTTCCCTCACCACTTTTCCTTCCCCTTGTCTATACAGTTCTCTACTGAAATTCTCTTCTTTGCTAGAAGCCATTGTCACTTTCATTTTGATCCTCTCCTTTCTCCTTATCCCTTCCACATCTTGTTAATGTCTCTATTATTTTACTGTTATTGTTTCTATTATTATTATTATTATTATTATTATTGGGTATTATAACTTATTTTAATAATGTGAATTATTATTATTGAGTTTGTTGTGAAATAACTAATTGTTATCATTCTTAATTCCCCCATTATTTTATCACCATTAATAGCGTTGTTATTATCAGTATTGTCAGTTATTGTTTTTATCAGTAACGCAAATTATTATTATTATTGTGGTTTTCATGTAATAGTTTTTTATATGTGTTGTTTCTGGTCAAATGTAAAATAAAATACCTAAAGTCCTTCTCTGGCCAGGCTAAATGAACAATAAATAAATGCATGATAAATAAAATTGACGTTTTTCATAAAGTGGGTTCACACGAGAAATATTAATACTTAACTACAGATAATTACTATTTCTTTTAAGTCTAACTGAAATTATTGAATATCGTTTCGTTTCCCGTACTAGAAGAATAGACAGCTGTTTACTTGGAAATTAGGCTATTTTTGAAGACGACAACAATTAATAATAATCTGCTATAATCATTGGCAAATTATAGGGGTCTTTATCGATTTTTTGAAAAAGTTCAAGCACTTTTAACGTTAATCTTGCAAAGAACTTACTGTAACTAGTTATTAACCCATTGGCTTATACACACGGTTCACATGTTTTAAGTCCGTTATTACATTGCCGGCTTCTACTTATAGATGGCATGATATGTTATATACCATTGGAAATCTGAGAAATCGATCTATTTAGTGATGTATAACGCACTCGATTTCTATTGATGTGTCGAGAGTTATAAACAATTGTTATCGGGTTTTGTTAGGTTTATCCCCCCTCAATCCCATCAAGATAACACCGTCCAGAAATTGTGTAGTGTGCAAAGGAAGGAAGAAGAAAAGTGGTACACGGTATGAGTCTGAGAAATGTATAGTGGCGTTGCACATGCCTGTATTTTTTCTGGTATACCACAATCAACAAAAACATCTAAATGAGTATTATCGCCACTCTTCATCACTTCGATAAATAAGAGGGTGGATTTACAAAGAATTATTATCAAAAACCATTGTGTAATTTTGAGAAAACTGTGTGAGACTAAATATGGTGACTTTCGTAAATTGAAATAGTAAATATAGGGTCGATACGGGGAAAAATATTAGTAAGTCAGTGGGTTAATAAACCACTGAAATACTCAGTGGAGCCTATTTGTATTTAAAATATGTAGTCCGGTTTGGGAAGGGAGTGAGAGAGGGTTGTAGCCTCTCCCCGATGTTATTGAATCTCTATACTGAGCAAGCAGTAAAGGAAACAAAAGAAAAATTTGGAGTAGGTATTAAAATCCATGGAGAAGAAATAAAAACTCTGAGGTTCGCCGATGACATTGTAATTCTGTCAGAGACAGCAAACGACCTGGAACAGCAGTTGAACGGAAGTCTTGAAAGGAGGGTATAAGATGAACATCAACAAAAGCAAAAGAACGGTGACGGAATGTAGTCGAATTAAGTCGGGTGATGCTGAGGGAATTTGATTAGGAAATGAGACACTTAAAGTAGTAAAGGAGTTTTACTATTTGGGGAGCAAAATAACTGATGATGGTCGAAGTAGAGAGGATATAAAATGTAGACTGGCAATGGCAAGGAAAGCATTTCTGAAGAAGAGAAATTTGTTAACATCAAGTATAGATTTAAGTGTCAGGAAGTCTTTTCTGGAAGTATTTGTATGGAGTGTAGCCATGTATGGAAGTGAAACATGGACAATAAATAGTGTGGAGAAGAAGAAAATGGAAGTTTTCGAAATGTGGTGCTACAGAAGAATGCTGAAGATTAGATGGGTAGATCACATAACTAATGAGGAGGTATTGAATAGAATTGGGAAGAAGAGGAGTTTGTGGCACAACTTGACAAGAAGAAGGGATCGGTTGGTAGGAAATGTTCTGAGGCATCAAGGGATCACCAATTTAGTATTGGAGGGCAGCGTGGAGGGTAAACATTGTAGAGGGAGACCAAGAGATGAATGCACTAAGCAGATTCAGGAGGATGTAGGATGCAGTAAGTACTGGGAGATGAAGAAGCTTGCTCAGGATAGAGTAGCATGGAGAGCTGCATCAAACCAGTCTCAGGAATGAAGACCACAACAACAACAACAACAGTCCGGCTTTTAGAGCAAAACTTCTGGCCATGTATAACGCCCAGTCCCCGTATAACGCACAGTTCGACTTTTATACTTTTGGGCCTGGTAGCCCTACACGGAGCCCAGAATGGTCTTGTCCAGCGAGTTTTTCCACTGTTCTCTAAATAATTGGTGTTAGTATCTTGTAACTATGATTTATTAAACTGATAGGTCGGTAATGTTCACATATAACGATCTGTTTTTTTTTTTTTTGGGGGGGGGGGGGGATATGGTGGAACTATTACATTCTTTCTGAAGCCGCAAATATTCAATAGATGTGAGTGCTTCGAAGGGCTGCTCGGCACCCACGTAATAACGCAACAACGATATTTCCGGCAATTCTGGGAAACGTCAGACTGGGTCAGTTGACGGTGATCAGCTGGGGCCAGGCCTGCAGCGGGCACGAGTGCGGCCTGCAATGCGAGCCGCCCGCGGACCAGCTGGCGGCGCCAGGTGCGGCCCACACGTGTGGCGGTGCACGCCCCGCTACGGCTTCCCGGCTGCGGCCAGCCGCCGCCTCCGCACCCGAGTTATGCAGCAAGCGTGCCAGTTTGCAATGCCAGTGCGGCTCCCGTTCCTGCAACTGCCTCTCGCCACTGTCTGTCAGTGTCCAACCTTGACCAACGTCTGAACGTTGGTCCTGTTTGATCGATTACACACGATGCTCCTTGCACAGGGCGATATGGCACATCGATTCTGACAGCCGGCACCAGTATCTCGAAGGGGCAGAGCTCTTGTCTACAGATGAGCACGGATTTAGTAAGCATCGGTCGTGCGAAGCTCAGCTTCCCCTGCTCTGACATGATATTCTGCGAATCATGGATGAAGGACAACGGGCAGATTCCATGAGCCTAGATTTCCGGAAAGTGTTTTCCGCGGTGCCTCATTGCAAAATGGTAACGAAGGTCTGGGTATACGCAATAAGTTCCCAGATACGTGAATGGCTCGCAGACTTCCTACATGATAGAAACCAGTAAGTACATTGTCTTTGACAGCGAGGTTCATCAGAGAAAGTGTCTTCAGGAGCGCTCCAGGGGAGTGTGATAGATCCTCTCTTGTTCTCTATACATATAAACGATCGGATAGACAGGATGAGCAGCAATCGCCAGATGTTTGCTGATGACACTGTGATGTGTGC